>NC_092132.1:104233055-104536085 GCF_043159975.1 Macaca nemestrina | reverse complement strand
TTTCACTGAACACAAAGAAGTTTCTCAGAAAGCTTCTTTCTCTTTGTTATCGGAGAATATTTCCTTTGTCCCTATAGTCTTCAAAGGGATCCGAAATATCTGTTCTCAGATTCCACAGAAATAAGGCTAGCAAAGGGATCCCCGAAATACAGATGTAACTCTGTGAGTGAAAGTCACACATCACAGAGCAGTTTCTCAGAAAGCTTCTTTCCAGATTTCATCTGAGGATATTTCCTTTTTCACCTTAGCCCTCTAAGGGCTTCCAAGTATCACTTTGCCAATTCCACAAGAACTGTCTTAGCGAAAGGCTTCTTGAGGGGAAAGCTGTAACTCTGTGAGATGATTTCACAGAACACAAAGAAGTTTCTCAGAAACCTTCCTTCTCTTTGTTATCGGGGGATATTTCCTTTGGCCCTATAGACTTCAAAGGGATCCGAAATATCTGTTCTCAGATTCCACAGAAATAAGGCTAGCAAAGAGATCCACGAAATACAGATGTAACTCTGTGAGATGAATGAACAGAACAAGAAGCAGCTTCTCAGAAAGCTTCTTTCCAGATTTCATCTGAGGATATTTCCTTTTTCACCATAGCCCTCTATGGGCTTCCAAATATCAGTTTGCCAATTCCACAAGAACTGTCTTAGCGAAAGGCTTCTTGAGGGGAAAGCTGTAACACTGGAGGTGATTTCACAGAACACAAAGAAGTTTCTCAGAAAGCTTCCTTCCTATTGTTATCTGAGGATATTTCCTTTGGCCCTGTAGACTTCAAAGGGATCCGAAATATCTGTTCTCAGATTCCACAGAAATAAGGCTAGCAAAGAGATTCACGAAATACAGATGTAACTCTGTGAGATGAATGAACAGAACACTAAGCAGTTTCTCAGAAAGCTTCTTTCCAGATTTCATCTGAGGATATTTCCTTTTTCACCATAGCCCTCTATGGGCTTCCAAATATCACTTTGCCAATTCCACAAGAACTGTCTTAGCGAAAGGCTTCTTGAGGGGAAAGCTGCAACTCTGTGAGATGATTTCACAGAACACAAAGAAGTTTCTCAGAAAGCTTCCTTCACTTTGTTATCGGAGGATATTTCCTTTGGCCCTATAGTTTTCAAAGGGATCCGAAATATCTGTTCTCAGATTCCACAGAAATAAGGCTAGCAAAGAGATCCACGAAATACAGATGTAACTCTGTGAGTGGAAGTCACACATCACAGAGCAGTTTCTCAGAAAGCTTCTTTCCAGATTTCATCTGAGGATATTTCCTTTTTCACCATAGCCCTCTATGGGCTTCCAAATATCACTTTTGCAATTCCACAAGAACTGTCTTAGCGAAAGGCTTCTTGAGGGGAAACCTGTAACTCTCTGAGATGATTTCACTGAACAAAAAGAATTTTCTCAGAAAGCTTCTTTCTTTTTGGTATCGGAGAATATTTCCTTTGTCCCTATAGTCTTCAAAAGGATCCGAAATATCTGTTCTCAGATTCCACAGAAATAAGGCTAGCAAAGAGATCCACGAAATACAGATGTAACTCTGTGAGATGAATGAACAGAACACTAAGCAGTTTCTCAGAAAGCTTCTTTCCAGATTTCATCTGAGGATATTTCCTTTTACACCATAGCCCTCTACGGGCTTCCAAATATCCCTTTGCCAATTCCACAAGAACTGTCTTAGCGAAAGGCTTCTTGAGGGGAAAGCTGTAACTCTGTGAGATGATTTCACAGAACACAAAGAAGTTTCTCAGAAAGCTTCCTTCTCTTTGTTATCGGAGGATATTTCCTTTGGCCCTATAGTTTTCAAAGGGATCCGAAATATCTGTTCTCAGATTCCACAGAAATAAGGCTAGCAAAGAGATCCACGAAATACAGATGTAACTCTGTGAGATGAATGAACAGAACACTAAGCAGTTTCTCAGAAAGCTTCTTTCCAAATTTCATCTGAGGATATTTCCTTTTACACTATAGCCCTCTACGGGCTTCCAAATATCCCTTTGCCAATTCCACAAGAACTGTCTTAGCGAAAGGCTTCTTGAGGGGAAAGCTGTAACTCTGTGAGATGATTTCACAGAAAACAAAGAAGTTTCTCAGAAAGCTTCCTTCTCTTTTTTATCGGAGGATATTTCCTTTGGCCCTATAGTCTTCAAAGGGATCCGAAATATCTGTTCTCAGATTCCACAGAAATAAGGCTAGCAAAGAGATCCACGAAATACAGATGTAACTCTGTGAGTGGAAGTCACACATCACAGAGCAGTTTCTCAGAAAGCTTCTTTCCAGATTTCATCTGAGGATATTTCCTTTTTCACCATAGCCCTCTATGGGCTTCCAAATATCACTTTGCCAATTCCACAAGAACTGTCTTAGCGAAAGGCTTCTTGAGGGGAAAGCTGTAACTCTGTGAGATGATTTCACAGAACACAAAGAACTTTCTCAGAAAGCTTCTTTCTCTCTTTTATCGGAGGATATTTCCTTTGTCCCTATAGTTTTCAAAGGGATCAGAAATATTTGTTCTCAGATTCCACAGAAATAAGGCTAGCAAAGAGATCCACGAAATACAGATGTAACTCTGTGAGATGAATGAACAGAACACTAAGCAGTTTCTCAGAAAGCTTCTTTTCAGATTTCATCTGAGGATATTTCCTTTTTCACCATAGCCCTCTATGGGCTTCCAAATATCACTTTGCCAATTACACAAGAACTGTCTTAGCGAAAGGCTTCTTGAGGGGAAACCTGTAACTCTGTGAGATGATTTCACTGAACAAAAAGAATTTTCTCAGAAAGCTTCTTTCTTTTTGGTATCGGAGAATATTTCCTTTGTCCCTATAGTCTTCAAAAGGATCCGAAATATCTGTTCTCAGATTCCACAGAAATAAGGCTAGCAAAGAGATCCACGAAATACAGATGTAACTCTGTGAGATGAATGAACAGATCACTAAGCAGTTTCTCAGAAAGCTTCTTTCCAGATTTCATCTGAGGATATTTCCTTTTACACCATAGCCCTCTACGGGCTTCCAAATATCCCTTTGCCAATTCCACAAGAACTGTCTTAGCGAAAGGCTTCTTGAGGGGAAAGCTGTAACTCTGTGAGATGATTTCACAGAACACAAAGAAGTTTCTCAGAAAGCTTCCTTCTCTTTGTTATCGGAGGATATTTCCTTTGGCCCTATAGTCTTCAAAAGGATCCGAAATATCTGTTCTCAGATTCCACAGAAAGAAGGCTAGCAAAGAGATCCACGAAATACAGATGTAACTCTGTGAGTGGAAGTCACACATCACAGAGCCGTTTCTCAGAAAGCTTCTTTCCAGATTTCATCTGAGGATATTTCCTTTTTCACCATAGCCCTCTATGGGCTTCCAAATATCACTTTGCCAATTCCACAAGAACTGTCTTAGCGAAAGGCTTCTTGAGGGGAAAGCTGTAACTCTGTGAGATGATTTCACAGAACACAAAGAAGTTTCTCAGAAAGCTTCCTTCTTTTTGTCATCGTAGGATAATTCCTTTGGTCCTAGAGTCTTCAAAGGGATCCGAAATATCTGTTCTCAGATTCCACAGAAATAAGGCTAGCAAAGAGATCCACGAAATACAGATGTAACTCTGTGAGTGGAAGTCACACATCACAGAGCAGTTTCTCAGAAAGCTTCTTTCCAGATTTCATCTGAGGATATTTCCTTTTTCACCATAGCCCTCTATGTGCTCCCAAATATCACTTTGCCAATTCCACAAGAACTGTCTTAGCGAAAGGCTTCTTGAGGGGAAAGCTGTAACTCTGTGAGATGATTTCACAGAACACAAAGAACTTTCTCAGAAAGCTTCTTTCTCTCTTTTATCGGAGGATATTTCCTTTGTCCCTATAGTTTTCAAAGGGATCCGAAATATCTGTTCTCAGATTCCACAGAAATTAGGCTAGCAAAGAGATCCACGAAATACAGATGTAACTCTGTGAGATGAATGAACAGAACACTAAGCAGTTTCTCAGAAAGCTTCTTTCCACATTTCATCTGAGGATATTTCCTTTTTCACCATAGCCCTCTATGGGCTTCCAAAGATCACTTTGCCAATTCCACAAGAACTGTCTTAGCGAAAGGCTTCTTGAGGGGAAAGCTGTAACTCTGTGAGATGATTTCACAGAACACAAAGAAGTTTCTCAGAAAGCTTCCTTCTCTTTTTTATCGGAGGATATTTCCTTTGGCCCTATAGTCTTCAAAGGGATCCGAAGTATCTGTTCTCAGATTCCACAGAAATAAGGCTAGCAAAGAGATCCACGAAATACAGATGTAACTCTGTGAGTGGAAGTTACACATCACAGAGCAGTTTCTCAGAAAGCTTCTTTCCAGATTTCATCTGAGGATATTTCCTTTTTCACCATAGCCCTCTATGGGCTTCCAAATATCACTTTGCCATTTCCACAAGAACTGTCTTAGCGACAGGCTTCTTGAGGGGAAAGCTGTAACTCTGTGGGATGATTTCACAGAACACAAAGAAGTTTCTCAGAAAGCTTCTTTCTCTTTGTTATCGGAGAATATTTCCTTTGGCCCTATAGTCTTCAAAGGGATCCGAAATATCTGTTCTCAGATTCCACAGAAATAAGGCTAGCAAAGAGATCCACGAAATACAGATGTAACTCTGTGAGATGAATGAACAGAACACTAAGCAGTTTCTGAGAAAGCTTCTTTCCAGATTTCTTCTGAGGATATTTCCTTTTTCACCTAGCCCTCTATGGGCTTCCAAATATCACTTTGCCAATTCCACAAGAACTGTCTTAGCCAAAGTCTTCTTGAGGGGAAAGCTGTAACTTTGTGAGATGATTTCACAGAACACAAAGAAGTTTCTCAGAAAGCTTCCTTCACTTTGTTATTGGAGGATATTTCCTTTGGCCCTATAGTCTTCAAAGGGATCCGAAATATCTGTTCTCAGATTCCACAGAAATAAGGCTAGCAAAGAGATCCACGAAATACAGATGTAACTCTGTGAGTGGAAGTCACACATCACAGAGCAGTTTCTCAGAAAGCTTCTTTCCAGATTTCATCTGAGGATATTTCCTTTTTCACCATAGCCCTCTATGGGCTTCCAAATATCACTTTGCCAATTCCACAAGAACTGTCTTAGCGAAAGGCTTCTTGAGGGGAAAGCTTTAACTCTGTGAGATGATTTCACTGAACACAAAGAAGTTTCTCAGAAAGCTTCTTTCTCTTTGTTATCCGAAGATATTTCCCTTGGCCCTATAGTCTTCAAAGGGATACGAAATATCTGTTCTAAGATTCCACAGAAATAAGGCTAGCAAAGAGATCCACAAAATACAGATGTAACTCTGAGAGATGAATGAACAGAACACCAAGCAGTTTTCAGAAAGCTTCTTTCCAGATTTCATCTGAGGATATTTCCTTTTTCACCATAGCCCTCTATGGGCCTCCAAATATCACTTTGCCAATTCCACAAGAACTGTCTTAGCGAAAGGCTTCTTGAGGGGAAAGCTGTAACTCTGTGAGATGTTTTCACAGAGCACAAAGAACTTTCTCAGAAAGCTTCTTTCTCTGTTTTATCGGAGGATATTTCCTTTGTCTCTATAGTTTTCAAAGGGATCAGAAATATCTGTTCTCAGATTCCACAGAAATAAGGCTAGCAAAGAGATCCACGAAATACAGATGTAACTCTGTGAGATGAATGAACAGAACACTAAGTAGTTTCTCAGAAAGCTTCTTTCCAGATTTCATCTGAGGATATTTCCTTTTTCACCATAGCCCTCTATAGGCTTCCAAATATCACTTTGCTAATTCCACAAGAACTGTCTTAGCGAAAGGCTTCTTGAGGGGAAATCTGTAACTCTGTGAGATGATTTCACTGAACACAAAGAAGTTTCTCAGAAAGCTTCTTTCTCTTTGTTATCGGAGAATATTTCCTTTGTCCCTATAGTCTTCAAAGGGATCCGAAATATCTGTTCTCAGATTCCACAGAAATAAGGCTAGCAAAGAGATCCACGAAATACAGATGTAACTCTGTGAGTGAAAGTCACACATCACAGAGCAGTTTCTCAGAAAGCTTCTTTCCAGATTTCATCTGAGGATAATTCCTTTTTCACCATAGCCCTCTAAGGGCTTCCAAGTATCACTTTGCCAATTCCACAAGAACTGTCTTAGCGAAAGGCTTCTTGAGGGGAAAGCTGTAACTCTGTGAGATGATTTCACAGAACACAAAGTAGTTTCTCAGAAAGCTTCCTTCTCTTTGTTATCGGGGGATATTTCCTTTGGCCCTATAGACTTCAAAGGGATCCGAAATATCTGTTCTCAGATTCCACAGAAATAAGGCTAGCAAAGATATCCACGAAATACAGATGTAACTCTGTGAGTGGAAGTCACACATCACAGAGCAGTTTCTCAGAAAGCTTCTTTCCAGATTTCATCTGAGGATATTTCCTTTTTCACCATAGCCCTCTATGGGCTTCCAAATATCACCTTGCCAATTCCACAAGAACTGTCTTAGCGAAAGGCTTCTTGAGGGGAAAGCTGTAACTCTGTGAGATGATTTCACAGAACACAAAGAACTTTCTCAGAAAGCTTCTTTCTCTCTTTTATCGGAGGATATTTCCCTTGTCCCTATAGTTTTCAAAGGGATCAGAAATATCTGTTCTCAGATTCCACAGAAATAAGGCTAGCAAAGAGATCCACGAAATACAGATGTAACTCTGAGAGATGAATGAACAGAACACTAAGCAGTTTCTCAGAAAGCTTCTTTCCAGATATCATCTGAGGATGTTTCCTTTTTCACCTTAGCCCTCTATGGGCTTCCAAATATCACGTTGCCAATTCCACAAGAACTGTCTTGGCGAAAGGTTTCTTGAGGGGAAATCTGTAACTCCGTGAGATGATTTCACTGAACACTAAGAAGTTTCTCAGAAAGCTTCTTTCTCTTTGTTATCGGAGAATATTTCCTTTGTCCCTATAGTCTTCAAAGGGATCCGAAATATCTGTTCTCAGATTCCACAGAAATAAGGCTAGCAAAGAGATCCACGAAATACAGATGTAACTCTGTGAGATGAATGAACAGAACACGAAGCAGCTTCTCAGAAAGCCTCTTTCCAGATTTCATCTGAGGATATTTCCTTTTTCACCATAGCCCTCTATGGGCTTCCAAATATCACTTTGCCAATTCCACAAGAACTGTCTTAGCGAAAGGCTTCTTGAGGGGAAAGCTGTAACTCTGTGAGATGATTTCACGGAACACAAAGAAGTTTCTCAGAAAGCTTCCTTCCTATTGTTATCGGAGGACATTTCCTTTGGCCCTATAGACTTCAAAGGGATCCGAAATATCTGTTCTCAGATTCCACAGAAATAAGGCTAGCAAAGAGATTCACGAAATACAGATGTAACTCCGTGAGATGAATGAACAGAACACTAAGCAGTTTCTCAGAAAGCTTCTTTCCAGATTTCATCTGAGGATATTTCCTTTTTCACCATAGCCCTCTATGGGCTTCCAAATATCACTTTGCCAATTCCACAAGAACTGTCTTAGCGAAAGGCTTCTTGAGGGGAAAGCTGTAACTCTGTGAGATGATTTCACAGAACACAAAGAAGTTTCTCAGAAAGCTTCCTTCACTTTGTTATCGGAGGATATTTCCTTTGGCCCTATAGTCTTCAAAGGGATCCGAAATATCTGTTCTCAGATTCCACAGAAATAAGGCTAGCAAAGAGATCCACGAAATACAGATGTAACTCTGTGAGTGAAAGTCACACATCACAGAGCAGTTTCTCAGAAAGCTTCTTTCCAGATTTCATCTGAGGATATTTCCTTTTTCACCATAGCCCTCTATGGGCTTCCAAATATCACTTTTGCAATTCCACAAGAACTGTCTTAGCGAAAGGCTTCTTGAGGGGAAAGCTGTAACTCTGTGAGATGATTTCACAGAACACAAAGAACTTTCTCAGAAAGCTTCTTTCTCTCTTTTATCGGAGGATATTTCCTTTGTCCCTATAGTTTTCAAAGGGATCCGAAATATCTGTTCTCAGATTCCACAGAAATAAGGCTAGCAAAGAGATCCACGAAATACAGATGTAACTCCGTGGGATGAATGAACAGAACACTAAGCAGTTTCTCAGAAAGCTTCTTTCCAGATTTCATCTGAGGATATTTCCTTTTTCACCTTAGCCCTCTATGGGCTTCCAAATATCACTTTTCCAATTCCACAAGAACTGTCTTAGCGACAGGCTTCTTGAGGGGAATGCTGTAACTCGGTGAGATGATTTCACAGAACACAAAGAAGTTTATCAGAAAGCTTCTTTCTCTTTGTTATCGGAGGATATTTCCTTTGGCCCAATAGTCTTAAAAGGGATCCGAAATATCTGTTCTCAGATTCCACAGAAATAAGGCTAGCAAAGAGATCCATGAAATTCAGATGTAACTCTGTGAGATGAATGAACAGAACACTAAACAGTTTCTCAGAAAGCTTCTTTCAAGATTTCATCTGAGGATATTTCCTTTTTCACCATAGCCCTCTATGGGCTTCCAAATATCACTTTGCCAATTCCACAAGAAGTGTCTTAGCGAAAGGCTTCTTGAGGGGAAAGCTGTAACTCTGTGAGATGATTTCACAGAACACAAAGAAGTTTCTCAGAAAGCTTCCTTCTCTTTGTTATCGGAGGATATTTCCTTTGGCCCTATAGTCTTCAAAGGGATCCGAAATATCTGTTCTCAGATTCCACAGAAATAAGGCTAGCAAAGAGATCCACGAAATACAGATGTAACTCTGTGAGATGAATGAACAGAACACTAAGCAGTTTCTCAGAAAGCTTCTTTCCAGATTTCATTTGAGGATATTTCCTTTTACACTATAGCCCTCTACGGGCTTCCAAATATCCCTTTGCCAATTCCACAAGAATTGTCTTAGCGAAAGGCTTCTTGAGGGGAAAGCTGTAACTCTGTGAGATGATTTCACAGAACACAAAGAAGTTTCTCAGAAAGCTTCCTTCTCTTTGTTATCGGAGGATATTTCCTTTGGCCCTATAGTCTTCAAAGGGATCCGAAATATCTGTTCTCAGATTCCACAGAAATAAGGCTAGCAAAGAGATCCACGAAATACAGATGTAACTCTGTGAGTGGAAGTCACACATCACAGAGCAGTTTCTCAGAAAGCTTCTTTCCAGATTTCATCTGAGGATATTTCCTTTTTCACCATAGCCCTCTATGGGCTTCCAAATATCACTTTGCCAATTCCACAAGAACTGTCTTAGCGAAAGGCTTCTTGAGGGGAAAGCTGTAACTCTGTGAGATGATTTCACGAAAACACAAAGAACTATCTCAGAAAGCTTCTTTCTCTCTTTTATCGGAGGATATTTCCTTTGTCCCTATAGTTTTCAAAGGGATCAGAAATATTTGTTCTCAGATTCCACAGAAATAAGGCTAGCAAAGAGATCCACGAAATACAGATGTAACTCTGTGAGATGAATGAACAGAACACTAAGCAGTTTCTCAGAAAGCTTCTTTCCAGATTTCATCTGAGGATATTTCCTTTTTCACCATAGCCCTCTATGGGCTTCCAAATATCTCTTTGCCAATTACACAAGAACTGTCTTAGCGAAAGGCTTCTTGAGGGGAAATCTGTATCTCTGTGAGATGATTTCACTGAACACAAAGAATTTTCTCAGAAAGCTTCTTTCTTTTTGGTATCGGAGAATATTTCCTTTGTCCCTATAGTCTTCAAAAGGATCCGAAATATCTGTTCTCAGATTCCACAGAAATAAGGCTAGCAAAGAGATCCACGAAATACAGATGTAACTCTGTGAGATGAATGAACAGAACACTAAGCAGTTTCTCAGAAAGCTTCTTTCCAGATTTCATCTGAGGATATTTCCTTTTACACCATAGCCCTCTATGGGCTTCCAAATATCACTTTGCCAATTCCACAAGAACTGTCTTAGCGAAAGGCTTCTTGAGGGGAAAGCTGTAACTCTGTGAGATGATTTCACAGAACACAAAGAAGTTTCTCAGAAAGCTTCCTTCTCTTTGTTATCGGAGGATATTTCCTTTGGCCCTATAGTCTTCAAAGGGATCCGAAATATCTGTTCTCAGATTCCACAGAAATAAGGCTAGCAAAGAGATCCACGAAATACAGATGTAACTCTGTGAGATGAATGAACAGAACACTAAGCAGTTTCTCAGAAAGCTTCTTTCCAAATTTCATCTGAGGATATTTCCTTTTACACTATAGCCCTCTACGGGCTTCCAAATATCCCTTTGCCAATTCCACAAAAACTGTCTTAGCGAAAGGCTTCTTGAGGGGAAAGCTGTAACTCTGTGAGATGATTTCACAGAACACAAAGAAGTTTCTCAGAAAGCTTCCTTCTCTTTGTTATCGGAGGATATTTCCTTTGGCCCTATAGTCTTCAAAGGGATCCCAAATATCTGTTCTCAGATTCCACAGAAATAAGGCTAGCAAAGAGATCCACGAAATACAGATGTAACTCTGTGAGTGGAAGTCACACATCACAGAGCAGTTTCTCAGAAAGCTTCTTTCCAGATTTCATCTGAGGATATTTCCTTTTTCACCATAGCCCTCTATGGACTTCCAAATATCACTTTGCCAATTCCACAAGAACTGTCTTAGCGAAAGGCTTCTTGAGGGGAAAGTTGTAACTCTGTGAGATGATTTCACAGAACACAAAGAACTTTCTCAGAAAGCTTCTTTCTCTCTTTTATCGGAGGATATTTCCTTTGTCCCTATAGTTTTCAAAGGGATCAGAAATATTTGTTCTCAGATTCCACAGAAATAAGGCTAGCAAAGAGATCCACGAAATACAGATGTAACTCTGTGAGATGAATGAACAGAACACTAAGCAGTTTCTCAGAAAGCTTCTTTCCAGATTTCATCTGAGGATATTTCCTTTTTCACCATAGCCCTCTATGGGCTTCCAAATATCACTTTGCCAATTACACAAGAACTGTCTTAGCGAAAGGCTTCTTAAGGGGAAATCTGTAACTCTGTGAGATGATTTCACTGAACACAAAGAATTTTCTCAGAAAGCTTCTTTCTTTTTGGTATCGGAGAATATTTCCTTTGTCCCTATAGTCTTCAAAAGGATCCGAAATATCTGTTCTCAGATTCCACAGAAATAAGGCTAGCAAAGAGATCCACGAAATACAGATGTAACTCTGTGAGATGAATGAACAGAACACTAAGCAGTTTCTCAGAAAGCTTCTTTCCAGATTTCATCTGAGGATATTTCCTTTTACACCATAGCCCTCTATGGGCTTCCAAATATCACTTTCCCAATTCCACAAGAACTGTCTTAGCGAAAGGCTTCTTGAGGGGAAAGCTGTAACTCTGTGAGATGATTTCACAGAACACAAAGAAGTTTCTCAGAAAGCTTCCTTCTTTTTGTTATCGGAGGATATTTCCTTTGGCCCTATAGTCTTCAAAGGGATCCGAAATATCTGTTCTCAGATTCCACAGAAATAAGGCTAGCAAAGAGATCCACGAAATACAGATGTAACTCTGTGAGTGGAAGTCACACATCACAGAGCAGTTTCTCAGAAAGCTTCTTTCCAGATTTCATCTGAGGATATTTCCTTTTTCACCATAGCCCTCTATGGGCTCCCAAATATCACTTTGCCAATTCCACAAGAACTGTCTTAGCGAAAGGCTTCTTGAGGGGAAAGCTGTAACTCTGTGAGATGATTTCACAGAACACAAAAAACTTTCTCAGAAAGCTTCTTTCTCTCTTTTATCGGAGGATATTTCCTTTGTCCTTATAGTTTTCAAAGGGATCCGAAATATCTGTTCTCAGATTCCACAGAAATTAGGCTAGCAAAGAGATCCACGAAATACAGATGTAACTCTGTGAGATGAATGAACAGAACACTAAGCAGTTTCTCAGAAAGCTTCTTTCCACATTTCATCTGAGGATATTTCCTTTTTCACCATAGCCCTCTATGGGCTTCCAAAGATCACTTTGCCAATTCCACAAGAACTGTCTTAGCGAAAGGCTTCTTGAGGGGAAAGCTGTAACTCTGTGAGATGATTTCACAGAACACAAAGAAGTTTCTCAGAAAGCTTCCTTCTCTTTGTTATCGGAGGATATTTCGTTTGGCCCTACTGTCTTCAAAGGGATCCGAAGTATCTGTTCTCAGATTCCACAGAAATAAGGCTAGCAAAGAGATCCACGAAATACAGATGTAACTCTGTGAGTGGAAGTTACACATCACAGAGCAGTTTCTCAGAAAGCTTCTTTCCAGATTTCATCTGAGGATATTTCCTTTTTCACCATAGCCCTCTATGGGCTTCCAAATATCACTTTGCCAATTCCACAAGAACTGTCTTAGCGACAGGCTTCTTGAGGGGAAAGCTGTAACTCTGTGGGATGATTTCACAGAACACAAAGAAGTTTCTCAGAAAGCTTCCTTCTCTTTGTTATTGGAGGATATTTCCTTTGGCCCTATATTCTTCAAAGGGATCCGAAATATCTGTTCTCAGATTCCACAGAAATAAGGCTAGCAAAGAGATCCACGAAATACAGATGTAACTCTGTGAGTGGAAGTCACACATCACAGAGCAGTTTCTCAGAAAGCTTCTTTCCAGATTTCATCTGAGGATATTTCCTTTTTCACCATAGCCCTCTATGGGCTTCCAAATATCACTTTGCCAATTCCACAAGAACTGTCTTAGCGAAAGGCTTCTTGAGGGGAAAGCTGTAACTCTGTGAGATGATTTCACTGAACACAAAGAAGTTTCTCAGAAAGCTTCTTTCTCTTTGTTATCCGAGGATATTTCCCTTGGCCCTATAGTCTTCAAAGGGATCCGAAATATCTGTTCTAAGATTCCACAGAAATAAGGCTAGCAAAGAGATCCACAAAATACAGATGTAACTCTGAGAGATGAATGAACAGAACACCAAGCAGTTTTCAGAAAGCTTCTTTCCAGATTTCATCTGAGGATATTTCCTTTTTCACCATAGCCCTCTATGGGCTTCCAAATATCACTTTGCCAATTCCACAAGAACTGTCTTAGCGAAAGGCTTCTTGAGGGGAAAGCTGTAACTCTGTGAGATGATTTCACACAACACAAAGAAATTTCTAAGAAAGCTTCCTTCTCTTTGTTATCGGAGGATATTTCCTTTGGCCCTATAGTCTTCAAAGGGATCCGAAATATCTGTTCTCAGATTCCACAGAAATAAGGCTAGCAAAGAGATCCACGAAATACAGATGTAACCCTGTGAGTGGAAGTTACACATCACAGAGTAGTTTCTCAGAAAGCTTCTTTCCAGATTTCATCTGAGGATATTTCCTTTTTCACCATAGCCCTCTATGGGCTGCCAAATATCACTTTGCCAATTCCACAAGAACTGTCTTAGCGAAAGTCTTCTTGAGGGGACAGCTGTAACTCTGTGAGATGATTTCACAGAACACAAAGAAGTTTCTCAGAAAGCTTCTTTCTCTTTGTTATCCGAGAATATTTCCTTTGGCTCTATAGTCTTCAAAGGGATCCGAAATATCTGTTCTCAGATTCCACAGAAATAAGGCTAGCAAAGAGATCCACGAAATACAGATGTAACTCTGTGAGATTAATGAACAGAACACTAAGCAGTTTCACAGAAAGCTT
This sequence comes from Macaca nemestrina, assembly GCF_043159975.1. NCBI lineage: Eukaryota > Metazoa > Chordata > Mammalia > Primates > Cercopithecidae > Macaca > Macaca nemestrina. Next base: position 104,522,505 of record NC_092132.1, on the reverse strand, counting down.
CTTTCCAGATTTCATCTGAGGATATTTCCTTTTTCACCATAGCCCTCTATGGGCTTCCAAATATCAGTTTGCCAATCCACAAGAACTGTCTTAGCGAAAGGCTTCTTGAGGGGAAAGCTGTAACTCTGTGAGATGATTTCACAGAACACAAAGAAGTTTCTCAGAAAGCTTCCTTCTTTTTGTTATCGGAGAATATTTCCTTTGGCCCTATAGTCTTCAAAGGGATCCGAAATATCTGTTCTCAGATTCCACAGAAATAAGGCTAGCAAAGAGATCCACGAAATACAGATGTAACTCTGTGAGTGGAAGTCACACATCACAGAGCAGTTTCTCAGAAAGCTTCTTTCCAGATTTCATCTGAGGATATTTCCTTTTTCACCATAGCCCTCTATGGGCTTCCAAATATCACTTTGCCAATTCCACAAGAACTGTCTTAGCGAAAGGCTTCTTGAGGGGAAAGCTGTAACTCTGTGAGATGATTTCACAGAACACAAAGAAGTTTCTCAGAAAGCTTCCTTCTCTTTGTTACCGGAGGATATTTCCTTTGGCCCTATAGTCTTCAAAGGGATCCGAAATATCTGTTCTCAGATTCCACAGAAATAAGGCTAGCAAAAAGATCCACAAAATACAGATGTAATTCTGAGAGATGAATGAACAGAACACCAAGCAGTTTTCAGAAAGCTTCTTTCCAGATTTCATCTGAGGATATTTCCTTTTTCACCATAGCCCTCTATGGGCTTCCAAATATCACTTTGCCAATTCCACAAGAACTGTCTTAGCGAAAGGCTTCTTGAGGGGAAAGCTGTAACTCTGTGAGATGATTTCACACAACACAAAGAAATTTCTCAGAAAGCTTCCTTCTCTTTGTTATCGGAGGATATTTCCTTTGGCCCTATAGTCTTCAAAGGGATCCGAAATATCTGTTCTCAGATTCCACAGAAATAAGGCTAGCAAAGAGATCCACGAAATACAGATGTAACCCTGTGAGTGGAAGTTACACATCACAGAGTAGTTTCTCAGAAAGCTTCTTTCCAGATTTCATCTGAGGATATTTCCTTTTTCACCATAGCCCTCTATGGGCTTCCAAATATCACTTTGCCAATTCCACAAGAACTGTCTTAGCGAAAGGCTTCTTGAGGGGAAAGCTGTAACTCTGTGAGATGATTTCACAGAACACAAAGAAGTTTCTCAGAAAGCTTCCTTCCCTTTGTTATCGGAGGATATTTCCTTTGGCCCTATAGTCTTCAAAGGGATCCGAAATATCTGTTCTCAGATTCCACAGAAATAAGGCTAGCAAAGAGATTCACGAAATACAGATGTAACTCTGTGAGATGAATGAACAGAACACTAAACAGTTTCTCAGAAAGCTTCTTTCCAGATTTCATCTGAGGATATTTGCTTTTTCACCATAGCCCTCTATGGGCTTCCAAATATCACTTTGCCAATTCCACAAGAACTGTCTTAGCGAAAGGCTTCTTGAGGGGACAGCTGTAACTCTGTGAGATGATTTCACAGAACACAAAGAAGTTTCTCAGAAAGCTTCCTTCTCTTTGTTATCGGAGGATATTTCCTTTGGCCCTATAGTCTTCAAAGGGATCCGAAATATCTGTTCTCAGATTCCACAGAAATAAGGCTAGCAACGAGATCCACGAAATACAGATGTAACTCTGTGAGATTAATGAACAGAACACTAAGCAGTTTCTCAGAAAGCTTCTTTCCAGATTTCATCTGAGGATATTTCCTTTTTCACCATAGCCCTCTATGGGCTTCCAAATATCACTTTGCCAATTCCACAAGAACTGTCTTAGCGAAAGGCTTCTTGAGGGGAAAGCTGTAACTCTGTGAGATGATTTCACAGAACACAAAGAAGTTTCTCAGAAAGCTTCCTTCTCTTTGTTATCGGAGGATATTTCCTTTGGCCCTATAGTCTTCAAAGGGATCCGAAGTATCTGTTCTCAGATTCCACAGAAATAAGGCTAGCAAAGAGATCCACGAAATACAGATGTAACTCTGTGAGTGGAAGTTACACATCACAGAGCAGTTTCTCAGAAAGCTTCTTTCCAGATTTCATCTGAGGATATTTCCTTTTTCACCATAGCCCTCTATGGGCTTCCAAATATCACTTTGCCAATTCCACAAGAACTGTCTTAGCGACAGGCTTCTTGAGGGGAAAGCTGTAACTCTGTGGGATGATTTCACAGAACACAAAGAAGTTTCTCAGAAAGCTTCTTTCTCTTTGTTATCGGAGAATATTTCCTTTGGCCCTATAGTCTTCAAAGGGATCCGAAATATCTGTTCTCAGATTCCACAGAAATAAGGCTAGCAAAGAGATCCACAAAATACAGATGTAATTCTGTGAGTGGAAGTCACACATCACAGAGCAGTTTCTCAGAAAGCTTCTTTCCAGATTTCATCTGAGGATATTTCCTTTTTCACCATAGCCCTCTATGGGCTTCCAAATATCACTTTGCCAATTCCACAAGAACTGTCTTAGCGAAAGGCTTCTTGAGGGGAAAGCTGTAACTCTGTGAGATGATTTCACTGAACACAAAGAAGTTTCTCAGAAAGCTTCTTTCTCTTTGTTATCCGAGGATATTTCCCTTGGCCCTATAGTCTTCAAAGGGATCCGAAATATCTGTTCTCAGATTCCACAGAAATAAGGCTAACAAAGAGATCCACAAAATACAGATGTAACTCTGAGAGATGAATGAACAGAACACTAAGCAGTTTTGAGAAAGCTTCTTTCCAGATTTCATCTGAGGATATTTCCTTTTTCACCATAGCCCTCTATGGGCTTCCAAATATCACTTTGCCAATTCCACAAGAACTGTCTTAGCGAAAGGCTTCTTGAGGGGAAAGCTGTGACTCTGTGAGATGATTTCACAGAACACAAAGAAGTTTCTCAGAAAGCTTCCTTCTCTTTGTTATCGGAGGATATTTCCTTTGTCCCTATAGTCTTCAAAGGGATCCGAAATATCTGTTCTCAGATTCCACAGAAATAAGACTAGCAAAGAGATCCACGAAATACAGATGTAATTCTGTGAGATGAATGAACAGAACACTAAGCAGTTTCTCAGAAAGCTTCTTTCCAGATTTCATCTGAGGATATTTACTTTACCACCTTAGCCCTCTATGGGCTTCCAAATATCACTTTGCCAATTCCACAGGAACTGTCTTAGAGAAAGGCTTCTTGAGGGGAAAGCTGTAACTCTGTAAGATGATTTCACAGAACACAAAGAAGTTTCTCAGAAAGCTTCCTTCTCTTTGTTATCGGAGGATATTTCCTTTGGCCCTATAGACTTCAAAAGGATCCGAAATATCTGTTCTCAGATTCCACAGAAATAAGGCTAGCAAAGAGATCCACGAAATACAGATGTAACTCTGTGAGTGGAAGTCACACATGACAGAGCAGTTTCTCAGAAAGCTTCTTTCCAGATTTCCTCAGAGGATATTTCCTTTTTCACCATAGCCCTCTATGGGCTTCCAAATATCACTTTGCCAATTCCACAAGAACTGTCTTAGCGAAAGGCTTCTTGAGGGGAAAGCTGTAACTCTGTGAGATGATTTCACTGAACACAAAGAAGTTTCTCAGAAAGCTTCTTTCTCTTTGTTATCGGAGAATATTTCCTTTGGCCCTATAGTCTTCAAAGGGATCCGAAATATGTGTTCTCAGATTCCACAGAAATAAGGCTAGCAAAGAGATCCACGAAATACAGATGTAACTCTGTGAGATGAATGAACAGAACACTAAGCAGTTTCTCAGAAAGCTTCTTTCCAGAATTCATCTGAGGATATTTCCTTTTTCACCATAACCCTCTATGGGCTTCCAAATATCACTTTGCCAATTCCACAAGAACTGTCTTAGCGAAAGGCTTCTTGAGGGGAAAGCTGTAACTCTGTGAGATGATTTCACTGAACACAAAGAAGTTTCTCAGAAAGCTTCTTTCTCTTTGTTATCAGAGGTTATTTCCCTTGGCCCTATAGTCTTCAAAGGGATCCGAAATATCTGTTCTAAGATTCCACAGAAATAAGGCTAGCAAAGAGATCCACAAAATACAGATGTAATTCTGAGAGATGAATGAACAGAACACCAAGCAGTTTTCAGAAAGCTTCTTTCCAGATTTCATTTGAGGATATTTCCTTTTTCACCATAGCCCTCTATGGGCTTCCAAATATCACTTTGCCAATTCCACAAGAACTGTCTTAGCGAAAGGCTTCTTGAGGGGAAAGCTGTAACTCTGTGAGATGATTTCACACAACACAAAGAAATTTCTCAGAAAGCTTCCTTCTCTTTGTTATCGGAGGATATTTCCTTTGGCCCTATAGTCTTCAAAGGGATCCGAAATATCTGTTCTCAGATTCCACAGAAATAAGGCTAGCAAAGAGATCCACGAAATACAGATGTAACCCTGTGAGTGGAAGTTACACATCACAGAGTAGTTTCTCAGAAAGCTTCTTTCCAAATTTCATCTGAGGATATTTCCTTTTTCACCATAGCCCTCTATGGGCTGCCAAATATCACTTTGCCAATTCCACAAGAACAGTCTTAGCGAAAGGCTTCTTGAGGGGAAAGCTGTAACTCTGTGAGATGATTTCACAGAACACAAAGAAGTTTCTCAGAAAGCTTCCTTCCCTTTGTTATCGGAGGATATTTCCTTTGGCCCTATAGACGTCAAAGGGATCCGAAATATCTGTTCTCAGATTCCACAGAAATAAGGCTAGCAAAGAGATTCACGAAATACAGATGTAACTCTGTGAGATGAATGAACAGAACACTAAACAGTTTCTCAGAAAGCTTCTTTCCAGATTTCATCTGAGGATATTTCCTTTTTCACCATAGCCCTCTATGGGCTTCCAAATATCACTTTGCCAATTCCACAAGAATTGTCTTAGCGAAAGGCATCTTGAGGGGACAGCTGTAACTCTGTGAGATGATTTCACAGAACACAAAGAAGTTTCTCAGAAAGCTTCCTTCTCTATGTTATCGGAGGATATTTCCTATGGCCCTATAGTCTTCAAAGGGATCCGAAATATCTGTTCTCAGATTCCACAGAAATAAGTCTAGCAAAGAGATCCACGAAATACAGATGTAACTCTCTGAGATTAATGAACAGAACACTAAGCAGTTTCTCAGAAAACTTCTTTCCAGATTTCATCTGAGGATATTTCCTTTTTCACCATAGCCCTCTATGGGCTTCCAAATATCACTTTGCCAATTCCACAAGAACTGTCTTAGCGAAAGGCTTCTTGAGGGGAAAGCTGTAACTCTGTGAGATGATTTCATAGAACACAAAGAAGTTTCTCAGAAAGCTTCCTTCTTTTTGTTATCGGAGGATATTTCCTTTGGCCCTATAGTCTTCAAAGGGATCCGAAATATCTGTTCTCAGATTCCACAGAAATAAGGCTAGCAAAGAGATCCACGAAATACAGATGTAACTCTGTGAGTGGAAGTCACACATCACAGAGCAGTTTCTCAGAAAGCTTCTTTCCAGATTTCATCTGAGGATATTTCCTTTTTCACCATAGCCCTCTATGGGCTTCCAAATATCACTTTGCCAATTCCACAAGAACTGTCTTAGCGAAAGGCTTCTTGAGGGGAAAGCTGTAACTCTGTGAGATGATTTCACAGAACACAAAGAACTTTCTCAGAAAGCTTCTTTCTCTCTTTTATCGGTGCATATTTCCTTTGTCCCTATAGTTTTCAATGGGATCCGAAATATCTGTTCTCAGATTCCACAGAAATTAGGCTAGCAAAGAGATCCACGAAATACAGATGTAACTCTGTGAGATGAATGAACAGAACACTAAGCAGTTTCTCAGAAAGCTTCTTTCCACATTTCATCTGAGGATATTTCCTTTTTCACCATAGCCCTCTATGGGCTTCCAAATATCACTTTGCCAATTCCACAAGAACTGTCTTAGCGAAAGGCTTCTTGAGGGGAAAGCTGTAACTCTGTGAGATGATTTCACAGAACACAAAGAAGTTTCTCAGAAAGCTTCCTTCTCTTTGTTATCGGAGGATATTTCCTTTGGCCCTATAGTCTTCAAAGGGATCCGAAGTATCTGTTCTCAGATTCCAGAGAAATAAGGCTAGCAAAGAGATCCACGAAATACAGATGTAACTCTGTGAGTGGAAGTTACACATCACAGAGCAGTTTCTCAGAAAGCTTCTTTCCAGATTTCATCTGAGGATATTTCCTTTTTCACCATAGCCTTCTATGGGCTTCCAAATATCACTTTGCTAATTCCACAAGAACTGTCTTAGCGACAGGCTTCTTGAGGGGAAAGCTGTAACTCTGTGGGATGATTTCAGAGAACACAAAGAAGTTTCTCAGAAACCTTCTTTCTCTTTGTTATCGAAGAATATTTCCTTTGGCCCTATAGTCTTCAAAGGGATCCGAAATATCTGTTCTCAGATTCCACAGAAATAAGGCTAGCAAAGAGATCCACGAAATACAGATGTAACTCTGTGAGATGAATGAACAGAACACTAAGCAGTTTCTGAGAAAGCTTCTTTCCAGATTTCTTCTGAGGATATTTCCTTTTTCACCTAGCCCTCTATGGGCTTCCAAATATCACTTTGCCAATTCCACAAGAACTGTCTTAGCGAAAGGCTTCTTGAGGGGAAAGCTGTAACTCTGTGAGATGATTTCACAGAACACAAAGAAGTTTCTCAGAAAGCTTCCTTCTCTTTGTTATTGGAGGATATTTCCTTTGGCCCTATAGTCTTCAAAGGGATCCGAAATATCTGTTCTCAGATTCCACGGAAATAAGGCTAGCAAAGAGATCCACGAAATACAGATGTAACTCTGTGAGTGGAAGTCACACATCACAGAGCAGTTTCTCAGAAAGCTTCTTTCCAGATTTCATCTGAGGATATTTCCTTTTTCACCATAGCCCTCTATGGGCTTCCAAATATCACTTTGCCAATTCCACAAGAACTGTCTTAGCGAAAGGCTTCTTGAGGGGGAAAGCTGTAACTCTGTGAGATGATTTCACTGAACACAAAGAAGTTTCTCAGAAAGCTTCTTTCTCTTTGTTATCCGAGGATATTTCCCTTGGCCCTATAGTCTTCAAAGGGATGCGAAATATCTGTTCTAAGATTCCACAGAAATAAGGCTAGCAAAGAGATCCACAAAATACAGATGTAACTCTGAGAGATGAATGAACAGAACACCAAGCAGTTTTCAGAAAGCTTCTTTCCAGATTTCATCTGAGGATATTTCCTTTTTCACCATAGCCCTCTATGGGCTTCCAAATATCACTTTGCCAATTCCACAAGAACTGTCTTAGCGAAAGGCTTCTTGAGGGGAAAGCTGTAACTCTGTGAGATGATTTCACACAACACAAAGAAATTTCTCAGAAAGCTTCCTTCTCTTTGTTATCGGAGGATATTTCCTTTGGCCCTATAGTCTTCAAAGGGATCCGAAATATCTGTTCTCAGATTCCACAGAAATAAGGCTAGCAAAGAGATCCACGAAATACAGATGTAACTCTATGAGTGGACGTTACACATCACAGAGCAGTTTCTCAGAAAGCTTCTTTCCAGATTTCATCTGAGGATATTTCCTTTTTCACCATAGCCCTCTATGGGCTTCCAAATATCACTTTGCCAATTCCACAAGAACTGTCTTAGCGAAAGGCTTCTTGAGGGGAAAGCTGTAACTCTGTGAGATGATTTCACTGAACACAAAGAAGTTTCTCAGAAAGCTTCTTTCCCTTTGTTATCGGAGGATATTTCCTTTGGCCCTATAGTCTTCAAAGGGATCCGAAATATCTGTTCTCAGCTTCCACAGAAATAAGGCTAGCAAAGAGATCCGCGAAATACAGATGAAACTCTGTGATATGAATGAACAGAACACTAAGCAGTTTCTCAGAAAGCTTCTTTCCAGATTTCATCTGAGGATATTTCCTTTTTCACCGTAGCCCTCTATGGGCTTCCAAATATCACTTTGCCAATTCCACAAGAACTGTCTTAGCTAAAGGCTTCTTGAGGGGAAAGCTGTAACTCTGTGAGATGATTTCACAGAACACAAAGAAGTTTCTCAGAAAGCTTCCTTCTCTTTGTTATCGGAGGATAATTTCTTTGGCCCTATAGTCTTCAAAGGGATCCGAAATATCTGTTCTCAGATTCCACAGAAATAAGGCTAGCAAAGAGATCCACGAAATACAGATGTAGCTCTGTGAGTGGAAGTCACACATCACAGAGCAGTTTCTCAGAAAGCTTCTTTCCAGATTTCATCTGAGGATATTTCCTTTTTCACCATAGCCCTCTATGGGCTTCCAAATATCACTTTGCCAATTCCACAAGAACTGTCTTAGCGAAAGGCTTCTTGAGGGGAAAGCTGTAACTCTGTGAGATGATTTCACAGAACACAAAGAAGTTTCTCAGAAAGCTTCTTTCTCTCTTTTATCGGAGGATATTTCCTTTGTCCCTATAGTCTTCAAAGGGATCAGAAATATCTGTTCTCAGATTCCACAGAAATAAGGCTAGCAAAGAGATCCACGAAATACAGATGTAATTCTGTGAGATGAATGAACAGAACACTAAGCAGTTTCTCAGAAAGCTTCTTTCCAGATTTCATCTGAGGATATTTACTTTTCCACCATAGCCCTCTAGGGGCTTCCAAATATCACTTTGCCAATTCCACAGGAACTGTCTTAGAGAAAGGCTTCTTGAGGGGAAAGCTGTAACTCTGTGAGATGATTTCACAGAACACAAAGAAGTTTCTCAGAAAGCTTCCTTCTCTTTGTTATCGGAGGATATTTCCTTTGGCCCTATAGTCTTCAAAGGGATCCGAAATATCTGTTCTCAGATTCCACAGAAATAAGGCTAGCAAAGAGATCCACGAAATACAGATGTAACTCTATGAGTGGACGTTACACATCACAGAGCAGTTTCTCAGAAAGCTTCTTTCCAGATTTCATCTGAGGATATTTCCTTTTTCACCATAGCCCTCTATGGGCTTCCAAATATCACTTTGCCAATTCCACAAGAACTGTCTTAGCGAAAGGCTTCTTGAGGGGAAAGCTGTAACTCTGTGAGATGATTTCACTGAACACAAAGAAGTTTCTCAGAAAGCTTCTTTCCCTTTGTTATCGGAGGATATTTCCTTTGGCCCTATAGTCTTCAAAGGGATCCGAAATATCTGTTCTCAGCTTCCACAGAAATAAGGCTAGCAAAGAGATCCGCGAAATACAGATGAAACTCTGTGATATGAATGAACAGAACACTAAGCAGTTTCTCAGAAAGCTTCTTTCCAGATTTCATCTGAGGATATTTCCTTTTTCACCGTAGCCCTCTATGGGCTTCCAAATATCACTTTGCCAATTCCACAAGAACTGTCTTAGCTAAAGGCTTCTTGAGGGGAAAGCTGTAACTCTGTGAGATGATTTCACAGAACACAAAGAAGTTTCTCAGAAAGCTTCCTTCTCTTTGTTATCGGAGGATAATTTCTTTGGCCCTATAGTCTTCAAAGGGATCCGAAATATCTGTTCTCAGATTCCACAGAAATAAGGCTAGCAAAGAGATCCACGAAATACAGATGTAGCTCTGTGAGTGGAAGTCACACATCACAGAGCAGTTTCTCAGAAAGCTTCTTTCCAGATTTCATCTGAGGATATTTCCTTTTTCACCATAGCCCTCTATGGGCTTCCAAATATCACTTTGCCAATTCCACAAGAACTGTCTTAGCGAAAGGCTTCTTGAGGGGAAAGCTGTAACTCTGTGAGATGATTTCACAGAACACAAAGAAGTTTCTCAGAAAGCTTCTTTCTCTCTTTTATCGGAGGATATTTCCTTTGTCCCTATAGTCTTCAAAGGGATCAGAAATATCTGTTCTCAGATTCCACAGAAATAAGGCTAGCAAAGAGATCCACGAAATACAGATGTAATTCTGTGAGATGAATGAACAGAACACTAAGCAGTTTCTCAGAAAGCTTCTTTCCAGATTTCATCTGAGGATATTTACTTTTCCACCATAGCCCTCTAGGGGCTTCCAAATATCACTTTGCCAATTCCACAGGAACTGTCTTAGAGAAAGGCTTCTTGAGGGGAAAGCTGTAACTCTGTGAGATGATTTCACAGAACACAAAGAAGTTTCTCAGAAAGCTTCCTTCTCTTTGTTATCGGAGGATATTTCCTTTGGCCCTATAGTCTTCAAAATGATCCGAAATATCTATTCTCAGATTCCACAGAAATAAGGCTAGCAAAGAGATCCACGAAATACAGATGTAACTCTGTGAGTGGAAGTCACACATGACAGAGCAGTTTCTCAGAAAGCTTCTTTCCAGATTTCATCAGAGGATATTTCCTTTTTCACCATAGCCCCATATGGGCTTCCAAATATCACTTTGCCAATTCCACAAGAACTGTCTTAGCGAAAGGCTTCTTGAGGGGAAAGCTGTAACTCTGTGAGATGATTTCACAGAACACAAAGAAGTTTCTCAGAAAGCTTCTTTCCCTTTGTTATCGGTGAATATTTCCTTTGGCCCTATAGTCTTCAAAGGGATCCGAAATATCTGTTCTCAGATTCCACAGAAATAAGGCTAGCAAAGAGATCCACGAAATACAGATGTAACTCTGTGAGATGAATGAACAGAACACTAAGCAGTTTCTCAGAAAGCTTCTTTCCAGATTTCATCTGAGGATATTTCCTTTTTCTCCATAGCCCTCTATGGGCTTCCAAATATCACTTTGCCAATTCCACAAGAACTGTCTTAGCGAAAGGCTTCTTGAGGGGAAAGCTGTAACTCTGTGAGATGATTTCGCAGAACACAAAGAAGTTTCTCAGAAAGCTTCCTTCTTTTTCTTTTCGTAGGATATTTCCTTTGGCCCTATAGTCTTCAAAGGGATCCGAAATATCTGTTCTCAGATTCCACAGAAATAAGGCTAGCAAAGAGATCCACGAAATACAGATGTAACTCTGTGAGTGGAAGTCACACATCACAGAGCAGTTTCTCAGAAAGCTTCTTTCCAGATTTCATCTGAGGATATTTCCTTTTTCACCATAGCCCTCCATGGGCTTCCAAATATCACTTTACCAATTCCACAAGAACTGTCTTAGCGAAAGGCTTCTTGAGAGCAAAGCTGTAACTCTGTGAGATGATTTCACAGAACACAAAGAACTTTCCCAGAAAGCTTCTTACTCTCTTTAATCGGAGGATATTTCCTTTGTCCCTATAGTTTTCAAAGGGATCCGAAATATCTGTTCTCAGATTCCACAGAAATAAGGCTAGCAAAGAGATCCACGAAATACAGATGTAACTCTCTGAGATGAATGAACAGAACACTAAGCAGTTTCTCAGAAAGCTTCTTTCCAGATTTCATCTGAGGATATTTCCTTTTTCACCATAGCCCTCTATGGGCTTCCAAATATCACTTTGCCTATTCCACAAGAACTGTCATAGCGAAAGGCTTCTTGAGGGGAAACCTGTAACTCTGTGAGATGATTTCACTGAACACAAAGAAGTTTCTCAGAAAGCTTCTTTCTCTTTGTTATCAGAGGATATTTCCTTTGGCCCTATAGTCTTCAACGGGATCCGAAATATCTGTTCTCAGATTCCACAGAAATAAGGTTAGCAAAGAGATTCACGAAATACAGATGTAAGTCTGTGAGATGAATGAACAGAACACTAAGCAGTTTCTCAGAAAGCTTCTTTCCACATTTCATCTGAGGATATTTCCTTTTTCACCATAGCCCTCTATGGGCTTCCAAATATCACTTTGCCAATTCCACAAGAACTGTCTTAGCGAAAGGCTTCTTGAGGGGAAAGCTGTAACTCTGTGAGATGATTTCACAGAACACAAAGAAGTTTCTCAGAAAGCTTCCTTCTCTTTGTTATCGGAGGATATTTCCTTTGGCCCTATAGTCTTCAAAGGGATCCGAAGTATCTGTTCTCAGATTCCACAGAAATAAGGCTAGCAAAGAGATCCACGAAATACAGATGTAACTCTGTGAGTGGAAGTTACACATCACAGAGCAGTTTCTCAGAAAGCTTCTTTCCAGATTTCATCTGAGGATATTTCCTTTTTCACCATAGCCCTCTATGGGCTTCCAAATATCACTTTGCCAGTTCCTCAAGAACTGTCTTAGCGACAGGCTTCTTGAGGGGAAAGCTGTAACTCTATGGGATGATTTCACAGAACACAAAGAAGTTTCTCAGAAAGCTTCTTTCTCTTTGTTATCGGAGAATATTTCCTTTGGCCCTATAGTCTTCAAAGGGATCCGAAATATCTGTTCTCAGATTCCACAGAAATAAGGCTAGCAAAGAGATCCACGAAATACAGATGTAACTCTGTGAGATGAATGAACAGAACACTAAGCAGTTTCTGAGAAAGCTTCTTTCCAGATTTCTTCTGAGGATATTTCCTTTTTCACCTAGCCCTCTATGGGCTTCCAAATATCACTTTGCCAATTCCACAAGAACTGTCTTAGCGAAAGGCTTCTTGAGGGGAAAGCTGTAACTCTGTGAGATGATTTCACAGAACACAAAGAAGTTTCTCAGAAAGCTTCCTTCTCTTTGTTATTGGAGGATATTTCCTTTGGCCCTATAGTCTTCAAAGGGATCCGAAATATCTGTTCTCAGATTCCACGGAAATAAGGCTAGCAAAGAGATCCACGAAATACAGATGTAACTCTGTGAGTGGAAGTCACACATCACAGAGCAGTTTCTCAGAAAGCTTCTTTCCAGATTTCATCTGAGGATATTTCCTTTTTCACCATAGCCCTCTATGGGCTTCCAAATATCACTTTGCCAATTCCACAAGAACTGTCTTAGCGAAAGGCTTCTTGAGGGGGAAAGCTGTAACTCTGTGAGATGATTTCACTGAACACAAAGAAGTTTCTCAGAAAGCTTCTTTCTCTTTGTTATCCGAGGATATTTCCCTTGGCCCTATAGTCTTCAAAGGGATGCGAAATATCTGTTCTAAGATTCCACAGAAATAAGGCTAGCAAAGAGATCCACAAAATACAGATGTAACTCTGAGAGATGAATGAACAGAACACCAAGCAGTTTTCAGAAAGCTTCTTTCCAGATTTCATCTGAGGATATTTCCTTTTTCACCATAGCCCTCTATGGGCTTCCAAATATCACTTTGCCAATTCCACAAGAACTGTCTTAGCGAAAGGCTTCTTGAGGGGAAAGCTGTAACTCTGTGAGATGATTTCACACAACACAAAGAAATTTCTCAGAAAGCTTCCTTCTCTTTGTTATCGGAGGATATTTCCTTTGGCCCTATAGTCTTCAAAGGGATCCGAAATATCTGTTCTCAGATTCCACAGAAATAAGGCTAGCAAAGAGATCCACGAAATACAGATGTAACTCTATGAGTGGACGTTACACATCACAGAGCAGTTTCTCAGAAAGCTTCTTTCCAGATTTCATCTGAGGATATTTCCTTTTTCACCATAGCCCTCTATGGGCTTCCAAATATCACTTTGCCAATTCCACAAGAACTGTCTTAGCGAAAGGCTTCTTGAGGGGAAAGCTGTAACTCTGTGAGATGATTTCACTGAACACAAAGAAGTTTCTCAGAAAGCTTCTTTCCCTTTGTTATCGGAGGATATTTCCTTTGGCCCTATAGTCTTCAAAGGGATCCGAAATATCTGTTCTCAGCTTCCACAGAAATAAGGCTAGCAAAGAGATCCGCGAAATACAGATGAAACTCTGTGATATGAATGAACAGAACACTAAGCAGTTTCTCAGAAAGCTTCTTTCCAGATTTCATCTGAGGATATTTCCTTTTTCACCGTAGCCCTCTATGGGCTTCCAAATATCACTTTGCCAATTCCACAAGAACTGTCTTAGCTAAAGGCTTCTTGAGGGGAAAGCTGTAACTCTGTGAGATGATTTCACAGAACACAAAGAAGTTTCTCAGAAAGCTTCCTTCTCTTTGTTATCGGAGGATAATTTCTTTGGCCCTATAGTCTTCAAAGGGATCCGAAATATCTGTTCTCAGATTCCACAGAAATAAGGCTAGCAAAGAGATCCACGAAATACAGATGTAGCTCTGTGAGTGGAAGTCACACATCACAGAGCAGTTTCTCAGAAAGCTTCTTTCCAGATTTCATCTGAGGATATTTCCTTTTTCACCATAGCCCTCTATGGGCTTCCAAATATCACTTTGCCAATTCCACAAGAACTGTCTTAGCGAAAGGCTTCTTGAGGGGAAAGCTGTAACTCTGTGAGATGATTTCACAGAACACAAAGAAGTTTCTCAGAAAGCTTCTTTCTCTCTTTTATCGGAGGATATTTCCTTTGTCCCTATAGTCTTCAAAGGGATCAGAAATATCTGTTCTCAGATTCCACAGAAATAAGGCTAGCAAAGAGATCCACGAAATACAGATGTAATTCTGTGAGATGAATGAACAGAACACTAAGCAGTTTCTCAGAAAGCTTCTTTCCAGATTTCATCTGAGGATATTTACTTTTCCACCATAGCCCTCTAGGGGCTTCCAAATATCACTTTGCCAATTCCACAGGAACTGTCTTAGAGAAAGGCTTCTTGAGGGGAAAGCTGTAACTCTGTGAGATGATTTCACAGAACACAAAGAAGTTTCTCAGAAAGCTTCCTTCTCTTTGTTATCGGAGGATATTTCCTTTGGCCCTATAGTCTTCAAAATGATCCGAAATATCTATTCTCAGATTCCACAGAAATAAGGCTAGCAAAGAGATCCACGAAATACAGATGTAACTCTGTGAGTGGAAGTCACACATGACAGAGCAGTTTCTCAGAAAGCTTCTTTCCAGATTTCATCAGAGGATATTTCCTTTTTCACCATAGCCCCCTATGGGCTTCCAAATATCACTTTGCCAATTCCACAAGAACTGTCTTAGCGAAAGGCTTCTTGAGGGGAAAGCTGTAACTCTGTGAGATGATTTCACAGAACACAAAGAAGTTTCTCAGAAAGCTTCTTTCCCTTTGTTATCGGTGAATATTTCCTTTGGCCCTATAGTCTTCAAAGGGATCCGAAATATCTGTTCTCAGATTCCACAGAAATAAGGCTAGCAAAGAGATCCACGAAATACAGATGTAACTCTGTGAGATGAATGAACAGAACACTAAGCAGTTTCTCAGAAAGCTTCTTTCCAGATTTCATCTGAGGATATTTCCTTTTTCTCCATAGCCCTCTATGGGCTTCCAAATATCACTTTGCCAATTCCACAAGAACTGTCTTAGCGAAAGGCTTCTTGAGGGGAAAGCTGTAACTCTGTGAGATGATTTCGCAGAACACAAAGAAGTTTCTCAGAAAGCTTCCTTCTTTTTCTTTTCGGAGGATATTTCCTTTGGCCCTATAGTCTTCAAAGGGATCCGAAATATCTGTTCTCAGATTCCACAGAAATAAGGCTAGCAAAGAGATCCACGAAATACAGATGTAACTCTGTGAGTGGAAGTCACACATCACAGAGCAGTTTCTCAGAAAGCTTCTTTCCAGATTTCATCTGAGGATATTTCCTTTTTCACCATAGCCCTCCATGGGCTTCCAAATATCACTTTACCAATTCCACAAGAACTGTCTTAGCGAAAGGCTTCTTGAGAGCAAAGCTGTAACTCTGTGAGATGATTTCACAGAACACAAAGAACTTTCCCAGAAAGCTTCTTACTCTCTTTAATCGGAGGATATTTCCTTTGTCCCTATAGTTTTCAAAGGGATCCGAAATATCTGTTCTCAGATTCCACAGAAATAAGGCTAGCAAAGAGATCCACGAAATACAGATGTAACTCTCTGAGATGAATGAACAGAACACTAAGCAGTTTCTCAGAAAGCTTCTTTCCAGATTTCATCTGAGGATATTTCCTTTTTCACCATAGCCCTCTATGGGCTTCCAAATATCACTTTGCCTATTCCACAAGAACTGTCATAGCGAAAGGCTTCTTGAGGGGAAATCTGTAACTCTGTGAGATGATTTCACTGAACACAAAGAAGTTTCTCAGAAAGCTTCTTTCTCTTTGTTATCAGAGGATATTTCCTTTGGCCCTATAGTCTTCAACGGGATCCGAAATATCTGTTCTCAGATTCCACAGAAATAAGGTTAGCAAAGAGATTCACGAAATACAGATGTAAGTCTGTGAGATGAATGAACAGAACACTAAGCAGTTTCTCAGAAAGCTTCTTTCCACATTTCATCTGAGGATATTTCCTTTTTCACCATAGCCCTCTATGGGCTTCCAAATATCACTTTGCCAATTCCACAAGAACTGTCTTAGCGAAAGGCTTCTTGAGGGGAAAGCTGTAACTCTGTGAGATGATTTCACAGAACACAAAGAAGTTTCTCAGAAAGCTTCCTTCTCTTTGTTATCGGAGGATATTTCCTTTGGCCCTATAGTCTTCAAAGGGATCCGAAGTATCTGTTCTCAGATTCCACAGAAATAAGGCTAGCAAAGAGATCCACGAAATACAGATGTAACTCTGTGAGTGGAAGTTACACATCACAGAGCAGTTTCTCAGAAAGCTTCTTTCCAGATTTCATCTGAGGATATTTCCTTTTTCACCATAGCCCTCTATGGGCTTCCAAATATCACTTTGCCAGTTCCTCAAGAACTGTCTTAGCGACAGGCTTCTTGAGGGGAAAGCTGTAACTCTATGGGATGATTTCACAGAACACAAAGAAGTTTCTCAGAAAGCTTCTTTCTCTTTGTTATCGGAGAATATTTCCTTTGGCCCTATAGTCTTCAAAGGGATCCGAAATATCTGTTCTCAGATTCCACAGAAATAAGGCTAGCAAAGAGATCCACAAAATACAGATGTAACTCTGAGAGATGAATTAACAGAACACTAGGCAGTTTTCAGAAAGCTTCTTTCCAGATTTCATCTGAGGATATTTCCTTTTTCACCATAGCCCTCTATGGGCTTCCAAATATCACTTTGCCAATTCCACAAGAACTGTCTTAGCGAAAGGCTTCTTGAGGGGAAAGCTGTTACGCTGTGAGATGATTTCACAGAACACAAAGAAGTTTCTCAGAAAGCTTCCTTCTCTTTGTTACCGGAGGATATTTCCTTTGGCCCTATAGTCTTCAAAGGGATCCGAAATATCTGTTCTCAGATGCCACAGAAATAAGGCTAGCAAAGAGATCCACGAAATACAGATGTAACTCTGTGAATGGAAGTTACACATCACAGAGTAGTTTCTCAGAAAGCTTCTTTCCAGATTTCATCTGAGGATATTTCCTTTTTCACCATAGCCCTCTATGGGCTTCCAAATATCACTTTGCCAATTCCACCAGAACTGTCTTAGCGAAAGGCTTCTTGAGGGGAAAGCTGTGACTCTGTGAGATGATTTCACAGAACACAAAGAAGTTTCTCAGAAAGCTTCCTTCTCTTTGTTATCGGAGGATATTTCCTTTGTCCCTATTGTCTTCAAAGGGATCCGAAAAATCTGTTCTCAGATTCCACAGAAATAAGGCTAGCAAAGAGATCCACGAAATACAGATGTAATTCTGTGAGATGAATGAACAGAACACTAAGCAGTTTCTCAGAAAGCTTCTTTCCAGATTTCATCTGAGGATATTTACTTTTCCACCATAGCCCTCTATGGGCTTCCAAATATCACTTTGCCAATTCCACAGGAACTGTCTTAGAGAAAGGCTTCTTGAGGGGAAAGCTGTAACTCTGTGAGATGATTTCACAGAACACAAAGAAGTTTCTCAGAAAGCTTCCTTCTCTTTGTTATCGGAGGATATTTCCTTTGGCCCTATAGTCTTCAAAGGGACCCGAAATATCTGTTCTCAGATTCCACAGAAATAAGGCTAGCAAAGAGATCCACGAAATACAGATGTAACTCTGTGAGTGGAAGTCACACATGACAGAGCAGTTTCTCAGAAAGCTTCTTTCCAGATTTCATCAGAGGATATTTCCTTTTTCACCATAGCCCTCTAAGGGCTTCCAAATATCACTTTGCCAATTCCACAAGAACTGTCTTAGCGAAAGGCTTCTTGAGGGGAAAGCTGTAACTCTGTGAGATGATTTCACTGAACACAAAGAAGTTTCTCAGAAGGCTTCTTTCCCTTTGTTATCGGAGGATATTTCCTTGGGCCCTATAGTCTTCAAAGGGATCCTAAATATCTGTTCTCAAATTCCACAGAAATAAGGCTAGCAAAGGGATCCACGAAATACAGATGTAACTCTGTGATATGAATGAACAGAACACTAAGCAGTTTCTCAGAAAGCTTCTTTCCAGATTTCATCAGAGGATATTTCCTTTTTCACCATAGCCATCTATGGGCTTCCAAATATCACTTTGCCAATTCCACAAGAACTGTCTTAGCGAAAGGCTTCTTGAGGGGAAAGCTGTAACTCTGTGAGATGATTTCACTGAACACAAAGAAGTTTCTCAGGAAGCTTCTTTCTCTTTGTTATCGGAGAATATTTCCTTTGGCCCTATAGTCTTCAAAGGGATCCGAAATATCTGTTCTCAGATTCCACAGAAATAAGGCTAGCAAAGAGATCCACGAAATACAGATGTAACTCTGTGAGATGAATGAACAGAACACTAAACAGTTTCTCAGAAAGCTTCTTTCCAGAATTCATCTGAGGATATTTCCTTTTTCACCATAGCCCTCTGTGGGCTTCCAAATATCACTTTGCCAATTCCACAAGAACTGTCTTAGCGAAAGGCTTCTTGAGGGGAAAGCTGTAACTCTGTGAGATGATTTCACAGAACACAAAGAAGTTTCTCAGAAAGCATCCTTCTCTTTGTTATCGGAGGATATTTCCTTGGGCCCTATAGTCTTCAAAGGGATCCGAAATATCTCTTCTCAGATTCCACAGAAATAAGGCTAGCAAAGAGATCCACGAAATACAGATGTAACTCTGTGAGTGGAAGTTACACATCACAGAGCAGTTTCTCAGAAAGCTTCTTTCCAGATTTCATCTGAGGATATTTCCTTTTTCACCATAGCCCTCTATGGGCTTCCAAATATCACTTTGCCAATACCACAATAACTGTCTTAGCGAAAGGCTTCTTGAGGGGAAAGCTGTAACTCTGTGAGATGATTTCACTGAACACAAAGAAGTTTCTCAGAAAGCTTCTTTCCCTTTGTTATCAGAGGATATTTCCTTTGGCCCTATAGTCTTCAAAGGGATCCGAAATATCTGTTCTCAGATTCCACAGAAATAAGGCTAGCAAAGAGATCCACGAAATACAGATGTAACTCTGTGATATGAATGAACAGAACACTAAGCGGTTTCTCAGAAAGCTTCTTTACAGATTTCATCTGAGGATATTTCCTTTTTCACCCTAGCCCTCTATGGGCTGCCAAATATCACTTTGCCAATTCCACAAGAACTGTCTTAGCGAAAGGCTTCTTGAGGGGAAAGCTGTAACTCTGTGAGATGATTTCACAGAATACAAAGAAGTTTCTCAGAAAGCTTCCTTTTCTTTGTTATCGGAGGATATTTCCTTTGGCCCTATAGTCTTCAAAGGGATCCGAAATATCTGTTCTCAGATTCCACAGAAATAAGGCTAGCAAAGAGATCCACGAAATACAGATGTAACTCTGTGAGTGGAAATCACACATCACAGAGCAGTTTCTCAGAAAGCTTCTTTCCAGATTTCATCTGAGGATATTTCCTTTTTCACCATAGCCCTCTATGGGCTTCCAAATATCACTTTGCCAATTCCACAAGAACTGTCTTAGCGAAAGGCTTCTTGAGGGGAAAGCTGTAACTCTGTGAGATGATTTCACAGAACACAAAGAAGTTTCTCAGAAAGCTTCTTTCTCTCTTTTATCGGAGGATATTTCCTTTGTCCCTATAGTCTTCAAAGGGATCAGAAATATCTGTTCTCAGATTCCACAGAAATAAGGCTAGCAAAGAGATCCACGAAATACAGATGTAATTCTGTGAGATGAATGAACAGAACACTAAGCAGTTTCTCAGAAAGCTTCTTTCCAGATTTCATCTGAGGATATTTCCTTTTTCACCATAGCCCTCTATGGGCTTCCAAATATCACTTTGCCAATTCCACAAGAACTGTCTTAGCGAAAGGCTTCTTGAGGGGAAAGCTGTAACTCTGTGAGATGATTTCAATGAACACAAAGAAGTTTCTCAGAAAGCTTCTTTCTCTTTGTTATCCGAGGATATTTCCCTTGGCCCTATAGTCTTCAAAGGGATCCGAAATATCTGTTCTCAGATTCCACAGAAATAAGGCTAGCAAAGAGATCCACAAAATACAGATGTAACTCTGAGAGATGAATTAACAGAACACTAGGCAGTTTCTCAGAAAGCTTCTTTCCAGATTTCATCTGAGGATATTTCCTTTTTCACCATAGCCCTCTATGGGCTTCCAAATATCACTTTGCCAATTCCACAAGAACTGTCTTAGCGAAAGGCTTCTTGAGGGGAAAGCTTTAACTCTGTGAGATGATTTCACAGAACACAAAGAAGTTTCTCAGAAAGCTTCCTTCTCTTTGTTACCGGAGGATATTTCCTTTGGCCCTATAGTCTTCAAAGGGATCCGAAATATCTGTTCTCAGATTCCACAGAAATAAGGCTAGCAAAGAGATCCACGAAATACAGATGTAACTCTGTGAGTGGAAGTTACACATCACAGAGTAGTTTCTCAGAAAGCTTCTTTCCAGATTTCATCTGAGGATATTTCCTTTTTCACCATAGCCCTCTATGGGCTTCCAAATATCACTTTGCCAATTCCACCAGAACTGTCTTAGCGAAAGGCTTCTTGAGGGGAAAGCTGTGACTCTGTGAGATGATTTCACAGAACACAAAGAAGTTTCTCAGAAAGCTTCCTTCTCTTTTTTATCGGAGGATATTTCCTTTGTCCTTATAGTCTTCAAAGGGATCCGAAATATCTGTTCTCAGATTCCACAGAAATAAGGCTAGCAAAGAGATCCACGAAATACAGATGTAACTCTGTGAGATGAATGAACATTTCACTAAGCAGTTTCTCAGTAAGCTTCTTTCCAGAATTCATCTGAGGATATTTCCTTTTTCACCATAGCCCTCTATGTGCTTCCAAATATCACTTTGCCAATTCCACAAGAACTGTCTTAGCGAAAGGCTTCTTGAGGGGAAAGCTGTAACTCTGTGAGATGATTTCACAGAACACAAAGAAGTTTCTCAGAAAGCTTCCTTCTCTTTGTTATCGGAGGATATTTCCTTGGGCCCTATAGTCATCAAAGGGATCCGAAATATCTGTTCTCAGATTCCACAGAAATAAGGCTAGCAAAGAGATCCACGAAATACAGATGTAACTCTATGAGTGGAAGTTACACATCACAGAGCAGTTTCTCAGAAAGCTTCTTTCCAGATTTCATCTGAGGATATTTCCTTTTTCACCATAGCCCTCTATGGGCTTCCAAATATCACTTTGCCAATTCCACAAGAACTGTCTTAGCGAAAGGCTTCTTGAGGGGAAAGCTGTAACTCTGTGAGATGATTTCACTGAACACAAAGAAGTTTCTCAGAAGGCTTCTTTCCCTTTGTTATCGGCGGATATTTCCTTTGGCCCTATAGTCTTCAAAGGGATCCGAAATATCTCTTCTCAGATTCCACAGAAATAAGGCTAGCAAAGAGATCCACGAAATACAGATGTAACTCTGTGAGTGGAAGTTACACATCACAGAGCAGTTTCTCAGAAAGTTCTTTCCAGATTTCATCTGATGATATTTCCTTTTTCACCATAGCCCTCTATGGGCTTCCAAATATCACTTTGCCAATTCCACAAGAACTGTCTTAGCTAAAGGCTTCTTGAGGGGAAAGCTGTAACTCTGTGAGATGATTTCACAGAACACAAAGAAGTTTCTCAGAAAGCTTCTTTCTCTTTGTTATCGGAGGATATTTCCCTTGGACCTATAGTCTTCAAAGGGATCCGAAATATCTGTTCTCAGATTCCACAGAAATAAGGCTAGCAAAGAGATCCACGAAATAGAGATGTAACTCTGAGAGATGAATGAACAGAACACTAAGCAGTTTCTCAGAAAGCTTCTTTCCAGATTTCATCTGAGGATATTTCCTTTTTCACCATAGCCCTCTATGGGCTTCCAAATATCACTTTGCCAATTCCACAAGAACTGTCTTAGCGAAAGGCTTCTTGAGGGGAAAGCTGTAACTCTGTGAGATGATTTCACAGAACACAAAGAACTTTCTCAGAAAGCTTCTTTCTCTCTTTTATCGGAGGATATTTCCTTTGGCCCTATAGTCTTCAAAGGGATCCGAAATATCTGTTCTCAGATTCCACAGAAAGAAGGCTAGCAAAGAGATCCACGAAATACAGATGTAACTCTGTGAGATGAATGAACAGAACACTAAGCAGTTTCTCAGAAAGCTTCTTTCCAGAATTCATCTGGGGATATTTCCTTTTTCACCATAGCCCTCTGTGGGCTTCCAAATATCACTTTGCCAATTCCACAAGAACTGTCTTAGCGAAAGGCTTCTTGAGGGGAAAGCTGTAACTCTGTGAGATGATTTCACAGAACACAAAGATGTTTCTCAGAAAGCTTCCTTCTCTTTGTTATCGGAGGATATTTCTTTGGGCCCTATAGTCTTCAAAGGGATCCGAAATATCTCTTCTCAGATTCCACAGAAATAAGGCTAGCAAAGAGATCCACGAAATACAGATGTAACTCTGTGAGTGGAAGTTACACATCACAGAGCAGTTTCTCAGAAAGCTTCTTTCCAGATTTCATCTGAGGATATTTCCTTTTTCACCATAGCCCTCTATGGGCTTCCAAATATCACTTTGCCAATTCCACAAGAACTGTCTTAGCGAAAGGCTTCTTGAGGGGAAAGCTGTAACTCTGTGAGATGATTTCACTGAACACAAAGAAGTTTCTCAGAAAGCTTCTTTCTCTTTGTTATCGGAGAATATTTCCTTTGGCCCTATAGTCTTCAAAGGGATCCGAAATATCTGTTCTCAGATTCCACAGAAATAAGGCTAGCAAAGAGATCCACGAAATACAGATGTAACTCTGTGAGATGAATGAACATTACACTAAGCAGTTTCTCAGTAAGCTTCTTTCCAGAATTCATCTGAGGATATTTCCTTTTTCACCATTGCCCTCTATGTGCTTCCAAATATCACTTTGCCAATTCCACAACAACTGTCTTAGCGAAAGGCTTCTTGAGGGGAAAACTGTAACTCTGTGAGATGATTTCACAGAACACAAAGAAGTTTCTCAGAAAGCTTCCTTCTCTTTGTTATCGGAGGATATTTCCTTGGGCCCTATAGTCATCAAAGGGATCCGAAATATATGTTCTCAGATTCCACAGAAATAAGGATAGCAAAGAGATCCACGAAATACAGATGTAACTCTATGAGTGAAAGTTACACATCACAGAGCAGTTTCTCAGAAAGCTTCTTTCCAGATTTCATCTGAGGATATTTCCTTTTTCACCATAGCCCTCTATGGGCTTCCAAATATCACTTTGCCAATTCCACAAGAACTGTCTTAGCGAAAGGCTTCTTGAGGGGAAAGCTGTAAATCTGTGAGATGATTTCACTGAACACAAAGAAGTTTCTCAGAAAGCTTCTTTCCCTTTGTTATCGGAGGATATTTCCTTTGGCCCTATAGTCTTCAAAGGGATCCGAAATATCTGTTCTCAGATTCCACAGAAATAAGGCTAGCAAAGAGATCCACGAAATACAGATGTAAATCTGTGATATGAATGAACAGAACACTAAGCAGTTTCTCAGAAAGCTTCTTTCCAGATTTCATCTGAGGATATTTCCTTTTTCACCATAGCCCTCTATGGGCTGCCAAATATCACTTTGCCAATTCCACAAGAACTGTCTTAGCGAAAGGCTTCCTGAGGGGAACGCTGTAACTCTGTGAGATGATTTCACAGAACACAAAGAAGTTTCTCAGAAAGCTTCCTTCTCTTTGTTATCGGAGGATATTTCCTTTGGCCCTATAGTCTTCAAAGGGATCCGAAATATCTGTTCTCAGATTCCACAGAAATAAGGCTAGCAAAGAGATCCACGAAGTACAGATGTAACTCTGTGAGTGGAAGTCACACATCACAGAGCAGTTTCTCAGAAAGCTTCTTTCCAGATTTCATCTGAGGATATTTCCTTTTTCACCATAGCCCTCTATGGGCTTCCAAATATCACTTTTCCAATTCCACAAGAACTGTCTTAGCGAAAGGCTTCTTGAGGGGAAAGCTGTAACTCTGTGAGATGATTTCACAGAACACAAAGAAGTTTCTCAGAAAGCTTCCTTCTCTTTGTTATCGGAGGATATTTCCCTTGGACCTATAGTTTTCAAAGGGATCCGAAATATCTGTTCTCAGATTCCACAGAAATAAGGCTAGCAAAGAGATCCACGAAATACAGATGTAACTCTGAGAGATGAATGAACAGAACACTAAGCAGTTTCTCAGAAAGCTTCTTTCCAGATTTCATCTGAGGATATTTCCTTTTTCACCATAGCCCTCTATGGGCTTCCTAATATCACTTTGCCAATTCCACAAGAACTGTCTTAGCGAAAGGCTTCTTGAGGGGAAAGCTGTAACTCTGTGAGATGATTTCACAGAACACAAAGAAGTTTCTCAGAAAGCTTCCTTCTCTTTTTTATCGGAGGATATTTCCTTTGGCCCTATAGTCTTCAAAGGGATCCGAAATATCTGTTCTCAGATTCCACAGAAATAAGGCTAGCAAAGAGATCCACGAAATACAGATGTAACTCTGTGAGTGGAAGTCACACATCACAGAGCAGTTTCTCAGAAAGCTTCTTTCCAGATTTCATCTGAGGATATTTCCTTTTTCACCATAGCCCTCTATGGGCTTCCAAATATCACTTTGCCAATTCCACAAGAACTGTCTTAGCGAAAGGCTTCTTGAGGGGAAAGCTGTAACTCTGTGAGATGATTTCACAGAACACAAAGAAGTTTCTCAGAAAGCTTCTTTCTCTCTTTTATCGGAGGATATTTCCTTTGTCCCTATAGTCTTCAAAGGGATCAGAAATATCTGTTCTCAGATTCCACAGAAATAAGGCTAGCAAAGAGATCCACGAAATACAGATGTAATTCTGTAGATGAATGAACAGAACACTAAGCAGTTTCTCAGAAAGCTTGTTTCCAGATTTCATCTGAGGATATTTACTTTACCACCATAGCCCTCTATGGGCTTCCAAATATCACTTTGCCAATTCCACAGGAACTGTCTTAGAGAAAGACTTCTTGAGGGGAAAGCTGTAACTCTGTGAGATGATTTCACAGAACACAAAGAAGTTTCTCAGAAAGCTTCCTTCTCTTTGTTATCGGAGGATATTTCCTTTGGCCCTATAGTCTTCAAAAGGATCCGAAATATCTGTTCTCAGATTCCACAGAAATAAGGCTAGCAAAGAGATCCACGAAATACAGATGTAACTCTGTGAGTGGAAGTCACACATGACAGAGCAGTTTCTCAGAAAGCTTCTTTCCAGATTTCATCTGAGGATATTTCCTTTTTCACCATAGCCCTCTATGGGCTTCCAAATATCACTTTTGCAATTCCACAAGAACTGTCTTAGCGAAAGGCTTCTTGAGGGGAAAGCTGTAACTCTGTGAGATGATTTCACTGAACACAAAGAAGTTTCTCAGAAAGCTTCTTTTTCTTTGTAATCGGAGAATATTTCCTTTGGCCCTATAGTCTTCAAAGGGATCCGAAATATCTGTTCTCAGATTCCACAGAAATAAGGCTAGCAAAGAGATCCCCGAAATACAGATGTAACTCCGTGAGATGAATGAACAGAACACTAAGCAGTTTCTCAGAAAGCCTCTTTCCAGAATTCATCTGAGGATATTTCCTTTTTCACCATAGCCCTCTGTGGGCTTCCAAATATCACTTTGCCAATTCCACAACAACTGTCTTAGCGAAAGGCTTCTTGAGGGGAAAGCTGTAACTCTGTGAGATGATTTCACAGAACACAAAGAAGTTTCTCAGAAAGCTTCCTTCTCTTTGTTATCGGAGTATATTTCCTTGGGCCCTATAGTCTTCAAAGGGATCCGAAATATCTCTTCTCAGATTCCACAGAAATAAGGCTAGCAAAGAGATCCAGGAAATACAGATGTAACTCTGTGAGTGGAAGTTACACATCACAGAGCAGTTTCTCAGAAAGCTTCTTTCCAGATTTCATCTGAGGATATTTCCTTCTTCACCATAGCCCTCTATGGGCTTCCAAATATCACTTTGCCAATACCACAATAACTGTCTTAGCGACAGGCTTCTTGAGGGGAAAGCTGTAACTCTGTGAGATGATTTCACTGAACACAAAGAAGTTTCTCAGAAAGCTTCCTTCTCTTTGTTATCGGAGGATATTTCCTTTGTCCCTATAGTCTTCAAAGGGATCCGAAATATCTGTTCTCAGATTCCACAGAAATAAGGCTCGCAAAGAGATCCACGAAATACAGATGTAACTCTGTGAGTGGAAGTCACACATCACAGAGCAGTTTCTCAGAAAGCTTCTTTCCAGATTTCATCTGAGGATATTTCCTTTTTCACCATAGCCCTCTATGGGCTTCCAAATATCACTTTGCCAATTCCACAAGAACTGTCTTAGCGAAAGGCTTCTTGAGGGGAAAGCTGTAACTCTGTGAGATGATTTCACAGAACACAAAGAAGTTTCTCAGAAAGCTTCCTTCTCTTTGTTATCGGAGGATATTTCCCTTGGACCTATAGTCTTCAAAGGGATCCGAAATATCTGTTCTCAGATTCCACAGAAATAAGGCTAGCAAAGAGATCCACGAAATACAGATGTAACTCTGAGAGATGAATGAACAGAACACTAAGCAGTTTCTCAGAAAGCTTCTTTCCAGATTTCATCTGAGGATATTTCCTTTTTCACCATAGCCCTCTATGGGCTTCCTAATATCACTTTGCCAATTCCACAAGAACTGTCTTAGCGAAAGGCTTCTTGAGGGGAAAGCTGTAACTCTGTGAGATGATTTCACAGAACACAAAGAAGTTTCTCAGAAAGCTTCCTTCTCTTTGTTATCGGAGGATATTTCCTTTGGCCCTATAGTCTTCAAAGGGATCCGAAATATCTGTTCTCAGATTCCACAGAAATAAGGCTAGCAAAGAGATCCACGAAATACAGATGTAACTCTGTGAGTGGAAGTCACACATCACAGAGCAGTTTCTCAGAAAGCTTCTTTCCAGATTTCATCTGAGGATATTTCCTTTTTCACCATAGCCCTCTATGGGCTTCCAAATATCACTTTGCCAATTCCACAAGAACTGTCTTAGCGAAAGGCTTCTTGAGGGGAAAGCTGTAACTCTGTGAGATGATTTCACAGAACACAAAGAAGTTTCTCAGAAAGCTTCTTTCTCTCTTTTATCGGAGGATATTTCCTTTGGCCCTATAGTCTTCAAAGGGATCCGAAATATCTGTTCTCAGATTCCACAGAAATAAGGCTAGCAAAGAGATCCCCGAAATACAGATGTAACTCCGTGAGATGAATGAACAGAACACTAAGCAGTTTCTCACAAAGCCTCTTTCCAGAATTCATCTGAGGATATTTCCTTTTTCACCATAGCCCTCTGTGGGCTTCCAAATATCACTTTGCCAATTCCACAAGAACTGTCTTAGCGAAAGGCTTCTTGAGGGGAAAGCTGTAACTCTGTGAGATGATTTCACAGAACACAAAGAAGTTTCTCAGAAAGCATCCTTCTCTTTGTTATCGGAGGATATTTCCTTGGGCCCTATAGACTTCAAAGGGATCCGAAATATCTCTTCTCAGATTCCACAGAAATAAGGCTAGCAAAGAGATCCAGGAAATACAGATGTAACTCTGTGAGTGGAAGTTACACATCACAGAGCAGTTTCTCAGAAAGCTTCTTTCCAGATTTCATCTGAGGATATTTCCTTTTTCACCATAGCCCTCTATGGGCTTCCAAATATCACTTTGCCAATACCACAATAACTGTCTTAGCGAAAGGCTTCTTGAGGGGAAAGCTGTAACTCTGTGAGATGATTTCACTGAACACAAAGAAGTTTCTCAGAAAGCTTCTTTCCCTTTGTTATCAGAGGATATTTCCTTTGGCCCTATAGTCTTCAAAGGGATCCGAAATATCTGTTCTCAGATTCCACAGAAATAAGGCTAGCAAAGAGATCCACGAAATACAGATGTAACTCTGTGATATGAATGAACAGAACACTAAGCGGTTTCTCCGAAAGCTTCTTTCCAGATTTCATCTGAGGATATTTCCTTTTTCACCCTAGCCCTCTATGGGCTGCCAAATATCACTTTGCCAATTCCACAAGAACTGTCTTAGCGAAAGGCTTCTTGAGGGGAAAGCTGTAACTCTGTGAGATGATTTCACAGAACACAAAGAAGTTTCTCAGAAAGCTTCCTTTTCTTTGTTATCGGAGGATATTTCCTTTGGCCCTATAGTCTTCAAAGGGATCCGAAATATCTGTTCTCAGATTCCACAGAAATAAGGCTAGCAAAGAGATCCACGAAATACAGATGTAACTCTGTGAGAGGAAATCACACATCACAGAGCAGTTTCTCAGAAAGCTTCTTTCCAGATTTCATCTGAGGATATTTCCTTTTTCACCATAGCCCTCTATGGGCTTCCAAATATCACTTTGCCAATTCCACAAGAACTGTCTTAGCGAAAGGCTTCTTGAGGGGAAAGCTGTAACTCTGTGAGATGATTTCACAGAACACAAAGAAGTTTCTCAGAAAGCTTCTTTCTCTCTTTTATCGGAGGATATTTCCTTTGTCCCTATAGTCTTCAAAGGGATCAGAAATATCTGTTCTCAGATTCCACAGAAATAAGGCTAGCAAAGAGATCCACGAAATACAGATGTAATTCTGTGAGATGAATGAACAGAACACTAAGCAGTTTCTCAGAAAGCTTCTTTCCAGATTTCATCTGAGGATATTTCCTTTTTCACCATAGCCCTCTATGGGCTTCCAAATATCACTTTGCCAATTCCACAAGAACTGTCTTAGCGAAAGGCTTCTTGAGGGGAAAGCTGTAACTCTGTGAGATGATTTCACTGAACACAAAGAAGTTTCTCAGAAAGCTTCTTTCTCTTTGTTATCCGAGGATATTTCCCTTGGCCCTATAGTCTTCAAAGGGATCCGAAATATCTGTTCTCAGATTCCACAGAAATAAGGCTAGCAAAGAGATCCACAAAATACAGATGTAACTCTGAGAGACGAATTAACAGAACACTAGGCAGTTTCTCAGAAAGCTTCTTTCCAGATTTCATCTGAGGATATTTCCTTTTTCACCATAGCCCTCTATGGGCTTCCAAATATCACTTTGCCAATTCCACAAGAACTGTCTTAGCGAAAGGCTTCTTGAGGGGAAAGCTGTAACTCTGTGAGATGATTTCACAGAACACAAAGAAGTTTCTCAGAAAGCTTCCTTCTCTTTGTTACCGGAGGATATTTCCTTTGGCCCTATAGTCTTCAAAGGGATCCGAAATATCTGTTCTCAGATTCCACAGAAATAAGGCTAGCAAAGAGATCCACGAAATACAGATGTAACTCTGTGAGTGGAAGTTACACATCACAGAGTAGTTTCTCAGAAAGCTTCTTTCCAGATTTCATCTGAGGATATTTCCTTTTTCACCATAGCCCTCTATGGGCTTCCAAATATCACTTTGCCAATTCCACCAGAACTGTCTTAGCGAAAGGCTTCTTGAGGGGAAAGCTGTGACTCTGTGAGATGATTTCACAGAACACAAAGAAGTTTCTCAGAAAGCTTCCTTCTCTTTGTTATCGGAGGATATTTCCTTTGTCCTTATAGTCTTCAAAGGGATCCGAAATATCTGTTCTCAGATTCCACAGAAATAAGGCTAGCAAAGAGATCCACGAAATACAGATGTAACTCTGTGAGATGAATGAACATTTCACTAAGCAGTTTCTCAGTAAGCTTCTTTCCAGAATTCATCTGAGGATATTTCCTTTTTCACCATAGCCCTCTATGTGCTTCCAAATATCACTTTGCCAATTCCACAAGAACTGTCTTAGCGAAAGGCTTCTTGAGGGGAAAGCTGTAACTCTGTGAGATGATTTCACAGAACACAAAGAAGTTTCTCAGAAAGCTTCCTTCTCTTTGTTATCGGAGGATATTTCCTTGGGCCCTATAGTCATCAAAGGGATCCGAAATATCTGTTCTCAGATTCCACAGAAATAAGGCTAGCAAAGAGATCCACGAAATACAGATGTAACTCTATGAGTGGAAGTTACACATCACAGAGCAGTTTCTCAGAAAGCTTCTTTCCAGATTTCATCTGAGGATATTTCCTTTTTCACCATAGCCCTCTATGGGCTTCCAAATATCACTTTGCCAATTCCACAAGAACTGTCTTAGCGAAAGGCTTCTTGAGGGGAAAGCTGTAACTCTGTGAGATGATTTCACTGAACACAAAGAAGTTTCTCAGAAGGCTTCTTTCCCTTTGTTATCGGCGGATATTTCCTTTGGCCCTATAGTCTTCAAAGGGATCCGAAATATCTCTTCTCAGATTCCACAGAAATAAGGCTAGCAAAGAGATCCACGAAATACAGATGTAACTCTGTGAGTGGAAGTTACACATCACAGAGCAGTTTCTCAGAAAGTTCTTTCCAGATTTCATCTGAGGATATTTCCTTTTTCACCATAGCCCTCTATGGGCTTCCAAATATCACTTTGCCAATACCACAAGAACTGTCTTAGCGAAAGGCTTCTTGAGGGGAAAGCTGTAACTCTGTGAGATGATTTCACAGAACACAAAGAAGTTTCTCAGAAAGCTTCTTTCTCTTTGTTATCGGAGGATATTTCCCTTGGACCTATAGTCTTCAAAGGGATCCGAAATATCTGTTCTCAGATTCCACAGAAATAAGGCTAGCAAAGAGATCCACGAAATAGAGATGTAACTCTGAGAGATGAATGAACAGAACACTAAGCAGTTTCTCAGAAAGCTTCTTTCCAGATTTCATCTGAGGATATTTCCTTTTTCACCATAGCCCTCTATGGGCTTCCAAATATCACTTTGCCAATTCCACAAGAACTGTCTTAGCGAAAGGCTTCTTGAGGGGAAAGCTGTAACTCTGTGAGATGATTTCACAGAACACAAAGAACTTTCTCAGAAAGCTTCTTTCTCTCTTTTATCGGAGGATATTTCCTTTGTCCCTATAGTCTTCAAAGGGATCCGAAATATCTGTTCTCAGATTCCACAGAAATAAGGCTAGCAAAGAGATCCACGAAATACAGATGTAATTCTGTGAGATGAATGAACAGAACACTAAGCAGTTTCTCAGAAAGCTTGTTTCCAGATTTCATCTGAGGATATTTACTTTTCCACCATAGCCCTCTTTGGGCTTCCAAATATCACTTTGTCAATTCCACAAGAACTGTCTTAGCGAAAGGCTTCTTGAGGGGAAAGCTGTAACTCTGTGAGATGATTTCACAGAACACAAAGATGTTTCTCAGAAAGCTTCCTTCTCTTTGTTATCGGAGGATATTTCCTTTGGCCCTATAGTCTTCAAAGGGATCCGAAATATCTGTTCTCAGATTCCACAGAAAGAAGGCTAGCAAAGAGATCCACGAAATACAGATGTAACTCTGTGAGATGAATGAACAGAACACTAAGCAGTTTCTCAGAAAGCTTCTTTCCAGAATTCATCTGGGGATATTTCCTTTTTCACCATAGCCCTCTGTGGGCTTCCAAATATCACTTTGCCAATTCCACAAGAACTGTCTTAGCGAAAGGCTTCTTGAGGGGAAAGCTGTAACTCTGTGAGATGATTTCACAGAACACAAAGATGTTTCTCAGAAAGCTTCCTTCTCTTTGTTATCGGAGGATATTTCTTTGGGCCCTATAGTCTTCAAAGGGATCCGAAATATCTCTTCTCAGATTCCACAGAAATAAGGCTAGCAAAGAGATCCACGAAATACAGATGTAACTCTGTGAGTGGAAGTTACACATCACAGAGCAGTTTCTCAGAAAGCTTCTTTCCAGATTTCATCTGAGGATATTTCCTTTTTCACCATAGCCCTCTATGGGCTTCCAAATATCACTTTGCCAATTCCACAAGAACTGTCTTAGCGAAAGGCTTCTTGAGGGGAAAGCTGTAACTCTGTGAGATGATTTCACTGAACACAAAGAAGTTTCTCAGAAAGCTTCTTTCTCTTTGTTATCGGAGAATATTTCCTTTGGCCCTATAGTCTTCAAAGGGATCCGAAATATCTGTTCTCAGATTCCACAGAAATAAGGCTAGCAAAGAGATCCACGAAATAGAGATGTAACTCTTTGAGATGAATGAACATTACACTAAGCAGTTTCTCAGTAAGCTTCTTTCCAGAATTCATCTGAGGATATTTCCTTTTTCACCATAGCCCTCTATGGGCTTCCAAAGATCACTTTGCCAATTCCACAACAACTGTCTTAGCGAAAGGCTTCTTGAGGGGAAAACTGTAACTCTGTGAGATGATTTCACAGAACACAAAGAAGTTTCTCAGAAAGCTTCCTTCTCTTTGTTATCGGAGGATATTTCCTTGGGCCCTATAGTCATCAAAGGGATCCGAAATATATGTTCTCAGATTCCACAGAAATAAGGATAGCAAAGAGATACACGAAATACAGATGTAACTCTATGAGTGAAAGTTACACATCACAGAGCAGTTTCTCAGAAAGCTTCTTTCCAGATTTCATCTGAGGATATTTCCTTTTTCACCATAGCCCTCTGTGGGCTTCCAAATATCACTTTGCCAATTCCACAAGAACTGTCTTAGCGAAAGGCTTCTTGAGGGGAAAGCTGTAACTCTGTGAGATGATTTCACAGAACACAAAGATGTTTCTCAGAAAGCTTCCTTCTCTTTGTTATCGGAGGATATTTCTTTGGGCCCTATAGTCTTCAAAGGGATCCGAAATATCTCTTCTCAGATTCCACAGAAATAAGGCTAGCAAAGAGATCCACGAAATACAGATGTAACTCTGTGAGTGGAAGTTACACATCACAGAGCAGTTTCTCAGAAAGCTTCTTTCCAGATTTCATCTGAGGATATTTCCTTTTTCACCATAGCCCTCTATGGGCTTCCAAATATCACTTTGCCAATTCCACAAGAACTGTCTTAGCGAAAGGCTTCTTGAGGAGAAAGCTGTAACTCTGTGAGATGATTTCACTGAACACAAAGAAGTTTCTCAGAAAGCTTCTTTCTCTTTTTTATCGGAGAATATTTCCTTTGGCCCTATAGTCTTCAAAGGGATCCGAAATATCTGTTCTCAGATTCCACAGAAATAAGGCTAGCAAAGAGATCCACGAAATACAGATGTAACTCTTTGAGATGAATGAACATTACACTAAGCAGTTTCTCAGTAAGCTTCTTTCCAGAATTCATCTGAGGATATTTCCTTTTTCACCATAGCCCTCTATGGGCTTCCAAAGATCACTTTGCCAATTCCACAACAACTGTCTTAGCGAAAGGCTTCTTGAGGGGAAAACTGTAACTCTGTGAGATGATTTCACAGAACACAAAGAAGTTTCTCAGAAAGCTTCCTTCTCTTTGTTATCGGAGGATATTTCCTTGGGCCCTATAGTCATCAAAGGGATCCGAAATATATGTTCTCAGATTCCACAGAAATAAGGATAGCAAAGAGATACACGAAATACAGATGTAACTCTATGAGTGAAAGTTACACATCACAGAGCAGTTTCTCAGAAAGCTTCTTTCCAGATTTCATCTGAGGATATTTCCTTTTTCACCATAGCCCTCTATGGGCTTCCAAATATCACTTTGCCAATTCCACAAGAACTGTCTTAGCGAAAGGCTTCTTGAGGGGAAAGCTGTAAATCTGTGAGATGATTTCACTGAACACAAAGAAGTTTCTCAGAAAGCTTCTTTCCCTTTGTTATCGGAGGATATTTCCTTTGGCCCTATAGTCTTCAAAGGGATCCGAAATATCTGTTCTCAGATTCCACAGAAATAAGGCTAGCAAAGAGATCCACGAAATACAGATGTAAATCTGTGATATGAATGAACAGAACACTAAGCAGTTTCTCAGAAAGCTTCTTTCCAGATTTCATCTGAGGATATTTCCTTTTTCACCATAGCCCTCTATGGGCTGCCAAATATCACTTTGCCAATTCCACAAGAACTGTCTTAGCGAAAGGCTTCTTGAGGGGAACGCTGTAACTCTGTGAGATGATTTCACAGAACACAAAGAAGTTTCTCAGAAAGCTTCCTTCTCTTTGTTATCGGAGGATATTTCCTTTGGCCCTATAGTCTTCAAAGGGATCCGAAATATCTGTTCTCAGATTCCACAGAAATAAGGCTAGCAAAGAGATCCACGAAATACAGATGTAACTCTGTGAGTGGAAGTCACACATCACAGAGCAGTTTCTCAGAAAGCTTCTTTCCAGATTTCATCTGAGGATATTTCCTTTTTCACCATAGCCCTCTAGGGGTTCCAAATATCACTTTGCCAATTCCACAAGAACTGTCTTAGCGAAAGGCATCTTGAGGGGAAAGCTGTAACTCTGTGAGATGATTTCACAGAACACAAAGAAGTTTCTCAGAAAGCTTCCTTCTCTTTTTTATCGGAGGATATTTCCCTTGGACCTATAGTCTTCAAAGGGATCCGAAATATCTGTTCTCAGATTCCACAGAAATAAGGCTAGCAAAGAGATCCACGAAATACAGATGTAACTCTGAGAGATGAATGAACAGAACACTAAGCAGTTTCTCAGAAAGCTTCTTTCCAGATTTCATCTGAGGATATTTCCTTTTTCACCATAGCCCTCTATGGGCTTCCTAATATCACTTTGCCAATTCCACAAGAACTGTCTTAGCGAAAGGCTTCTTGAGGGGAAAGCTGTAACTCTGTGAGATGATTTCACAGAACACAAAGAAGTTTCTCAGAAAGCTTCCTTCTCTTTGTTATCGGAGGATATTTCCTTTGGCCCTATAGTCTTCAAAGGGATCCGAAATATCTGTTCTCAGATTCCACAGAAATAAGGCTAGCAAAGAGATCCACGAAATACAGATGTAACTCTGTGAGTGGAAGTCACACATCACAGAGCAGTTTCTCAGAAAGCTTCTTTCCAGATTTCATCTGAGGATATTTCCTTTTTCACCATAGCCCTCTATGGGCTTCCAAAAATCACTTTGCCAATTCCACAAGAACTGTCTTAGCGAAAGGCTTCTTGAGGGGAAAGCTGTAACTCTGTGAGATGATTTCACAGAACACAAAGAAGTTTCTCAGAAAGCTTCTTTCTCTCTTTTATCGGAGGATATTTCCTTTGTCCCTATAGTCTTCAAAGGGATCAGAAATATCTGTTCTCAGATTCCACAGAAATAAGGCTAGCAAAGAGATCCACGAAATACAGATGTAATTCTGTAGATGAATGAACAGAACACTAAGCAGTTTCTCAGAAAGCTTGTTTCCAGATTTCATCTGAGGATATTTACTTTACCACCATAGCCCTCTATGGGCTTCCAAATATCACTTTGCCAATTCCACAGGAACTGTCTTAGAGAAAGACTTCTTGAGGGGAAAGCTGTAACTCTGTGAGATGATTTCACAGAACACAAAGAAGTTTCTCAGAAAGCTTCCTTCTCTTTGTTATCGGAGGATATTTCCTTTGGCCCTATAGTCTTCAAAAGGATCCGAAATATCTGTTCTCAGATTCCACAGAAATAAGGCTAGCAAAGAGATCCACGAAATACAGATGTAACTCTGTGAGTGGAAGTCACACATGACAGAGCAGTTTCTCAGAAAGCTTCTTTCCAGATTTCATCAGAGGATATTTCCTTTTTCACCATAGCCCTCTATGGGCTTCCAAATATCACTTTGCCAATTCCACAAGAACTGTCTTAGCGAAAGGCTTCTTGAGGGGAAAGCTGTAACTCTGTGAGATGATTTCACTGAACACAAAGAAGTTTCTCAGAAAGCTTCTTTCTCTTTGTTATCGGAGAATATTTCCTTTGGCCCTATAGTCTTCAAGGGGATCCGAAATATCTGTTCTCAGATTCCACAGAAATAAGGCTAGCAAAGAGATCCCCGAAATACAGATGTAACTCTGTGAGATGAATGAACAGAACACTAAGCAGTTTCTCAGAAAGCCTCTTTCCAGAATTCATCTGAGGATATTTCCTTTTTCACCATAGCCCTCTGTGGGCTTCCAAATATCACTTTGCCAATTCCACAAGAACTGTCTTAGCGAAAGGCTTCTTGAGGGGAAAGCTGTAACTCTGTGAGATGATTTCACAGAACACAAAGAAGTTTCTCATAAAGCTTCCTTCTCTTTGTTATCGGAGGATATTTCCTTGGGCCCTATAGTCTTCAAAGGGATCCGAAATATCTCTTCTCAGATTCCACAGAAATAAGGCTAGCAAAGAGATCCACGAAATACAGATGTAACTCTGTGAGTGGAAGTTACGCATCACAGAGCAGTTTCTCAGAAAGCTTCTTTCCAGATTTCATCTGAGGATATTTCCATTTTCACCATAGCCCTCTATGGGCTTCCAAATATCACTTTGCCAATTCCACAAGAACTGTCTTAGCGAAAGGCTTCTTGAGGGGAAAGCTGTAACTCTGTGAGATGATTTCACTGAACACAAAGAAGTTTCTCAGAAAGCTTCTTTCTCTTTGTTATCGGAGAATATTTCCTTTGGCCCTATAGTCTTCAAAGGGATCCGAAATATCTGTTCTCAGATTCCACAGAAATAAGGCTAGCAAAGAGATCCACGAAATACAGATGTAACTCTGTGAGATGAATGAACAGAACACTAAACAGTTTCTCAGAAAGCTTCTTTCCAGAATTCATCTGAGGATATTTCCTTTTTCACCGTAGCCCTCTATGGGCTTCCAAATATCACTTTGCCAATTCCACAAGAACTCTCTTAGCGAAAGGCTTCTTGAGGGGAAAGCTGTAACTCTGTGAGATGATTTCACAGAACACAAAGAACTTTCTCAGAAAGCTTCCTTCTCTTTGTTATCGGAGGATATTTCCTTGGGCCCTATAGTCATCAAAGGGATCCGAAATATCTGTTCTCAGATTCCACAGAAATAAGGCTAGCAAAGTGATCCACGAATTTCAGATGTAACTCTATGAGTGGAAGTTACACATCACAGAGCAGTTTCTCAGAACGCTTCTTTCCAGATTTCATCGGAGGATATTTTCTTTTTCACCATAGCCCTCTATGGGCTTCCAAATATCACTTTGCCAATTCCACAAGAACTGTCTTAGCGAAAGGCTTCTTGAGGGCAAAGCTGTAACTCTGTGAGATGATTTCACTGAACACAAAGAAGTTTCTCAGAAAGCTTCTTTCCCTTTGTTATCGGAGGATATTTCCTTTGTCCCTATAGTCTTCAAAGGGATCCGAAATATCTGTTCTCAGATTCCACAGAAATAAGGCTAGCAAAGAGATCCACGAAATACAGATGTAACTCTGTGATATGAATGAACAGAACACTAAGAAGTTTCTCAGAACGCTTCTTTCCAGATTTCATCTGAGGATATTTCCTTTTTCACCATAGCCCTCTATGGGCTTCCAAATATCACTTTGCCAATTCCACAAGAACTGTCTTAGCGAAAGGCTTCTTGAGGGGAAAGCTGTAACTCTGTGAGATGATTTCACAGAACACAAAGAAGTTTCTCAGAAAGCTTCCTTCTCTTTGTTATCGGAGGATATTTCCTTTGGCCCTATAGTCTTCAAAAGGACCCGAAATATCTGTTCTCAGATTCCACAGAAAAAAGGCTAGCAAAGAGATCCACGAAATACAGATGTAACTCTGTGAGTGGAAGTCACACATGACAGAGCAGTTTCTCAGAAATCTTCTTTCCAGATTTCATCAGAGGATATTTCCTTTTTCACCATAGCCCTCTAAGGGCTTCCAAATATCCCTTTGCCAATTCCACAAGAACTGTCTTAGCGAAAGGCTTCTTGAGGGGAAAGCTGTAACTCTGTGAGATGATTTCACTGAACACAAAGAAGTTTCTCAGAAAGCTTCTTTCTCTTTGTTATCGGAGAATATTTCCTTTGTCCCTATAGTCTTCAAAGGGATCCGAAATATCTGTTCTCAGATTCCACAGAAATAAGTCTAGCAAAGAGATCCACGAAATACAGATGTAACTCTGTGAGATGAATGAACAGAACACTAAGCAGTTTCTCAGAAAGCTTCTTTCCAGAATTCATCTGAGGATATTTCCTTTTTCACCATAGCCCTCTGTGGGCTTCCAAATATCACTTTGCCAATTCCACAAGAACTGTCTTAGCGAAAGGCTTCTTGAGGGGAAAGCTGTAACTCTGTGAGATGATTTCACAGAACACAAAGATGTTTCTCAGAAAGCTTCCTTCTCTTTGTTATCGGAGGATATTTCCTTGGGCCCTATAGTCTTCAAAGGGATCCGAAATATCTGTTCTCAGATTCCACAGAAATAAGGCTAGCAAAGAGATCCACGAAATACAGATGTAACTCTGAGAGTGGAAGTTACACATCACAGAGCAGTTTCTCAGAAAGCTTCTTTCCAGATTTCATCTGAGGATATTTACTTTTTCACCATAGCCCTCTATGGGCTTCCAAATATCACTTTGCCAATTCCACAACAACTGTCTTAGCGAAAGGCTTCTTGAGGGGAAGGCTGTAACTCTGTGAGATGATTTCACTGAACACAAAGAAGTTTCTCATAAAGCTTCTTTCCCATTGTTATCGGAGGATATTTCCTTTGTCCCTATAGTCTTCAAAGGGATCCGAAATATCTGTTCTCAGATTCCACAGAAATAAGGCTAGCAAAGAGATCCACGAAATACAGATGTAACTCTGTGAGATGAATGAACAGAACACTAAGCAGTTTCTCAGAAAGCTTCTTTCCAGAATTCATCTGAGGATATTTCCTTTTTCACCATAGCCCTCTGTGGGCTTCCAAATATCACTTTGCCAATTCCACAAGAACTGTCTTAGCGAAAGGCTTCTTGAGGGGAAAGCTGTAACTCAGTGAGATGATTTCACAGAACACAAAGATGTTTCTCAGAAAGCTTCCTTCTCTTTGTTATCGGAGGATATTTCCTTGGGCCCTATAGTCTTCAAAGGGATCTGAAATATCTCTTCTCAGATTCCACAGAAATAAGGCTAGCAAAGAGATCCACGAAATACAGATGTAACTCTGTGAGTGGAAGTTACACATCACAGAGCAGTTTCTCAGAAAGCTTCTTTCCAGATTTCATCTGAGGATATTTCCTTTTTCACCATAGCCCTCTATGGGCTTCCAAATATCACTTTGCCAATTCCACAACAACTGTCTTAGCGAAAGGCTTCTTGAGGGGAAAGCTGTAACTCTCTGAGATGATTTCACTGAACACAAAGAAGTTTCTCAGAAAGCTTCTTTCCCTTTGTTATCGGAGGATATTTCCTTTGGCCCTATAGTCTTCAAAGGGATCTGAAATATCTGTTCTGAGATTCCACAGAAATAAGGCTAGCAAAGAGATCCACGAAATACAGATGTAAATCTGTGATATGAATGAACAGAACACTAAGCAGTTTCTCAGAAAGCTTCTTTCCAGATTTCATCTGAGGATATTTCCTTTTTCACCATAGCCCTCTATGGGCTGCCAAATATCACTTTGCCAATTCCACAAGAACTGTCTTAGCGAAAGGCTTCTTGAGGGGAACGCTGTAACTCTGTGAGATGATTTCACAGAACACAAAGAAGTTTCTCAGAAAGCTTCCTTCTCTTTGTTATCGGAGGATATTTCCTTTGGCCCTATAGTCTTCAAAGGGATCCGAAATATCTGTTCTCAGATTCCACAGAAATAAGGCTAGCAAAGAGATCCATGAAATACAGATGTAACTCTGTGAGTGGAAGTCACACATCACAGAGCAGTTTCTCAGAAAGCTTCTTTCCAGATTTCATCTGAGGATATTTCCTTTTTCACCATAGCCCTCTATTGGCTTCCAAATATCACTTTGCCAATTCCACAAGAACTGTCTTAGCGAAAGGCTTCTTGAGGGGAACGCTGTAACTCTGTGAGATGATTTCACAGAACACAAAGAAGTTTCTCAGAAAGCTTCCTTCTCTTTGTTATCGGAGGATATTTCCTTTGGCCCTATAGTCTTCAAAGGGATCCGAAATATCTGTTCTCAGATTCCACAGAAATAAGGCTAGCAAAGAGATCCACGAAATACAGATGTAACTCTGTGAGATGAATGAACAGAACACTAAGCAGTTTCTCAGAAAGCTTCTTTCCAGAATTCATCTGAGGATATTTCCTTTTTCACCATAGCCCTCTGTGGGCTTCCAAATATCACTTTGCCAATTCCACAAGAACTGTCTTAAAGAAAGGCTTCTTGAGGGGAAAGCTGTAACTCTGTGAGATGATTTCACAGAACACAAAGAAGTTTCTCAGAAAGCTTCCTTCTCTTTGTTATCGGAGGATATTTCCTTTGGCCCTATAGTCTTCAAAAGGACCCGAAATATCTGTTCTCAGATTCCACAGAAAAAAGGCTAGCAAAGAGATCCACGAAATACAGATGTAACTCTGTGAGTGGAAGTCACACATGACAGAGCAGTTTCTCAGAAAGCTTCTTTCCAGATTTCATCAGAGGATATTTCCTTTTTCACCATAGCCCTCTAAGGGCTTCCAAATATCCCTTTGCCAATTCCACAAGAACTGTCTTAGCGAAAGGCTTCTTGAGGGGAAAGCTGTAACTCTGTGAGATGATTTCACTGAACACAAAGAAGTTTCTCAGAAAGCTTCTTTCTCTTTGTTATCGGAGAATATTTCCTTTGTCCCTATAGTCTTCAAAGGGATCCGAAATATCTGTTCTCAGATTCCACAGAAATAAGTCTAGCAAAGAGATCCACGAAATACAGATGTAACTCTGTGAGATGAATGAACAGAACACTAAGCAGTTTCTCAGAAAGCTTCTTTCCAGAATTCATCTGAGGATATTTCCTTTTTCACCATAGCCCTCTGTGGGCTTCCAAATATCACTTTGCCAATTCCACAAGAACTGTCTTAGCGAAAGGCTTCATGAGGGGAAAGCTGTAACTCTGTGAGATGATTTCACAGAACACAAAGATGTTTCTCAGAAAGCTTCCTTCTCTTTGTTATCGGAGGATATTTCCTTGGGCCCTATAGTCTTCAAAGGGATCCGAAATATCTGTTCTCAGATTC
This sequence comes from Macaca nemestrina, assembly GCF_043159975.1. Taxonomy (NCBI): domain Eukaryota; kingdom Metazoa; phylum Chordata; class Mammalia; order Primates; family Cercopithecidae; genus Macaca; species Macaca nemestrina. The sequence goes on along the minus strand of NC_092132.1, from coordinate 104,481,450 downwards.
CACAGAAATAAGGCTAGCAAAGAGATCCACGAAATACAGATGTAACTCTGAGAGTGGAAGTTACACATCACAGAGCAGTTTCTCAGAAAGCTTCTTTCCAGATTTCATCTGAGGATATTTACTTTTTCACCATAGCCCTCTATGGGCTTCCAAATATCACTTTGCCAATTCCACAACAACTGTCTTAGCGAAAGGCTTCTTGAGGGGAAAGCTGTAACTCTGTGAGATGATTTCACTGAACACAAAGAAGTTTCTCAGAAAGCTTCTTTCCCATTGTTATCGGAGGATATTTCCTTTGTCCCTATAGTCTTCAAAGGGATCCGAAATATCTGTTCTCAGATTCCACAGAAATAAGGCTAGCAAAGAGATCCACGAAATACAGATGTAACTCTGTGAGATGAATGAACAGAACACTAAGCAGTTTCTCAGAAAGCTTCTTTCCAGAATTCATCTGAGGATATTTCCTTTTTCACCATAGCCCTCTGTGGGCTTCCAAATATCACTTTGCCAATTCCACAAGAACTGTCTTAGCGAAAGGCTTCTTGAGGGGAAAGCTGTAACTCAGTGAGATGATTTCACAGAACACAAAGATGTTTCTCAGAAAGCTTCCTTCTCTTTGTTATCGGAGGATATTTCCTTGGGCCCTATAGTCTTCAAAGGGATCTGAAATATCTCTTCTCAGATTCCACAGAAATAAGGCTAGCAAAGAGATCCACGAAATACAGATGTAACTCTGTGAGTGGAAGTTACACATCACAGAGCAGTTTCTCAGAAAGCTTCTTTCCAGATTTCATCTGAGGATATTTCCTTTTTCACCATAGCCCTCTATGGGCTTCCAAATATCACTTTGCCAATTCCACAACAACTGTCTTAGCGAAAGGCTTCTTGAGGGGAAAGCTGTAACTCTCTGAGATGATTTCACTGAACACAAAGAAGTTTCTCAGAAAGCTTCTTTCCCTTTGTTATCGGAGGATATTTCCTTTGGCCCTATAGTCTTCAAAGGGATCCGAAATATCTGTTCTGAGATTCCACAGAAATAAGGCTAGCAAAGAGATCCACGAAATACAGATGTAAATCTGTGATATGAATGAACAGAACACTAAGCAGTTTCTCAGAAAGCTTCTTTCCAGATTTCATCTGAGGATATTTCCTTTTTCACCATAGCCCTCTATGGGCTGCCAAATATCACTTTGCCAATTCCACAAGAACTGTCTTAGCGAAAGGCTTCTTGAGGGGAACGCTGTAACTCTGTGAGATGATTTCACAGAACACAAAGAAGTTTCTCAGAAAGCTTCCTTCTCTTTGTTATCGGAGGATATTTCCTTTGGCCCTATAGTCTTCAAAGGGATCCGAAATATCTGTTCTCAGATTCCACAGAAATAAGGCTAGCAAAGAGATCCATGAAATACAGATGTAACTCTGTGAGTGGAAGTCACACATCACAGAGCAGTTTCTCAGAAAGCTTCTTTCCAGATTTCATCTGAGGATATTTCCTTTTTCACCATAGCCCTCTATTGGCTTCCAAATATCACTTTGCCAATTCCACAAGAACTGTCTTAGCGAAAGGCTTCTTGAGGGGAACGCTGTAACTCTGTGAGATGATTTCACAGAACACAAAGAAGTTTCTCAGAAAGCTTCCTTCTCTTTGTTATCGGAGGATATTTCCTTTGGCCCTATAGTCTTCAAAGGGATCCGAAATATCTGTTCTCAGATTCCACAGAAATAAGGCTAGCAAAGAGATCCACGAAATACAGATGTAACTCTGTGAGATGAATGAACAGAACACTAAGCAGTTTCTCAGAAAGCTTCTTTCCAGAATTCATCTGAGGATATTTCCTTTTTCACCATAGCCCTCTGTGGGCTTCCAAATATCACTTTGCCAATTCCACAAGAACTGTCTTAAAGAAAGGCTTCTTGAGGGGAAAGCTGTAACTCTGTGAGATGATTTCACAGAACACAAAGATGTTTCTCAGAAAGCTTCCTTCTCTTTGTTATCGGAGGATATTCCCTTGGGCCCTATAGTCTTCAAAGGGATCTGAAATATCTCTTCTCAGATTCCACAGAAATAAGGCTAGCAAAGAGATCCACGAAATACAGATGTAACTCTGTGAGTGGAAGTTACACATCACAGAGCAGTTTCTCAGAAAGCTTCTTTCCAGATTTCATCAGAGGATATTTCCTTTTTCACCATAGCCCTCTAAGGGCTTCCAAATATCACTTTGCCAATTCCACAAGAACTGTCTTAGCGAAAGGCTTCTTGAGGGGAAAGCTGTAACTCTGTGAGATGATTTCACTGAACACAAACAAGTTTCTCAGAAGGCTTCTTTCCCTTTGTTATCGGAGGATATTTCCTTTGTCCCTATAGTCTTCAAAGGGATCCGAAATATCTGTTCTCAGATTCCACAGAAATAAGGCTAGCAAAGAGATCCACGAAATACAGATGTAAGTCTGTGATATGAATGAACAGAACACTAAGCAGTTTCTCAGAAAGCTTCTTTCCAGATTTCATCAGAGGATATTTCCTTTTTCACCATAGCCATCTATGGGCTTCCAAATATCACTTTGCCAATTCCACAAGAACTGTCTTAGCGAAAGGCTTCTTGAGGGGAAAGCTGTAACTCTGTGAGATGATTTCACTGAACACAAAGAAGTTTCTCAGAAAGCTTCTTTCTCTTTGTTATCGGAGAATATTTCCTTTGGCCCTATAGTCTTCAAAGGGATCCGAAATATCTGTTCTCAGATTCCACAGAAATAAGGCTAGCAAAGAGATCCACGAAATACAGATGTAACTCTGTGAGGTGAATGAACAGAACACTAAACAGTTTCTCAGAAAGCTTCTTTGCAGAATTCATCTGAGGATATTTCCTTTTTCACCATAGCCCTCTGTGGGCTTCCAAATATCACTTTGCCAATTCCACAAGAACTGTCTTAGCGAAAGGCTTCTTGAGGGGAAAGCTGTAACTCTGTGAGATGATTTCACAGAACACAAAGAAGTTTCTCAGAAAGCATCCTTCTCTTTGTTATCGGAGGATATTTCCTTGGGCCCTATAGTCATCAAAGGGATCCGAAATATATGTTCTCAGATTCCACAGAAATAAGGATAGCAAAGAGATCCACGAAATACAGATGTAACTCTATGAGTGAAAGTTACACATCACAGAGCAGTTTCTCAGAAAGCTTCTTTCCAGATTTCATCTGAAGATATTTCCTTTTTCACCATAGCCCTCTATGGGCTTCCAAATATCACTTTGCCAATTCCACAAGAACTGTTTTAGCGAAAGGCTTCTTGAGGGGAAAGCTGTATATCTGTGAGATGATTTCACTGAACACAAAGAAGTTTCTCAGAAAGCTTCTTTCCCTTTGTTATCGGAGGATATTTCCTTTGGCCCTATAGTCTTCAAAGGGATCCGAAATATCTGTTCTCTGATTCCACAGAAATAAGGCTAGCAAAGAGATCCACGAAATACAGATGTAAATCTGTGATATGAATGAACAGAACACTAAGCAGTTTCTCAGAAAGCTTCTTTCCAGATTTCATCTGAGGATATTTCCTTTTTCACCATAGCCCTCTATGGGCTGCCAAATATCACTTTGCCAATTCCACAAGAACTGTCTTAGCGAAAGGCTTCTTGAGGGGAACGCTGTAACTCTGTGAGATGATTTCACAGAACACAAAGAAGTTTCTCAGAAAGCTTCCTTCTCTTTGTTATCGGAGGATATTTCCTTTGGCCCTATAGTCTTCAAAGGGATCCGAAATATCTGTTCTCAGATTCCACAGAAATAAGGCTAGCAAAGAGATCCACGAAATACAGATGTAACTCTGTGAGTGGAAGTCACACATCACAGAGCAGTTTCTCAGAAAGCTTTTTTCCAGATTTCATCTGAGGATATTTCCTTTTTCACCATAGCCCTCTAGGGGTTCCAAATATCACTTTGCCAATTCCACAAGAACTGTCTTAGCGAAAGGCTTCTTGAGGGGAAAGCTGTAACTCTGTGAGATGATTTCACAGAACACAAAGAAGTTTCTCAGAAAGCTTCCTTCTCTTTGTTATCGGAGGATATTTCCCTTGGACCTATAGTCTTCAAAGGGATCCGAAATATCTGTTCTCAGATTCCACAGAAATAAGGCTAGCAAAGAGATCCACGAAATACAGATGTAACTCTGAGAGATGAATGAACAGAACACTAAGCAGTTTCTCAGAAAGCTTCTTTCCAGATTTCATCTGAGGATATTTCCTTTTTCACCATAGCCCTCTATGGGCTTCCTAATATCACTTTGCCAATTCCACAAGAACTGTCTTAGCGAAAGGCTTCTTGAGGGGAAAGCTGTAACTCTGTGAGATGATTTCACAGAACACAAAGAAGTTTCTCAGAAAGCTTCCTTCTCTTTGTTATCGGAGGATATTTCCTTTGGCCCTATAGTCTTCAAAGGGATCCGAAATATCTGTTCTCAGATTCCACAGAAATAAGGCTAGCAAAGAGATCCACGAAATACAGATGTAACTCTGTGAGTGGAAGTCACACATCACAGAGCAGTTTCTCAGAAAGCTTCTTTCCAGATTTCATCTGAGGATGTTTCCTTTTTCACCATAGCCCTCTATGGGCTTCCAAAAATCACTTTGCCAATTCCACAAGAACTGTCTTAGCGAAAGGCTTCTTGAGGGGAAAGCTGTAACTCTGTGAGATGATTTCACAGAACACAAAGAAGTTTCTCAGAAAGCTTCTTTCTCTCTTTTATCGGAGGATATTTCCTTTGTCCCTATAGTCTTCAAAGGGATCAGAAATATCTGTTCTCAGATTCCACAGAAATAAGGCTAGCAAAGAGATCCACGAAATACAGATGTAATTCTGTAGATGAATGAACAGAACACTAAGCAGTTTCTCAGAAAGCTTGTTTCCAGATTTCATCTGAGGATATTTACTTTACCACCATAGCCCTCTATGGGCTTCCAAATATCACTTTGCCAATTCCACAGGAACTGTCTTAGAGAAAGACTTCTTGAGGGGAAAGCTGTAACTCTGTGAGATGATTTCACAGAACACAAAGAAGTTTCTCAGAAAGCTTCCTTCTCTTTGTTATCGGAGGATATTTCCTTTGGCCCTATAGTCTTCAAAAGGATCCGAAATATCTGTTCTCAGATTCCACAGAAATAAGGCTAGCAAAGAGATCCACGAAATACAGATGTAACTCTGTGAGATGAATGAACATTACACTAAGCAGTTTCTCAGTAAGCTTCTTTCCAGAATTCATCTGAGGATATTTCCTTTTTCACCATAGCCCTCTATGTGCTTCCAAATATCACTTTGCCAATTCCACAAGAACTGTCTTAGCGAAAGGCTTCTTGAGGGGAAAACTGTAACTCTGTGAGATGATTTCACAGAACACAAAGAAGTTTCTCAGAAAGCTTCCTTCTCTTTGTTATCGGAGGATATTTCCTTGGGCCCTATAGTCATCAAAGGGATCCGAAATATATGTTCTCAGATTCCACAGAAATAAGGATAGCAAAGAGATCCACGAAATACAGATGTAACTCTATGAGTGAAAGTTACACATCACAGAGCAGTTTCTCAGAAAGCTTCTTTCCAGATTTCATCTGAGGATATTTCCTTTTTCACCATAGCCCTCTATGGGCTTCCAAATATCACTTTGCCAATTTCACAAGAACTGTCTTAGCGAAAGGCTTCTTGAGGGGAAAGCTGTAACTCTGTGAGATGATTTCACTGAACACAAAGAAGTTTCTCAGAAAGCTTCTTTCCCTTTGTTATCGGAGGATATTTCCTTTGGCCCTATAGTCTTCAAAGGGATCCGAAATATCTGTTCTCAGATTCCACAGAAATAAGGCTAGCAAAGAGATCCAGGAAATACAGATGTAAATCTGTGATATGAATGAACAGAACACTAAGCAGTTTCTCAGAAAGCTTCTTTCCAGATTTCATCTGAGGATATTTCCTTTTTCACCATAGCCCACTATGGGCTGCCAAATATCACTTTGCCAATACCACAAGAACTGTCTTAGCGAAAGGCTTCTTGAGGGTAACTCTGTAACTCTGTGAGATGATTTCACAGAACACAAAGAAGTTTCTCAGAAAGCTTCCTTCTCTTTGTTATCGGAGGATATTTCCTTTGGCCCTATAGTCTTCAAAGGGATCCGAAATATCTGTTCTCAGATTCCACAGAAATAAGGCTAGCAAAGAGATCCACGACATACAGATGTAACTCTGTGAGTGGAAGTCACACATCACAGAGCAGTTTCTCAGAAAGCTTCTTTCCAGATTTCATCTGAGGATATTTCCTTTTTCACCATAGCCCTCTATGGGCTTCCAAATATCACTTTGCCAATTCCACAAGAACTGTCTTAGCGAAAGGCTTCTTGAGGGGAAAGCTGTAACTCTGTGAGATGATTTCACAGAACACAAAGAAGTTTCTCAGAAAGCTTCTTTCTCTTTGTTATCGGAGGATATTTCCCTTGGACCTATAGTCTTCAAAGGGATCCGAAATATCTGTTCTCAGATTCCACAGAAATAAGGCTAGCAAAGAGATCCACGAAATACAGATGTAACTCTGAGAGATGAATGAACAGAACACTAAGCAGTTTCTCAGAAAGCTTCTTTCCAGATTTCATCTGAGGATATTTCCTTTTTCACCATAGCCCTCTGTGGGCTTCCAAATATCACTTTGCCAATTCCACAAGAACTGTCTTAGCGAAAGGCTTCTTGAGGGGAAAGCTGTAACTCTGTGAGATGATTTCACAGAACACAAAGAAGTTTCTCAGAAAGCTTCTTTCTCTTTGTTATCGGAGGATATTTCCTTTGGCCCTATAGTCTTCAAAGGGATCCGAAATATCTGTTCTCAGATTCCACAGAAATAAGGCTAGCAAAGAGATCCACGAAATACAGATGTAACTCTGTGAGTGGAAGTCACACATCACAGAGCAGTTTCTCAGAAAGCTTCTTTCCAGATTTCATCTGAGGATATTTCCTTTTTCACCGTAGCCCTCTATGGGCTTCCAAATATCACTTTGCCAATTCCACAAGAACTGTCTTAGCGAAAGGCTTCTTTAGGGGAAAGCTGTAACTCTGTGAGATGATTTCACAGAACACAAAGAAGTTTCTCAGAAAGCTTCTTTCTCTCTTTTATCGGAGGATATTTCCTTTGTCCCTATAGTCTTCAAAGGGATCAGAAATATCGGTTCTCAGATTCCACAGAAATAAGGCTAGCAAAGAGATCCACGAAATACAGATGTAATTCTGTGAGATGAATGAACAGAACACTAAGCAGTTTCTCAGAAAGCTTGTTTCCAGATTTCATCTGAGGATATTTACTTTACCACCATAGCCCTCTATGGGCTTCCAAATATCACTTTGCCAATTCCACAGGAACTGTCTTAGAGAAAGACTTCTTGAGGGGAAAGCTGTAACTCTGTGAGATGATTTCACAGAACACAAAGAAGTTTCTCAGAAAGCTTCCTTCTCTTTGTTATCGGAGGATATTTCCTTTGGCCCTATAGTCTTCAAAAGGATCCGAAATATCTGTTCTCAGATTCCACAGAAATAAGGCTAGCAAAGAGATCCACGAAATACAGATGTAACTCTGTGAGTGGAAGTCACACATGACAGAGCAGTTTCTCAGAAAGCTTCTTTCCAGATTTCATCAGAGGATATTTCCTTTTTCACCATAGCCCTCTATGGGCTTCCAAATATCACTTTGCCAATTCCACAAGAACTGTCTTAGCGAAAGGCTTCTTGAGGGGAAAGCTGTAACTCTGTGAGATGATTTCACTGAACACAAAGAAGTTTCTCAGAAAGCTTCTTTCTCTTTGTTATCGGAGAATATTTCCTTTGGCCCTATAGTCTTCAAAGGGATCCGAAATATCTGTTCTCAGATTCCACAGAAATAAGGCTAGCAAAGAGATCCCCGAAATACAGATGTAACTCTGTGAGATGAATGAACAGAACACTAAGCAGTTTCTCAGAAAGCTTCTTTCCAGAATTCATCTGAGGATATTTCCTTTTTCACCATAGCCCTCTGTGGGCTTCCAAATATCACTTTGCCAATTCCACAAGAACTGTCTTAGCGAAAGGCTTCTTGAGGGGAAAGCTGTAACTCTGTGAGATGATTTCACAGAACACAAAGAAGTTTCTCAGAAAGCTTCCTTTTCTTTGTTATCGGAGGATATTTCCTTTGGCCCTATAGTCTTCAAAGGGATCCGAAATATCTATTCTCAGATTCCACAGAAATAAGGCTAGCAAAGAGATCCACGAAATACAGATGTAACTCTGTGAGTGGAAGTCACACATCACAGAGCAGTTTCTCAGAAAGCTTCTTTCCAGATTTCATCTGAGGATATTTCCTTTTTCACCATAGCCCTCTAGGGGTTCCAAATATCACTTTGCCAATTCCACAAGAACTGTCTTAGCGAAAGGCTTCTTGAGGGGAAAGCTGTAACTCTGTGAGATGATTTCACAGAACACAAAGAAGTTTCTCAGAAAGCTTCCTTCTCTTTGTTATCGGAGGATATTTCCCTTGGACCTATAGTCTTCAAAGGGATCCGAAATATCTGTTCTCAGATTCCACAGAAATAAGGCTAGCAAAGAGATCCACGAAATACAGATGTAACTCTGAGAGATGAATGAACAGAACACTAAGCAGTTTCTCAGAAAGCTTCTTTCCAGATTTCATCTGAGGATATTTCCTTTTTCACCATAGCCCTCTATGGGCTTCCTAATATCACTTTGCCAATTCCACAAGAACTGTCTTAGCGAAAGGCTTCTTGAGGGGAAAGCTGTAACTCTGTGAGATGATTTCACAGAACACAAAGAAGTTTCTCAGAAAGCTTCCTTCTCTTTGTTATCGGAGGATATTTCCTTTGGCCCTATAGTCTTCAAAGGGATCCGAAATATCTGTTCTCAGATTCCACAGAAATAAGGCTAGCAAAGAGATCCACGAAATACAGATGTAACTCTGTGAGTGGAAGTCACACATCACAGAGCAGTTTCTCAGAAAGCTTCTTTCCAGATTTCATCTGAGGATATTTCCTTTTTCACCATAGCCCTCTATGGGCTTCCAAAAATCACTTTGCCAATTCCACAAGAACTGTCTTAGCGAAAGGCTTCTTGAGGGGAAAGCTGTAACTCTGTGAGATGATTTCACAGAACACAAAGAAGTTTCTCAGAAAGCTTCTTTCTCTCTTTTATCGGAGGATATTTCCTTTGTCCCTATAGTCTTCAAAGGGATCAGAAATATCTGTTCTCAGATTCCACAGAAATAAGGCTAGCAAAGAGATCCACGAAATACAGATGTAATTCTGTAGATGAATGAACAGAACACTAAGCAGTTTCTCAGAAAGCTTGTTTCCAGATTTCATCTGAGGATATTTACTTTACCACCATAGCCCTCTATGGGCTTCCAAATATCACTTTGCCAATTCCACAGGAACTGTCTTAGAGAAAGACTTCTTGAGGGGAAAGCTGTAACTCTGTGAGATGATTTCACAGAACACAAAGAAGTTTCTCAGAAAGCTTCCTTCTCTTTGTTATCGGAGGATATTTCCTTTGGCCCTATAGTCTTCAAAAGGATCCGAAATATCTGTTCTCAGATTCCACAGAAATAAGGCTAGCAAAGAGATCCACGAAATACAGATGTAACTCTGTGAGTGGAAGTCACACATGACAGAGCAGTTTCTCAGAAAGCTTCTTTCCAGATTTCATCAGAGGATATTTCCTTTTTCACCATAGCCCTCTATGGGCTTCCAAATATCACTTTGCCAATTCCACAAGAACTGTCTTAGCGAAAGGCTTCTTGAGGGGAAAGCTGTAACTCTGTGAGATGATTTCACTGAACACAAAGAAGTTTCTCAGAAAGCTTCTTTCTCTTTGTTATCGGAGAATATTTCCTTTGGCCCTATAGTCTTCAAAGGGATCCGAAATATCTGTTCTCAGATTCCACAGAAATAAGGCTAGCAAAGAGATCCCCGAAATACAGATGTAACTCTGTGAGATGAATGAACAGAACACTAAGCAGTTTCTCAGAAAGCCTCTTTCCAGAATTCATCTGAGGATATTTCCTTTTTCACCATAGCCCTCTGTGGGCTTCCAAATATCACTTTGCCAATTCCACAAGAACTGTCTTAGCGAAAGGCTTCTTGAGGGGAAAGCTGTAACTCTGTGAGATGATTTCACAGAACACAAAGAAGTTTCTCATAAAGCTTCCTTCTCTTTGTTATCGGAGGATATTTCCTTGGGCCCTATAGTCTTCAAAGGGATCCGAAATATCTCTTCTCAGATTCCACAGAAATAAGGCTAGCAAAGAGATCCACGAAATACAGATGTAACTCTGTGAGTGGAAGTTACGCATCACAGAGCAGTTTCTCAGAAAGCTTTTTTCCAGATTTCATCTGAGGATATTTCCTTTTTCACCATAGCCCTCTATGGGCTTCCAAATATCACTTTGCCAATTCCACAAGAACTGTCTTAGCGAAAGGCTTCTTGAGGGGAAAGCTGTAACTCTGTGAGATGATTTCACAGAACACAAAGAAGTTTCTCAGAAAGCTTCTTTCTCTCTTTTATCGGAGGATATTTCCTTTGTCCCTATAGTCTTCAAAGGGATCCGAAATATCTGCTCTCAGATTCCACAGAAATAAGGCTAGCAAAGAGATCCACGAAATACAGATGTAATTCTGTGAGATGAATGAACAGAACACTAAGCAGTTTCTCAGAAAGCTTGTTTCCAGATTTCATCTGAGGATATTTACTTTTCCACCATAGCCCTCTTTGGGCTTCCAAATATCACTTTGCCAATTCCACAAGAACTGTGTTAGCGAAAGGCTTCTTGAGGGGAAAGCTGTAACTCTGTGAGATGATTTCACAGAACACAAAGATGTTTCTCAGAAAGCTTCATTCTCTTTGTTATCGGAGGATATTTCCTTTGGCCCTATAGTCTTCAAAGGGATCCGAAATATCTGTTCTCAGATTCCACAGAAAGAAGGCTAGCAAAGAGATCCACGAAATACAGATGTAACTCTGTGAGATGAATGAACAGAACACTAAGCAGTTTCTCAGAAAGCTTCTTTCCAGAATTCATCTGGGGATATTTCCTTTTTCACCATAGCCCTCTGTGGGCTTCCAAATATCACTTTGCCAATTCCACAAGAACTGTCTTAGCGAAAGGCTTCTTGAGGGGAAAACTGTAACTCTGTGAGATGATTTCACAGAACACAAAGAAGTTTCTCAGAAAGCTTCCTTCTCTTTGTTATCGGAGGATATTTCCTTGGGCCCTATAGTCATCAAAGGGATCCGAAATATATGTTCTCAGATTCCACAGAAATAAGGATAGCAAAGAGATCCACGAAATACAGATGTAACTCTATGAGTGAAAGTTACACATCACAGAGCAGTTTCTCAGAAAGCTTCTTTCCAGATTTCATCTGAGGATATTTCCTTTTTCACCATAGCCCTCTATGGGCTTCCAAATATCACTTTGCCAATTCCACAAGAACTGTCTTAGCGAAAGGCTTCTTGAGGGGAAAGCTGTAACTCTGTGAGATGATTTCACTGAACACAAAGAAGTTTCTCAGAAAGCTTCTTTCCCTTTGTTATCGGAGGATATTTCCTTTGGCCCTATAGTCTTCAAAGGGATCCGAAATATCTGTTCTCAGATTCCACAGAAATAAGGCTAGCAAAGAGATCCAGGAAATACAGATGTAAATCTGTGATATGAATGAACAGAACACTAAGCAGTTTCTCAGAAAGCTTCTTTCCAGATTTCATCTGAGGATATTTCCTTTTTCACCATAGCCCACTATGGGCTGCCAAATATCACTTTGCCAATACCACAAGAACTGTCTTAGCGAAAGGCTTCTTGAGGGTAACGCTGTAACTCTGTGAGATGATTTCACAGAACACAAAGAAGTTTCTCAGAAAGCTTCCTTCTCTTTGTTATCGGAGGATATTTCCTTGGGCCCTATAGTCTTCAAAGGGATCCGAAATATCTCTTCTCAGATTCCACAGAAATAAGGCTAGCAAAGAGATCCACGAAATACAGATGTAACTCTGAGAGATGAATGAACAGAACACTAAGCAGTTTCTCAGAAAGCTTCTTTCCAGATTTCATCTGAGGATATTTCCTTTTTCACCATAGCCCTCTATGGGCTTCCAAATATCACTTTGCCAATTCCACAAGAACTGTCTTAGCGAAAGGCTTCTTGAGGGGAAAGCTGTAACTCTGTGAGATGATTTCACAGAACACAAAGAAGTTTCTCAGAAAGCTTCTTTCTCTTTGTTATCGGAGGATATTTCCTTTGGCCCTATAGTCTTCAAAGGGATCCGAAATATCTGTTCTCAGATTCCACAGAAATAAGGCTAGCAAAGAGATCCACGAAATACAGATGTAACTCTGTGAGTGGAAGTCACACATCACAGAGCAGTTTCTCAGAAAGCTTCTTTCCAGATTTCATCTGAGGATATTTCCTTTTTCACCTTAGCCCTCTATGGGCTTCCAAATATCACTTTGCCAATTCCACAAGAACTGTCTTAGCGAAAGGCTTCTTGAGGGGAAAGCTGTAACTCTGTGAGATGATTTCACAGAACACAAAGAAGTTTCTCAGAAAGCTTCTTTCTCTCTTTTATCGGAGGATATTTCCTTTGTCCCTATAGTCTTCAAAGGGATCAGAAATATCGGTTCTCAGATTCCACAGAAATAAGGCTAGCAAAGAGATCCACGAAATACAGATGTAATTCTGTGAGATGAATGAACAGAACACTAAGCAGTTTCTCAGAAAGCTTGTTTCCAGATTTCATCTGAGGATATTTACTTTACCACCATAGCCCTCTATGGGCTTCCAAATATCACTTTGCCAATTCCACAGGAACTGTCTTAGAGAAAGACTTCTTGAGGGGAAAGCTGTAACTCTGTGAGATGATTTCACAGAACACAAAGAAGTTTCTCAGAAAGCTTCCTTCTCTTTGTTATCGGAGGATATTTCCTTTGGCCCTATAGTCTTCAAAAGGATCCGAAATATCTGTTCTCAGATTCCACAGAAATAAGGCTAGCAAAGAGATCCACGAAATACAGATGTAACTCTGTGAGTGGAAGTCACACATGACAGAGCAGTTTCTCAGAAAGCTTCTTTCCAGATTTCATCAGAGGATATTTCCTTTTTCACCATAGCCCTCTATGGGCTTCCAAATATCACTTTGCCAATTCCACAAGAACTGTCTTAGCGAAAGGCTTCTTGAGGGGAAAGCTGTAACTCTGTGAGATGATTTCACTGAACACAAAGAAGTTTCTCAGAAAGCTTCTTTCTCTTTGTTATCGGAGAATATTTCCTTTGTCCCTATAGTCTTCAAAGGGATCCGAAATATCTGTTCTCAGATTCCACAGAAATAAGGCTAGCAAAGAGATCCCCGAAATACAGATGTAACTCTGTGAGATGAATGAACAGAACACTAAGCAGTTTCTCAGAAAGCTTCTTTCCAGAATTCATCTGAGGATATTTCCTTTTTCACCATAGCCCTCTGTGGGCTTCCAAATATCACTTTGCCAATTCCGCAAGAACTGTCTTAGCGAAAGGCTTCTTGAGGGGAAAGCTGTAACTCTGTGAGATGATTTCACAGAACACAAAGAAGTTTCTCAGAAAGCTTCCTTTTCTTTGTTATCGGAGGATATTTCCTTTGGCCCTATAGTCTTCAAAGGGATCCGAAATATCTATTCTCAGATTCCACAGAAATAAGGCTAGCAAAGAGATCCACGAAATACAGATGTAACTCTGTGAGTGGAAGTCACACATCACAGAGCAGTTTCTCAGAAAGCTTCTTTCCAGATTTCATCTGAGGATATTTCCTTTTTCACCATAGCCCTCTATGGGCTTCCAAATATCACTTTGCCAATTCCACAAGAACTGTCTTAGCGAAAGGCTTCTTGAGGGGAAAGCTGTAACTCTGTGAGATGATTTCACAGAACACAAAGAAGTTTCTCAGAAAGCTTCCTTCTCTTTGTTATCGGAGGATATTTCCTTTGGCCCTATAGTCTTCAAAGGGATCCGAAATATCTGTTCTCAGATTCCACAGAAATAAGGCTAGCAAAGAGATCCACGAAATACAGATGTAACTCTGAGAGATGAATGAACAGAACACTAAGCAGTTTCTCAGAAATCTTCTTTCCAGATTTCATCTGAGGATATTTCCTTTTTCACCATAGCCCTCTATGGGCTTCCAAATATCACTTTGCCAATTCCACAAGAACTGTCTTAGCGAAAGGCTTCTTGAGGGGAAAGCTGTAACTCTGTGAGATGATTTCACAGAACACAAAGAAGTTTCTCAGAAAGCTTCCTTCTCTTTGTTATCGGAGGATATTTCCTTTGGCCCTATAGTCTTCAAAGGGATCCGAAATATCTGTTCTCAGATTCCACAGAAATAAGGCTAGCAAATAGATCCACGAAATACAGATGTAACTCTGTGAGTGGAAGTCACACATGACAGAGCAGTTTCTCAGAAAGCTTCTTTCCAGATTTCATCAGAGGATATTTCCTTTTTCACCATAGCCCCCTATGGGCTTCCAAATATCACTTTGCCAATTCCACAAGAACTGTCTTAGCGAAAGGCTTCTTGAGGGGAAAGCTGTAACTCTGTGAGATGATTTCACTGAACACAAAGAAGTTTCTCAGAAAGCTTCTTTCTCTTTGTTATCGGAGAATATTTCCTTTGGCCCTATAGTCTTCAAAGGGATCCGAAATATCTGTTCTCAGATTCCACAGAAATAAGGCTAGCAAAGAGATCCACGAAATACAGATGTAACTCTGTGAGATGAATGAACAGAACACTAAACAGTTTCTCAGAAAGCTTCTTTCCAGAATTCATCTGAGGATATTTCCTTTTTCACCGTAGCCCTCTATGGGCTTCCAAATATCATTTGGCCAATTCCACAAGAACTCTCTTAGCGAAAGGCTTCTTGAGGGGAAAGCTGTAACTCTGTGAGATGATTTCACAGAACACAAAGAACTTTCTCAGAAAGCTTCCTTCTCTTTGTTATCGGAGGATATTTCCTTGGGCCCTATAGTCATCAAAGGGATCCGAAATATCTGTTCTCAGATTCCACAGAAATAAGGCTAGCAAAGTGATCCACGAATTTCAGTGTAACTCTATGAGTGGAAGTTACACATCACAGAGCAGTTTCTCAGAACGCTTCTTTCCAGATTTCATCGGAGGATATTTCCTTTTTCACCATAGCCCTCTATGGGCTTCCAAATATCACTTTGCCAATTCCACAAGAACTGTCTTAGCGAAAGGCTTCTTGAGGGGAAAGCTGTAACTCTGTGAGATGATTTCACTGAACACAAAGAAGTTTCTCAGAAAGCTTCTTTCCCTTTGTTATCGGAGGATATTTCCTTTGTCCCTATAGTCTTCAAAGGGATCCGAAATATCTGTTCTCAGATTCCACAGAAATAAGGCTAGCAAAGAGATCCACGAAATACAGATGTAACTCTGTGATATGAATGAACAGAACACTAAGAAGTTTCTCAGAACGCTTCTTTCCAGATTTCATCTGAGGATATTTCCTTTTTCACCATAGCCCTCTATGGGCTTCCAAATATCACTTTGCCAATTCCACAAGAACTGTCTTAGCGAAAGGCTTCTTGAGGGGAAAGCTGTAACTCTGTGAGATGATTTCACAGAACACAAAGAAGTTTCTCAGAAAGCTTCCTTCTCTTTGTTATCGGAGGATATTTCCTTTGGCCCTATAGTCTTCAAAAGGACCCGAAATATCTGTTCTCAGATTCCACAGAAAAAAGGCTAGCAAAGAGATCCTCGAAATACAGATGTAACTCTGTGAGTGGAAGTCACACATGACAGAGCAGTTTCTCAGAAAGCTTCTTTCCAGATTTCATCAGAGGATATTTCCTTTTTCACCATAGCCCTCTAAGGGCTTCCAAATATCCCTTTGCCAATTCCACAAGAACTGTCTTAGCGAAAGGCTTCTTGAGGGGAAAGCTGTAACTCTGTGAGATGATTTCACTGAACACAAAGAAGTTTCTCAGAAAGCTTCTTTCTCTTTGTTATCGGAGAATATTTCCTTTGTCCCTATAGTCTTCAAAGGGATCCGAAATATCTGTTCTCAGATTCCACAGAAATAAGTCTAGCAAAGAGATCCACGAAATACAGATGTAACTCTGTGAGATGAATGAACAGAACACTAAGCAGTTTCTCAGAAAGCTTCTTTCCAGAATTCATCTGAGGATATTTCCTTTTTCACCATAGCCCTCTGTGGGCTTCCAAATATCACTTTGCCAATTCCACAAGAACTGTCTTAGCGAAAGGCTTCTTGAGGGGAAAGCTGTAACTCTGTGAGATGATTTCACAGAACACAAAGATGTTTCTCCGAAAGCTTCCTTCTCTTTGTTATCGGAGGATATTTCCTTGGGCCCTATAGTCTTCAAAGGGATCCGAAATATCTGTTCTCAGATTCCACAGAAATAAGGCTAGCAAAGAGATCCACGAAATACAGATGTAACTCTGAGAGTGGAAGTTACACATCACAGAGCAGTTTCTCAGAAAGCTTCTTTCCAGATTTCATCTGAGGATATTTACTTTTTCACCATAGCCCTCTATGGCCTTCCAAATATCACTTTGCCAATTCCACAACAACTGTCTTAGCGAAAGGCTTCTTGAGGGGAAAGCTGTAACTCTGTGAGATGATTTCACTGAACACAAAGAAGTTTCTCAGAAAGCTTCTTTCCCATTGTTATCGGAGGATATTTCCTTTGTCCCTATAGTCTTCAAAGGGATCCGAAATATCTGTTCTCAGATTCCACAGAAATAAGGCTAGCAAAGAGATCCACGAAATACAGATGTAACTCTGTGAGATGAATGAACAGAACACTAAGCAGTTTCTCAGAAAGCTTCTTTCCAGAATTCATCTGAGGATATTTCCTTTTTCACCATAGCCCTCTGTGGGCTTCCAAATATCACTTTGCCAATTCCACAAGAACTGTCTTAGCGAAAGGCTTCTTGAGGGGAAAGCTGTAACTCAGTGAGATGATTTCACAGAACACAAAGATGTTTCTCAGAAAGCTTCCTTCTCTTTGTTATCGGAGGATATTTCCTTGGGCCCTATAGTCTTCAAAGGGATCTGAAATATCTCTTCTCAGATTCCACAGAAATAAGGCTAGCAAAGAGATCCACGAAATACAGATGTAACTCTGTGAGTGGAAGTTACACATCACAGAGCAGTTTCTCAGAAAGCTTCTTTCCAGATTTCATCTGGGGATATTTCCTTTTTCACCATAGCCCTCTATGGGCTTCCAAATATCACTTTGCCAATTCCACAATAACTGTCTTAGCGAAAGGCTTCTTGAGGGGAAAGCTGTAACTCTGTGAGATGATTTCACTGAACACAAAGAAGTTTCTCAGAAAGCTTCTTTCTCTTTGTTATCGGAGAATATTTCCTTTGGCCCTATAGTCTTCAAAGGGATCCGAAATATCTGTTCTCAGATTCCACAGAAATAAGGGTAGCAAAGAGATCCATGAAATACAGATGTAACTCTGTGAGTGGAAGTCACACATCACAGAGCAGTTTCTCAGAAAGCTTCTTTCCAGATTTCATCTGAGGATATTTCCTTTTTCACCATAGCCCTCTATTTGCTTCCAAATATCACTTTGCCAATTCCACAAGAACTGTCTTAGCGAAAGGCTTCTTGAGGAGAAAGCTGTAACTCTGTGAGATGATTTCACAGAACACAAAGAAGTTTCTCAGAAAGCTTCTTTCTCTTTGTTATCGGAGGATATTTCCCTTGGACCTATAGTCTTCAAAGGGATCCGAAATATCTGTTCTCAGATTCCACAGAAATAAGGCTAGCAAAGAGATCCACGAAATACAGATGTAATTCTGTGAGATGAATGAACAGAACACTAAGCAGTTTCTCAGAAAGCTTGTTTCCAGATTTCATCTGAGGATATTTACTTTACCACCATAGCCCTCGATGGGCTTCCAAATATCACTTTGCCAATTCCACAGGAACTGTCTTAGAGAAAGGCTTCTTGAGGGGAAAGCTGTAACTCTGTGAGATGATTTCACAGAACACTAAGAAGTTTCTCAGAAAGCTTCCTTCTCTTTGTTATCGGAGGATATTTCCTTTGGCCCTATAGTCTTCAAAAGGATCCGAAATATCTGTTCTCAGATTCCACAGAAATAAGGCTAGCAAAGAGATCCACGAAATACAGATGTAACTCTGTGAGTGGAAGTCACACATGACAGAGCAGTTTCTCAGAAAACTTCTTTCCAGATTTCATCAGAGGATATTTCCTTTTTCACCATAGCCCTCTATGGGCTTCCAAAAATCACTTTGCCAATTCCACAAGAACTGTCTTAGCGAAAGGCTTCTTGAGGGGAAAGCTGTACCTCTGTGAGATGATTTCACTGAACACAAAGAAGTTTCTCAGAAAGCTTCTTTCTCTTTGTTATCGGAGAATATTTCCTTTGGCCCTATAGTCTTCAAAGGGATCCGAAATATCTGTTCTCAGATTCCACAGAAATAAGGCTAGCAAAGAGATCCACGAAATACAGATGTAACTCTGTGAGATGAATGAACAGAACACTAAGCAGTTTCTCAGAAAGCTTCTTTCCAGAATTCATCTGAGGATATTTCCTTTTTCACCATAGCCCTCTGTGGGCTTCCAAATATCACTTTGCCAATTCCACAAGAACTGTCTTAGCGAAAGGCTTCTTGAGGCGAAAGCTGTAACTCTGTGAGATGATTTCACAGAACACAAAGAAGTTTCTCAGAAAGCTTCCTTCTCTTTGTTATCGGAGGATATTTCCTTGGGCCCTATAGTCTTCAAAGGGATCCGAAATATCTCTTCTCAGATTCCACAGAAATAAGGCTAGCAAAGAGATCCACGAAATACAGATGTAACTCTGTGAGTGGAAGTTACACATCACAGAGCAGTTTCTCAGAAAGCTTCTTTCCACATTTCATCTGAGGATATTTCCTTTTTCACCATAGCCCTCTATGGGCTTCCAAATATCACTTTGCAAATTCCACAATAACTGTCTTAGCGAAAGGCTTCTTGAGGGGAAAGCTGTAACTCTGTGAGATGATTTCACCGAACACAAAGAAGTTTCTCAGAAAGCCTGTTTCCCTTTGTTATCAGAGGATATTTCCTTTGGCCCTATAGTCTTCAAAGGGATCCGAAATATCTGTTCTCAGATTCCACAGAAATAAGTCTAGCAAAGAGATCCACGAAATACAGATGTAACTCTGTGATATGAATGAACAGAACACTAAGCAGTTTCTCAGAAAGCTTCTTTCCAGATTTCATCTGAGGATATTTCCTTTTTCACCCTAGCCCTCTATGGGCTGCCAAATATCACTTTGCCAACTCCACAAGAACTGTCTTAGCGAAAGGCTTCTTGAGGGGAAAACTGTAACTCTGTGAGATGATTTCACAGAACACAAAGAAGTTTCTCAGAAAGCTTCCTTTTCTTTGTTATCGGAGGGTATTTCCTTTGGCCCTATAGTCTTCAAAGGGATCCGAAATATCTGTTCTCAGATTCCACAGAAATAAGGCTAGCAAAGAGATCCACGGAATACAGATGTAACTCTGTGAGTGGAAGTCACACATCACAGAGCAGTTTCTCAGAAAGCTTCTTTCCAGATTTCATCTGAGGATATTTCCTTTTTCACCATAGCCCTCTATGGGCTTCCAAATATCACTTTGCCAATTCCACAAGAACTGTCTTAGCGAAAGGCTTCTTGAGGGGAAAGCTGTAACTCTGTGAGATGATTTCACAGAACACAAAGAAGTTTCTCAGAAAGCTTCCTTCTCTTTGTTATCGGAGGATATTTCCTTTGGCCCTATAGTCTTCAAAGGGACCCGAAATATCTGTTCTCAGATTCCACAGAAATAAGGCTAGCAAAGAGATCCACGAAATACAGATGTAACTCTGAGAGATGAATGAACAGAACACTAAGCAGTTTCTCAGAAAGCTTCTTTCCAGATTTCATCTGAGGATATTTCCTTTTTCACCATAGCCCTCTATGGGCTTCCAAATATCACTTTGCCAATTCCACAAGAACTGTCTTAGCGAAAGGCTTCTTGAGGGGAAAGCTGTAACTCTGTGAGATGATTTCACAGAACACAAAGAAGTTTCTCAGAAAGCTTCCTTCTCTTTGTTATCGGAGGATATTTCCTTTGGCCCTATAGTCTTCAAAGGGATCCGAAATATCTGTTCTCAGATTCCACAGAAATAAGGCTAGCAAAGAGATCCACGAAATACAGATGTAACTCTGTGAGATGAATGAAGAGAACACTAAGCAGTTTCTCAGAAAGCTTCTTTCCAGATTTCATCTGAGGATTTTCCTTTTTCACCATAGACCTTTAAGGGCTGCCAAATATCACTTTGCCAATTCCACAAGAACTGTCTTAGCGAAAGGCTTCTTGAGGGGAAAGCTGTAACTCTGTGAGATGATTTCACAGAACACAAAGAAGTTTCTCAAAAAGCTTCCTTCTCTTTGTTATCGGAGGATATTTCCTTTGGCCCTATAGTCTTCAAAGGGATCCGAAATATCTGTTCTCAGATTCCACAGAAATAAGGCTAGCAAAGAGATCCAGGAAATACAGATGTAACTCTGTGAGTGGAAGTCACACATCACAGAGCAGTTTCTCAGAAAGCTTCTTTCCAGATTTCATCTGAGGATATTTCCTTTTTCACCATAGCCCTCTATGGGCTTCCAAATATCACTTTGCCAATTCCACAAGAACTGTCTTAGCGAAAGGCTTCTTGAGGGGAAAGCTGTAACTCTGTGAGATGATTTCACAGAACACAAAGAAGTTTCTCAGAAAGCTTCCTTCTCTTTGTTATCGGAGGATATTTCCTTGGGCCCTATAGTCTTCAAAGGGATCCGAAATATCTCTTCTCAGATTCCACAGAAATAAGGCTAGCAAAGAGATCCACGAAATACAGATGTAACTCTGTGAGTGGAAGTTACACATCACAGAGCAGTTTCTCAGAAAGCTTCTTTCCAGATTTCATCTGAGGATATTTCCTTTTTCACCATAGCCCTCTATGGGCTTCCAAATATCACTTTGCCAATTCCACAAGAACTGTCTTAGCGAAAGGCTTCTTGAGGGGAAAGCTGTAACTCTGTGAGATGGTTTCACTGAACACAAAGAAGTTTCTCAGAAAGCCTCTTTCCCTTTGTTATCAGAGGATATTTCCTTTGGCCCTATAGTCTTCAAAGGGATCCGAAATATCTGTTCTCAGATTCCACAGAAATAAGGCTAGCAAAGAGATCCACGAAATACAGATGTAACTCTGTGATATGAATGAACAGAACACTAAGCAGTTTCTCAGAAAGCTTCTTTCCAGATTTCATCTGAGGATATTTCCTTTTTCACCCTAGCCCTCTATGGGCTGCCAAATATCACTTTGCCAACTCCACAAGAACTGTCTTAGCGAAAGGCTTCTTGAGGGGAAAGCTGTAACTCTGTGAGATGATTTCACAGAACACAAAGAAGTTTCTCAGAAAGCTTCCTTTTCTTTGTTATCGGAGGGTATTTACTTTGGCCCTATAGTCTTCAAAGGGATCCGAAATATCTGTTCTCAGATTCCACAGAAATAAGGCTAGCAAAGAGATCCACGGAATACAGATGTAACTCTGTGAGTGGAAGTCACACATCACAGAGCAGTTTCTCAGAAAGCTTCTTTCCAGATTTCATCTGAGGATATTTCCTTTTTCACCATAGCCCTCTATGGGCTTCCAAATATCACTTTGCCAATTCCACAAGAACTGTCTTAGCGAAAGGCTTCTTGAGGGGAAAGCTGTAACTCTGTGAGATGATTTCACAGAACACAAAGAAGTTTCTCAGAAAGCTTCCTTCTCTTTGTTATCGGAGGATATTTCCTTTGGCCCTATAGTCTTCAAAGGGATCCGAAATATCTGTTCTCAGATTCCACAGAAATAAGGCTAGCAAAGAGATCCACGAAATACAGATGTAACTCTGAGAGATGAATGAACAGAACACTAAGCAGTTTCTCAGAAAGCTTCTTTCCAGATTTCATCTGAGGATATTTCCTTTTTCACCATAGCCCTCTATGGGCTTCCAAATATCACTTTGCCAATTCCACAAGAACTGTCTTAGCGAAAGGCTTCTTGAGGGGAAAGCTGTAACTCTGTGAGATGATTTCACAGAACACAAAGAAGTTTCTCAGAAAGCTTCCTTCTCTTTGTTATCGGAGGATATTTCCTTTGGCCCTATAGTCTTCAAAGGGATCCGAAATATCTGTTCTCAGATTCCACAGAAATAAGGCTAGCAAAGAGATCCACGAAATACAGATGTAACTCTGTGAGATGAATGAAGAGAACACTAAGCAGTTTCTCAGAAAGCTTCTTTCCAGATTTCATCTGAGGATATTTCCTTTTTCACCATAGACCTTTAAGGGCTGCCAAATATCACTTTGCCAATTCCACAAGAACTGTCTTAGCGAAAGGCTTCTTGAGGGGAAAGCTGTAACTCTGTGAGATGATTTCACAGAACACAAAGAAGTTTCTCAGAAAGCTTCCTTCTCTTTGTTATCGGAGGATATTTCCTTTGGCCCTATAGTCTTCAAAGGGATCCGAAATATCTGTTCTCAGATTCCACAGAAATAAGGCTAGCAAAGAGATCCACGAAATACAGATGTAACTCTGTGAGTGGAAGTCACACATCACAGAGCAGTTTCTCAGAAAGCTTCTTTCCAGATTTCATCTGAGGATATTTCCTTTTTCACCATAGCCCTCTATGGGCTTCCAAATATCACTTTGCCAATTCCACAAGAACTGTCTTAGCGAAAGGCTTCTTGAGGGGAAAGCTGTAACTCTGTGAGATGATTTCACAGAACACAAAGAAGTTTCTCAGAAAGCTTCCTTCTCTTTGTTATCGGAGGATATTTCCTTTGGCCCTATAGTCTTCAAAGGGATCCGAAATATCTGTTCTCAGATTCCACAGAAATAAGGCTAGCAAAGAGATCCACGAAATACAGATGTAACTCTGTGAGATGAATGAAGGGAACACTAAGCAGTTTCTCAGAAAGCTTCTTTCCAGATTTCATCTGAGGATATTTCCTTTTTCACCATAGACCTTTAAGGGCTGCCAAATATCACTTTGCCAATTCCACAAGAACTGTCTTAGCGAAAGGCTTCTTGAGGGGAAAGCTGTAACTCTGTGAGATGATTTCACAGAACACAAAGAAGTTTCTCAGAAAGCTTCCTTCTCTTTGTTATCGGAGGATATTTCCTTTGGCCCTATAGTCTTCAAAGGGATCCGAAATATCTGTTCTCAGATTCCACAGAAATAAGGCTAGCAAAGAGATCCACGAAATACAGATGTAACTCTGTGAGATGAATGAACAGAACACTAAGCAGTTTCTCAGAAAGCTTCTTTCCAGAATTCATCTGAGGATATTTCCTTTTTCACCATAGCCCTCTGTGGGCTTCCAAATATCACTTTGCCAATTCCACAAGAACTGTCTTAGCGAAAGGCTTCTTGAGGCGAAAGCTGTAACTCTGTGAGATGATTTCACAGAACACAAAGAAGTTTCTCAGAAAGCTTCCTTCCCTTTGTTATCGGAGGATATTTCCTTGGGCCCTATAGTCTTCAAAGGGATCCGAAATATCTCTTCTCAGATTCCACAGAAATAAGGCTAGCAAAGAGATCCACGAAATACAGATGTAACTCTGTGAGTGGAAGTTACACATCACAGAGCAGTTTCTCAGAAAGCTTCTTTCCACATTTCATCTGAGGATATTTCCTTTTTCACCATAGCCCTCTATGGGCTTCCAAATATCACTTTGCAAATTCCACAATAACTGTCTTAGCGAAAGGCTTCTTGAGGGGAAAGCTGTAACTCTGTGAGATGATTTCACCGAACACAAAGAAGTTTCTCAGAAAGCCTCTTTCCCTTTGTTATCAGAGGATATTTCCTTTGGCCCTATAGTCTTCAAAGGGATCCGAAATATCTGTTCTCAGATTCCACAGAAATAAGTCTAGCAAAGAGATCCACGAAATACAGATGTAACTCTGTGATATGAATGAACAGAACACTAAGCAGTTTCTCAGAAAGCTTCTTTCCAGATTTCATCTGAGGATATTTCCTTTTTCACCCTAGCCCTCTATGGGCTGCCAAATATCACTTTGCCAACTCCACAAGAACTGTCTTAGCGAAAGGCTTCTTGAGGGGAAAACTGTAACTCTGTGAGATGATTTCACAGAACACAAAGAAGTTTCTCAGAAAGCTTCCTTTTCTTTGTTATCGGAGGGTATTTCCTTTGGCCCTATAGTCTTCAAAGGGATCCGAAATATCTGTTCTCAGATTCCACAGAAATAAGGCTAGCAAAGAGATCCACGGAATACAGATGTAACTCTGTGAGTGGAAGTCACACATCACAGAGCAGTTTCTCAGAAAGCTTCTTTCCAGATTTCATCTGAGGATATTTCCTTTTTCACCATAGCCCTCTATGGGCTTCCAAATATCACTTTGCCAATTCCACAAGAACTGTCTTAGCGAAAGGCTTCTTGAGGGGAAAGCTGTAACACTGTGAGATGATTTCACAGAACACAAAGAAGTTTCTCAGAAAGCTTCCTTCTCTTTGTTATCGGAGGATATTTCCTTTGGCCCTATAGTCTTCAAAGGGACCCGAAATATCTGTTCTCAGATTCCACAGAAATAAGGCTAGCAAAGAGATCCACGAAATACAGATGTAACTCTGAGAGATGAATGAACAGAACACTAAGCAGTTTCTCAGAAAGCTTCTTTCCAGATTTCATCTGAGGATATTTCCTTTTTCACCATAGCCCTCTATGGGCTTCCAAATATCACTTTGCCAATTCCACAAAAACTGTCTTAGCGAAAGGCTTCTTGAGGGGAAAGCTGTAACTCTGTGAGATGATTTCACAGAACACAAAGAAGTTTCTCAGAAAGCTTCCTTCTCTTTGTTATCGGAGGATATTTCCTTTGGCCCTATAGTCTTCAAAGGGATCCGAAATATCTGTTCTCAGATTCCACAGAAATAAGGCTAGCAAAGAGATCCACGAAATACAGATGTAACTCTGTGAGATGAATGAAGAGAACACTAAGCAGTTTCTCAGAAAGCTTCTTTCCAGATTTCATCTGAGGATTTTCCTTTTTCACCATAGACCTTTAAGGGCTGCCAAATATCACTTTGCCAATTCCACAAGAACTGTCTTAGCGAAAGGCTTCTTGAGGGGAAAGCTGTAACTCTGTGAGATGATTTCACAGAACACAAAGAAGTTTCTCAGAAAGCTTCCTTCTCTTTGTTATCGGAGGATATTTCCTTTGGCCCTATAGTCTTCAAAGGGATCCGAAATATCTGTTCTCAGATTCCACAGAAATAAGGCTAGCAAAGAGATCCAGGAAATACAGATGTAACTCTGTGAGTGGAAGTCACACATCACAGAGCAGTTTCTCAGAAAGCTTCTTTCCAGATTTCATCTGAGGATATTTCCTTTTTCACCATAGCCCTCTATGGGCTTCCAAATATCACTTTGCCAATTCCACAAGAACTGTCTTAGCGAAAGGCTTCTTGAGGGGAAAGCTGTAACTCTGTGAGATGATTTCACAGAACACAAAGAACTTTCTCAGAAAGCTTCCTTCTCTTTGTTATCGGAGGATATTTCCTTGGGCCCTATAGTCTTCAAAGGGATCCGAAATATCTCTTCTCAGATTCCACAGAAATAAGGCTAGCAAAGAGATCCACGAAATACAGATGTAACTCTGTGAGTGGAAGTTACACATCACAGAGCAGTTTCTCAGAAAGCTTCTTTCCAGATTTCATCTGAGGATATTTCCTTTTTCACCATAGCCCTCTATGGGCTTCCAAATATCACTTTGCCAATTCCACAATAACTGTCTTAGCGAAAGGCTTCTTGAGGGGAAAGCTGTAACTCTGTGAGATGGTTTCACTGAACACAAAGAAGTTTCTCAGAAAGCCTCTTTCCCTTTGTTATCAGAGGATATTTCCTTTGGCCCTATAGTCTTCAAAGGGATCCGAAATATCTGTTCTCAGATTCCACAGAAATAAGGCTAGCAAAGAGATCCACGAAATACAGATGTAACTCTGTGATATGAATGAACAGAACACTAAGCAGTTTCTCAGAAAGCTTCTTTCCAGATTTCATCTGAGGATATTTCCTTTTTCACCCTAGCCCTCTATGGGCTGCCAAATATCACTTTGCCAACTCCACAAGAACTGTCTTAGCGAAAGGCTTCTTGAGGGGAAAGCTGTAACTCTGTGAGATGATTTCACAGAACACAAAGAAGTTTCTCAGAAAGCTTCCTTTTCTTTGTTATCGGAGGGTATTTACTTTGGCCCTATAGTCTTCAAAGGGATCCGAAATATCTGTTCTCAGATTCCACAGAAATAAGGCTAGCAAAGAGATCCACGGAATACAGATGTAACTCTGTGAGTGGAAGTCACACATCACAGAGCAGTTTCTCAGAAAGCTTCTTTCCAGATTTCATCTGAGGATATTTCCTTTTTCACCATAGCCCTCTATGGGATTCCAAATATCACTTTGCCAATTCCACAAGAACTGTCTTAGCGAAAGGCTTCTTGAGGGGAAAGCTGTAACTCTGTGAGATGATTTCACAGAACACAAAGAAGTTTCTCAGAAAGCTTCCTTCTCTTTGTTATCGGAGGATATTTCCTTTGGCCCTATAGTCTTCAAAGGGATCCGAAATATCTGTTCTCAGATTCCACAGAAATAAGGCTAGCAAAGAGATCCACGAAATACAGATGTAACTCTGAGAGATGAATGAACAGAACACTAAGCAGTTTCTCAGAAAGCTTCTTTCCAGATTTCATCTGAGGATATTTCCTTTTTCACCATAGCCCTCTATGGGCTTCCAAATATCACTTTGCCAATTCCACAAGAACTGTCTTAGCGAAAGGCTTCTTGAGGGGAAAGCTGTAACTCTGTGAGATGATTTCACAGAACACAAAGAAGTTTCTCAGAAAGCTTCCTTCTCTTTGTTATCGGAGGATATTTCCTTTGGCCCTATAGTCTTCAAAGGGATCCGAAATATCTGTTCTCAGATTCCACAGAAATAAGGCTAGCAAAGAGATCCACGAAATACAGATGTAACTCTGTGAGATGAATGAAGAGAACACTAAGCAGTTTCTCAGAAAGCTTCTTTCCAGATTTCATCTGAGGATATTTCCTTTTTCACCATAGACCTTTAAGGGCTGCCAAATATCACTTTGCCAATTCCACAAGAACTGTCTTAGCGAAAGGCTTCTTGAGGGGAAAGCTGTAACTCTGTGAGATGATTTCACAGAACACAAAGAAGTTTCTCAGAAAGCTTCCTTCTCTTTGTTATCGGAGGATATTTCCTTTGGCCCTATAGTCTTCAAAGGGATCCGAAATATCTGTTCTCAGATTCCACAGAAATAAGGCTAGCAAAGAGATCCACGAAATACAGATGTAACTCTGTGAGTGGAAGTCACACATCACAGAGCAGTTTCTCAGAAATCTTCTTTCCAGATTTCATCTGAGGATATTTCCTTTTTCACCATAGCCCTCTATGGGCTTCCAAATATCACTTTGCCAATTCCACAAGAACTGTCTTAGCGAAAGGCTTCTTGAGGGGAAAGCTGTAACTCTGTGAGATGATTTCACAGAACACAAAGAAGTTTCTCAGAAAGCTTCCTTCTCTTTGTTATCGGAGGATATTTCCTTTGGCCCTATAGTCTTCAAAGGGATCCGAAATATCTGTTCTCAGATTCCACAGAAATAAGGCTAGCAAAGAGATCCACGAAATACAGATGTAACTCTGTGAGATGAATGAAGGGAACACTAAGCAGTTTCTCAGAAAGCTTCTTTCCAGATTTCATCTGAGGATATTTCCTTTTTCACCATAGACCTTTAAGGGCTGCCAAATATCACTTTGCCAATTCCACAAGAACTGTCTTAGCGAAAGGCTTCTTGAGGGGAAAGCTGTAACTCTGTGAGATGATTTCACAGAACACAAAGAAGTTTCTCAGAAAGCTTCCTTCTCTTTGTTATCGGAGGATATTTCCTTTGGCCCTATAGTCTTCAAAGGGATCCGAAATATCTGTTCTCAGATTCCACAGAAATAAGGCTAGCAAAGAGATCCACGAAATACAGATGTAACTCTGTGAGTGGAAGTCACACATCACAGAGCAGTTTCTCAGAAAGCTTCTTTCCAGATTTCATCTGAGGATATTTCCTTTTTCACCATAGCCCTCTATGGGCTTCCAAATATCACTTTGCCAATTCCACAAGAACTGTCTTAGCGAAAGGCTTCTTGAGGGGAAAGCTGTAACTCTGTGAGATGATTTCACAGAACACAAAGAAGTTTCTCAGAAAGCTTCCTTCTCTTTGTTATCGGAGGATATTTCCTTGGGCCCTATAGTCTTCAAAGGGATCCGAAATATCTCTTCTCAGATTCCACAGAAATAAGGCTAGCAAAGAGATCCACGAAATACAGATGTAACTCTGTGAGTGGAAGTTACATATCACAGAGCAGTTTCTCAGAAAGCTTCTTTCCAGATTTCATCTGAGGATATTTCCTTTTTCACCATAGCCCTCTATGGGCTTCCAAATATCACTTTACCAGTTCCACAAGAACTGTCTTAGCGAAAGTCTTCTTGAGGGGAAAGCTGTAACTCTGTGAGATGATTTCACAGAACACAAAGAAGTTTCTCAGAAAGCTTCCTTCTCTTTGTTATCGGAGGATATTTCCTTTGTCCCTATAGTCTTCAATGGGATCAGAAATATCTGTTCTCAGATTCCACAGAAATAAGGCTAGCAAAGAGATCCACGAAATACAGATGTAATTCTGTGAGATGAATGAACAGAACACTAAGCAGTTTCTCAGAAAGCTTCTTTCCAGATTTCATCTGAGGATATTTACCTTTCCACCATAGCCCTCTATTGGCTTCCAAATATCACTTTGCCAATTCTACAGGAACTGTCTTAGCGAAAGGCTTCTTGAGGGGAAAGCTGTAACTCTGTGAGATGATTTCACAGAACACAAAGAAGTTTCTCAGAAAGCTTCCTTCTCTTTGTTATCGGAGGATATTTCCTTTGGCCCTATAGTTTTAAAAAGGATCCGAAATATCTGTTCTCAGATTCCACAGAAATAAGGCTAGCAAATAGATCCACGAAATACAGATGTAACTCTGTGAGTGGAAGTCACACATGACAGAGCAGTT
Organism: Macaca nemestrina; assembly: GCF_043159975.1. Lineage (NCBI taxonomy): Eukaryota > Metazoa > Chordata > Mammalia > Primates > Cercopithecidae > Macaca > Macaca nemestrina. The sequence continues at coordinate 104,452,222 of NC_092132.1, read as the reverse complement.
TCTCAGAAAGCTTCTTTCCAGATTTCATCAGAGGATATTTCCTTTTTCACTATAGCCCTCTATGGGCTTCCAAATATCACTTTGCCAATTCCACAAGAACTGTCTTAGCGAAAGGCTTCTTGAGGGGAAAGCTGTAACTCTGTGAGATGATTTCACTGAACACAAAGAAGTTTCTCAGAAAGCTTCTTTCCCTTTGTTATCGGAGGATATTTCCTTTGTCCCTATAGTCTTCAAAGGGATCCGAAATATCTGTTCTCAGATTCCACAGAAATAAGGCTAGCAAAGAGATCCACGAAATACAGATGTAACTCTGTGATATGAATGAACAGAACACTAAGAAGTTTCTCAGAACGCTTCTTTCCAGATTTCATCTGAGGATAATTCCTTTTTCACCATAGCCCTCTATGGGCTTCCAAATATCACTTTGCCAATTCCACAAGAACTGTCTTAGCGAAAGGCTTCTTGAGGGGAAAGCTGTAACTCTGTGAGATGATTTCACAGAACACAAAGAAGTTTCTCAGAAAGCTTCCTTCTCTTTGTTATCGGAGGATATTTCCTTTGGCCCTATAGTCTTCAAAAGGACCCGAAATATCTGTTCTCAGATTCCACAGAAAAAAGGCTAGCAAAGAGATCCACGAAATACAGATGTAACTCTGTGAGTGGAAGTCACACATGACAGAGCAGTTTCTCAGAAAGCTTCTTTCCAGATTTCATCAGAGGATATTTCCTTTTTCACCATAGCCCTCTAAGGGCTTCCAAATATCCCTTTGCCAATTCCACAAGAACTGTCTTAGCGAAAGGCTTCTTGAGGGGAAAGCTGTAACTCTGTGAGATGATTTCACTGAACACAAAGAAGTTTCTCAGAAAGCTTCTTTCTCTTTGTTATCGGAGAATATTTCCTTTGTCCCTATAGTCTTCAAAGGGATCCGAAATATCTGTTCTCAGATTCCACAGAAATAAGTCTAGCAAAGAGATCCACGAAATACAGATGTAACTCTGTGAGATGAATGAACAGAACACTAAGCAGTTTCTCAGAAAGCTTCTTTCCAGAATTCATCTGAGGATATTTCCTTTTTCACCATAGCCCTCTGTGGGCTTCCAAATATCACTTTGCCAATTCCACAAGAACTGTCTTAGCGAAAGGCTTCTTGAGGGGAAAGCTGTAACTCTGTGAGATGATTTCACAGAACACAAAGATGTTTCTCAGAAAGCTTCCTTCTCTTTGTTATCGGAGGATATTTCCTTGGGCCCTATAGTCTTCAAAGGGATCCGAAATATCTGTTCTCAGATTCCACAGAAATAAGGCTAGCAAAGAGATCCACGAAATACAGATGTAACTCTGAGAGTGGAAGTTACACATCACAGAGCAGTTTCTCAGAAAGCTTCCTTCCAGATTTCATCTGAGGATATTTACTTTTTCACCATAGCCCTCTATGGGCTTCCAAATATCGCTTTGCCAATTCCACAACAACTGTCTTAGCGAAAGGCTTCTTGAGGGGAAAGCTGTAACTCTGTGAGATGATTTCACTGAACACAAAGAAGTTTCTCAGAAAGCTTCTTTCCCATTGTTATCGGAGGATATTTCCTTTGTCCCTATAGTCTTCAAAGGGATCCGAAATATCTGTTCTCAGATTCCACAGAAATAAGGCTAGCAAAGAGATCCACGAAATACTGATGTAACTCTGTGAGATGAATGAACAGAACACTAAGCAGTTTCTCAGAAAGCTTCTTTCCAGAATTCATCTGAGGATATTTCCTTTTTCACCATAGCCCTCTGTGGGCTTCCAAATATCACTTTGCCAATTCCACAAGAACTGTCTTAGCGAAAGGCTTCTTGAGGGGAAAGCTGTAACTCAGTGAGATGATTTCACAGAACACAAAGATGTTTCTCAGAAAGCTTCCTTCTCTTTGTTATCGGAGGATATTTCCTTGGGCCCTATAGTCTTCAAAGGGATCTGAAATATCTCTTCTCAGATTCCACAGAAATAAGGCTAGCAAAGAGATCCACGAAATACAGATGTAACTCTGTGAGTGGAAGTTACACATCACAGAGCAGTTTCTCAGAAAGCTTCTTTCCAGATTTCATCTGGGGATATTTCCTTTTTCACCATAGCCCTCTATGGGCTTCCAAATATCACTTTGCCAATTCCACAACAACAGTCTTAGCGAAAGGCTTCTTGAGGGGAAAGCTGTAACTCTCTGAGATGATTTCACTGAACACAAAGAAGTTTCTCAGAAAGCTTCTTCCCCTTTGTTATCGGAGGATATTTCCTTTGTCCCTATAGTCTTCAAAGGGATCCGAAATATCTGTTCTCAGATTCCACAGAAATAAGGCTAGCAAAGAGATCCACGAAATACAGATGTAACTCAGTGAGATGAATGAACAGAACACTAAGCAGTTTCTCAGTAAGCTTCTTTCCAGAATTCATCTGAGGATATTTCCTTTTTCACCATAGCCCTCTATGTGCTTCCAAATATCACTTTGCCAATTCCACAAGAACTGTCTTAGCGAAAGGCTTCTTGAGGGGAAAGCTGTAACTCTGTGAGATGATTTCACAGAACACAAAGAAGTTTCTCAGAAAGCTTCCTTCTCTTTGTTATCGGAGGATATTTCCTTGGGCCCTATAGTCATCAAAGGGATCCGAAATATATGTTCTCAGATTCCACAGAAATAAGGATAGCAAAGAGATCCACGAAATACAGATGTAACTCTATGAGTGGAAGTTACACATCACAGAGCAGTTTCTCAGAAAGCTTCTTTCCAGATTTCATCTGAGGATATTTCCTTTTTCACCATAGCCCTCTATGGGCTTCCAAATATCACTTTGCCAATTCCACAAGAACTGTCTTAGCGAAAGGCTTCTTGAGGGGAAAGCTGTAACTCTGTGAGATGATTTCACTGAACACAAAGAAGTTTCTCAGAAAGCTTCTTTCCCTTTGTTATCGGAGGATATTTCCTTTGGCCCTATAGTCTTCAAAGGGATCCGAAATATCTGTTCTGAGATTCCACAGAAATAAGGCTAGCAAAGAGATCCACGAAATACAGATGTAAATCTGTGATATGAATGAACAGAACACTAAGCAGTTTCTCAGAAAGCTTCTTTCCAGATTTCATCTGAGGATATTTCCTTTTTCACCATAGCCCTCTATGGGCTGCCAAATATCACTTTGCCAATTCCACAAGAACTGTCTTAGCGAAAGGCTTCTTGAGGGGAACGCTGTAACTCTGTGAGATGATTTCACAGAACACAAAGAAGTTTCTCAGAAAGCTTCCTTCTCTTTGTTATCGGAGGATATTTCCTTTGGCCCTATAGTCTTCAAAGGGATCCGAAATATCTGTTCTCAGATTCCACAGAAATAAGGCTAGCAAAGAGATCCATGAAATACAGATGTAACTCTGTGAGTGGAAGTCACACATCACAGAGCAGTTTCTCAGAAAGCTTCTTTCCAGATTTCATCTGAGGATATTTCCTTTTTCACCATAGCCCTCTATTGGCTTCCAAATATCACTTTGCCAATTCCACAAGAACTGTCTTAGCGAAAGGCTTCTTGAGGGGAACGCTGTAACTCTGTGAGATGATTTCACAGAACACAAAGAAGTTTCTCAGAAAGCTTCCTTCTCTTTGTTATCGGAGGATATTTCCTTTGGCCCTATAGTCTTCAAAGGGATCCGAAATATCTGTTCTCAGATTCCACAGAAATAAGGCTAGCAAAGAGATCCACGAAATACAGATGTAACTCTGTGAGATGAATGAACAGAACACTAAACAGTTTCTCAGAAAGCTTCTTTCCAGAATTCATCTGAGGATATTTCCTTTTTCACCATAGCCCTCTGTGGGCTTCCAAATATCACTTTGCCAATTCCACAAGAACTGTCTTAGCGAAAGGCTTCTTGAGGGGAAAGCTGTAACTCTGTGAGATGATTTCACAGAACACAAAGATGTTTCTCAGAAAGCTTCCTTCTCTTTGTTATCGGAGGATATTTCCTTGGGCCCTATAGTCTTCAAAGGGATCTGAAATATCTCTTCTCAGATTCCACAGAAATAAGGCTAGCAAAGAGATCCACGAAATACAGATGTAACTCTGTGAGTGGAAGTTACACATCACAGAGCAGTTTCTCAGAAAGCTTCTTTCCAGATTTCATCAGAGGATATTTCCTTTTTCACCATAGCCCTCTAAGGGCTTCCAAATATCACTTTGCCAATTCCACAAGAACTGTCTTAGCGAAAGGCTTCTTGAGGGGAAAGCTGTAACTCTGTGAGATGATTTCACTGAACACAAACAAGTTTCTCAGAAGGCTTCTTTCCCTTTGTTATCGGAGGATATTTCCTTTGGCCCTATAGTCTTCAAAGGGATCCGAAATATCTGTTCTCAGATTCCACAGAAATAAGGCTAGCAAAGAGATCCACGAAATACAGATGTAGCTCTGTGATATGAATGAACAGAACACTAAGCAGTTTCTCAGAAAGCTTCTTTCCAGATTTCATCAGAGGATATTTCCTTTTTCACCATAGCCATCTATGGGCTTCCAAATATCACTTTGCCAATTCCACAAGAACTGTCTTAGCGAAAGGCTTCTTGAGGCGAAGGCTGTAACTCTGTGAGATGATTTCACTGAACACAAAGAAGTTTCTCAGAAAGCTTCTTTCCCTTTGTTATCGGAGGATATTTCCTTTGGCCCTATAGTCTTCAAAGGGATCCGAAATATCTGTTCTGAGATTCCACAGAAATAAGGCTAGCAAAGAGATCCACGAAATACAGATGTAAATCTGTGATATGAATGAACAGAACACTAAGCAGTTTCTCAGAAAGCTTCTTTCCAGATTTCATCTGAGGATATTTCCTTTTTCACCATAGCCCTCTATGGGCTGCCAAATATCACTTTGCCAATTCCACAAGAACTGTCTTAGCGAAAGGCTTCTTGAGGGGAACGCTGTAACTCTGTGAGATGATTTCACAGAACACAAAGAAGTTTCTCAGAAAGCTTCCTTCTCTTTGTTATCGGAGGATATTTCCTTTGGCCCTATAGTCTTCAAAGGGATCCGAAATATCTGTTCTCAGATTCCACAGAAATAAGGCTAGCAAAGAGATCCATGAAATACAGATGTAACTCTGTGAGTGGAAGTCACACATCACAGAGCAGTTTCTCAGAAAGCTTCTTTCCAGATTTCATCTGAGGATATTTCCTTTTTCACCATAGCCCTCTATGGGCTTCCAAATATCACTTTGCCAATTCCACAAGAACTGTCTTAGCGAAAGGCTTCTTGAGGGGAACGCTGTAACTCTGTGAGATGATTTCACAGAACACAAAGAAGTTTCTCAGAAAGCTTCCTTCTCTTTGTTATCGGAGGATATTTCCTTTGGCCCTATAGTCTTCAAAGGGATCCGAAATATCTGTTCTCAGATTCCACAGAAATAAGGCTAGCAAAGAGATCCACGAAATACAGATGTAACTCTGTGAGATGAATGAACAGAACACTAAGCAGTTTCTCAGAAAGCTTCTTTCCAGAATTCATCTGAGGATATTTCCTTTTTCACCATAGCCCTCTGTGGGCTTCCAAATATCACTTTGCCAATTCCACAAGAACTGTCTTAGCGAAAGGCTTCTTGAGGGGAAAGCTGTAACTCAGTGAGATGATTTCACAGAACACAAAGATGTTTCTCAGAAAGCTTCCTTCTCTTTGTTATCGGAGGATATTTCCTTGGGCCCTATAGTCTTCAAAGGGATCTGAAATATCTCTTCTCAGATTCCACAGAAATAAGGCTAGCAAAGAGATCCACGAAATACAGATGTAACTCTGTGAGTGGAAGTTACACATCACAGAGCAGTTTCTCAGAAAGCTTCTTTCCAGATTTCATCTGAGGATATTTCCTTTTTCACCATAGCCCTCTATGGGCTTCCAAATATCACTTTGCCAATTCCACAACAACTGTCTTAGCGAAAGGCTTCTTGAGGGGAAAGCTGTAACTCTCTGAGATGATTTCACTGAACACAAAGAAGTTTCTCAGAAAGCTTCTTCCCCTTTGTTATCGGAGGATATTTCCTTTGTCCCTATAGTCTTCAAAGGGATCCGAAATATCTGTTCTCAGATTCCACAGAAATAAGGCTAGCAAAGAGATCCACGAAATACAGATGTAACTCAGTGAGATGAATGAACAGAACACTAAGCAGTTTCTCAGTAAGCTTCTTTCCAGAATTCATCTGAGGATATTTCCTTTTTCACCATAGCCCTCTATGTGCTTCCAAATATCACTTTGCCAATTCCACAAGAACTGTCTTAGCGAAAGGCTTCTTGAGGGGAAAGCTGTAACTCTGTGAGATGATTTCACAGAACACAAAGAAGTTTCTCAGAAAGCTTCCTTCTCTTTGTTATCGGAGGATATTTCCTTGGGCCCTATAGTCATCAAAGGGATCCGAAATATATGTTCTCAGATTCCACAGAAATAAGGATAGCAAAGAGATCCACGAAATACAGATGTAACTCTATGAGTGGAAGTTACACATCACAGAGCAGTTTCTCAGAAAGCTTCTTTCCAGATTTCATCTGAGGATATTTCCTTTTTCACCATAGCCCTCTATGGGCTTCCAAATATCACTTTGCCAATTCCACAAGAACTGTCTTAGCGAAAGGCTTCTTGAGGGGAAAGCTGTAACTCTGTGAGATGATTTCACTGAACACAAAGAAGTTTCTCAGAAAGCTTCTTTCCCTTTGTTATCGGAGGATATTTCCTTTGGCCCTATAGTCTTCAAAGGGATCCGAAATATCTGTTCTGAGATTCCACAGAAATAAGGCTAGCAAAGAGATCCACGAAATACAGATGTAAATCTGTGATATGAATGAACAGAACACTAAGCAGTTTCTCAGAAAGCTTCTTTCCAGATTTCATCTGAGGATATTTCCTTTTTCACCATAGCCCTCTATGGGCTGCCAAATATCACTTTGCCAATTCCACAAGAACTGTCTTAGCGAAAGGCTTCTTGAGGGGAACGCTGTAACTCTGTGAGATGATTTCACAGAACACAAAGAAGTTTCTCAGAAAGCTTCCTTCTCTTTGTTATCGGAGGATATTTCCTTGGGCCCTATAGTCTTCAAAGGGATCCGAAATATCTGTTCTCAGATTCCACAGAAATAAGGCTAGCAAAGAGATCAATGAAATACAGATGTAACTCTGTGAGTGGAAGTCACACATCACAGAGCAGTTTCTCAGAAAGCTTCATTCCAGATTTCATCTGAGGATATTTCCTTTTTCACCATAGCCCTCTATTGGCTTCCAAATATCACTTTGCCAATTCCACAAGAACTGTCTTAGCGAAAGGCTTCTTGAGGGGAACGCTGTAACTCTGTGAGATGATTTCACTGAACACAAAGAAGTTTCTCAGAAAGCTTCTTTCTCTTTGTTATCGGAGAATATTTCCTTTGGCCCTATAGTCTTCAAAGGGATCCGAAATATCTGTTCTCAGATTCCACAGAAATAAGGCTAGCAAAGAGATCCACGAAATACAGATGTAACTCTGAGAGATGAATGAACAGAACACTAAACAGTTTCTCAGAAAGCTTCTTTCCAGAATTCATCTGAGGATATTTCCTTTTTCACCATAGCCCTCTGTGGGCTTCCAAATATCACTTTGCCAATTCCACAAGAACTGTCTTAGCGAAAGGCTTCTTGAGGGGAAAGCTGTAACTCTGTGAGATGATTTCACAGAACACAAAGAAGTTTCTCAGAAAGCATCCTTCTCTTTGTTATCGGAGGATATTTCCTTGGGCCCTATAGTCTTCAAAGGGATCCGAAATATCTCTTCTCAGATTCCACAGAAATAAGGCTAGCAAAGAGATCCAGGAAATACAGATGTAACTCTGTGAGTGGAAATTACACATCACAGAGCAGTTTCTCAGAAAGCTTCTTTCCAGATTTCATCTGAGGATATTTCCTTTTTCACCATAGCCCTCTATGGGCTTCCAAATATCACTTTGCCAATACCACAATAACTGTCTTAGCGAAAGGCTTCTTGAGGGGAAAGCTGTAACTCTGTGAGATGATTTCACTGAACACAAAGAAGTTTCTCAGAAAGCTTCTTTCCCTTTGTTATCAGAGGATATTTCCTCTGGCCCTATAGTCTTCAAAGGGATCCGAAATATCTGTTCTCAGATTCCACAGAAATAAGGCTAGCAAAGAGATCCACGAAACACAGATGTAACTCTGTGATATGAATGAACAGAACACTAAGCGGTTTCTCAGAAAGATTCTTTCCAGATTTCATCTGAGGATATTTCCTTTTTCACCCCAGCCCTCTATGGGCTGCCAAATATCACTTTGCCAATTCCACAAGAACTGTCTTAGCGAAAGGCTTCTTGAGGGGAAAGCTGTAACTCTGTGAGATGATTTCACAGAACACACAGAAGTTTCTCAGAAAGCTTCCTTTTCTTTGTTATCGGAGGATATTTCCTTTGGCCCTATAGTCTTCAAAGGGATCCGAAATATCTGTTCTCAGATTCCACAGAAATAAGGCTAGCAAAGAGATCCACGAAATACAGATGTAACTCTGTGAGTGGAAATCACACATCACAGAGCAGTTTCTCAGAAAGCTTCTTTCCAGATTTCATCTGAGGATATTTCCTTTTTCACCATAGCCCTCTATGGGCTTCCAAATATCACTTTGCCAATTCCACAAGAACTGTCTTAGCGAAAGGCTTCTTGAGGGGAAAGCTGTAACTCTGTGAGATGATTTCACAAAACACAAAGAAGTTTCTCAGAAAGCTTCTTTCTCTCTTTTATCGGAGGATATTTCCTTTGTCCCTATAGTCTTCAAAGGGATCAGAAATATCTGTTCTCAGATTCCACAGAAATAAGGCTAGCAAAGAGATCCACGAAATACAGATGTAATTCTGTGAGATGAATGAACGGTACACTAAGCAGTTTCTCAGAAAGCTTCTTTCCAGATTTCATCTGAGGATATTTCCTTTTTCACCATAGCCCTCTATGGGCTTCCAAATATCACTTTGCCAATTCCACAAGAACTGTCTTAGCGAAAGGCTTCTTGAGGGGAAAGCTGTAACTCTGTGAGATGATTTCACTGAACACAAAGAAGTTTCTCAGAAAGCTTCTTTCTCTTTGTTATCCGAGGATATTTCCCTTGGCCCTATAGTCTTCAAAGGGATCCGAAATATCTGTTCTCAGATTCCACAGAAATAAGGCTAGCAAAGAGATCCACAAAATACAGATGTAACTCTGAGAGATGAATTAACAGAACACTAGGCAGTTTCTCAGAAAGCTTCTTTCCAGATTTCATCTGAGGATATTTCCTTTTTCACCATAGCCCTCTATGGGCTTCCAAATATCACTTTGCCAATTCCACAAGAACTGTCTTAGCGAAAGGCTTCTTGAGGGGAAAGCTGTAACTCTGTGAGATGATTTCACAGAACACAAAGAAGTTTCTCAGAAAGCTTCCTTCTCTTTGTTACCGGAGGATATTTCCTTTGGCCCTATAGTCTTCAAAGGGATCCGAAATATCTGTTCTCAGATTCCACAGAAATAAGGCTAGCAAAGAGATCCACGAAATACAGATGTAACTCTGTGAGTGGAAGTTACACATCACAGAGTAGTTTCTCAGAAAGCTTCTTTCCAGATTTCATCTGAGGATATTTCCTTTTTCACCATAGCCCTCTATGGGCTTCCAAATATCACTTTGCCAATTCCACCAGAACTGTCTTAGCGAAAGGCTTCTTGAGGGGAAAGCTGTGACTCTGTGAGATGATTTCACAGAACACAAAGAAGTTTCTCAGAAAGCTTCCTTCTCTTTGTTATCGGAGGATATTTCCTTTGTCCCTATAGTCTTCAAAGGGATCCGAAATATCTGTTCTCAGATTCCACAGAAATAAGGCTAGCAAAGAGATCCACGAAATACAGATGTAACTCTGTGAGATGAATGAACATTTCACTAAGCAGTTTCTCAGAAAGCTTCTTTCCAGAATTCATCTGAGGATATTTCCTTTTTCACCATAGCCCTCTATGTGCTTCCAAATATCACTTTGCCAATTCCACAAGAACTGTCTTAGCGAAAGGCTTCTTGAGGGGAAAGCTGTAACTCTGTGAGATGATTTCACTGAACACAAAGAAGTTTCTCAGAAGGCTTCTTTCCCTTTGTTATCGGCGGATATTTCCTTTGGCCCTATAGTCTTCAAAGGGATACGAAATACCTCTTCTCAGATTCCACAGAAATAAGGCTAGCAAAGTGATCAACGAAATACAGATGTAACTCTGTGAGTGGAAGTTACACATCACAGAGCAGTTTCTCAGAAAGTTCTTTCCAGATTTCATCTGAGGATATTTCCTTTTTCACCATAGCCCTCTATGGGCTTCCAAATATCACTTTGCCAATACCACAATAACTGTCTTAGCGAAAGGCTTCTTGAGGGGAAAGCTGTAACTCTGTGAGATGATTTCACTGAACACAAAGAAGTTTCTCAGAAAGCTTCTTTCCCTTTGTTATCAGAGGATATTTCCTTTGGCCCTATAGTCTTCAAAGGGATCCGAAATATCTGTTCTCAGATTCCACAGAAATAAGGCTAGCAAAGAGATCCACGAAATACAGATGTAACTCTGTGAGTGGAAGTCACACATCACAGAGCAGTTTCTCAGAAAGCTTCTTTCCAGATTTCATCTGAGGATATTTCCTTTTTCACCATAGCCCTCTATGGGCTTCCAAATATCACTTTGCCAATTCCACAAGAACTGTCTTAGCGAAAGGCTTCTTGAGGGGAAAGCTGTAACTCTGTGAGATGATTTCACTGAACACAAAGAAGTTTCTCAGAAAGCTTCTTTCTCTTTGTTATCCGAGGATATTTCCCTTGGCCCTATAGTCTTCAAAGGGATCCGAAATATCTGTTCTCAGATTCCACAGAAATAAGGCTAGCAAAGAGATCCACAAAATACAGATGTAACTCTGAGAGATGAATTAACAGAACACTAGGCAGTTTCTCAGAAAGCTTCTTTCCAGATTTCATCTGAGGATATTTCCTTTTTCACCATAGCCCTCTATGGGCTTCCAAATATCACTTTGCCAATTCCACAAGAACTGTCTTAGCGAAAGGCTTCTTGAGGGGAAAGCTGTAACTCTGTGAGATGATTTCACAGAACACAAAGAAGTTTCTCAGAAAGCTTCCTTCTCTTTGTTACCGGAGGATATTTCCTTTGGCCCTATAGTCTTCAAAGGGATCCGAAATATCTGTTCTCAGATTCCACAGAAATAAGGCTACCAAAGAGATCCACGAAATACAGATGTAACTCTGTGAGTGGAAGTTACACATCACAGAGTAGTTTCTCAGAAAGCTTCTTTCCAGATTTCATCTGAGGATATTTCCTTTTTCACCATAGCCCTCTATGGGCTTCCAAATATCACTTTGCCAATTCCACCAGAACTGTCTTAGCGAAAGGCTTCTTGAGGGGAAAGCTGTGACTCTGTGAGATGATTTCACAGAACACAAAGAAGTTTCTCAGAAAGCTTCCTTCTCTTTGTTATCGGAGGATATTTCCTTTGTCCCTATAGTCTTCAAAGGGATCCGAAATATCTGTTCTCAGATTCCACAGAAATAAGGCTAGCAAAGAGATCCACGAAATACAGATGTAACTCTGTGAGATGAATGAACATTTCACTAAGCAGTTTCTCAGAAAGCTTCTTTCCAGAATTCATCTGAGGATATTTCCTTTTTCACCATAGCCCTCTATGTGCTTCCAAATATCACTTTGCCAATTCCACAAGAACTGTCTTAGCGAAAGGCTTCTTGAGGGGAAAGCTGTAACTCTGTGAGATGATTTCACTGAACACAAAGAAGTTTCTCAGAAGGCTTCTTTCCCTTTGTTATCGGCGGATATTTCCTTTGGCCCTATAGTCTTCAAAGGGATCCGAAATACCTCTTCTCAGATTCCACAGAAATAAGGCTAGCAAAGTGATCCACGAAATACAGATGTAACTCTGTGAGTGGAAGTTACACATCACAGAGCAGTTTCTCAGAAAGTTCTTTCCAGATTTCATCTGAGGATATTTCCTTTTTCACCATAGCCCTCTATGGGCTTCCAAATATCACTTTGCCAATTCCACAAGAACTGTCTTAGCGAAAGGCTTCTTGAGGGGAAAGCTGTAACTCTGTGAGATGATTTCACTGAACACAAAGAAGTTTCTCAGAAAGCTTCTTTCCCTTTGTTATCAGAGGATATTTCCTTTGGCCCTATAGTCTTCAAAGGGATCCGAAATATCTGTTCTCAGATTCCACAGAAATAAGGCTAGCAAAGAGATCCACGAAATACAGATGTAACTCTGTGAGTGGAAGTCACACATCACAGAGCAGTTTCTCAGAAAGCTTCTTTCCAGATTTCATCTGAGGATATTTCCTTTTTCAACATAGCGCTCTATGGGCTTCCAAATATCACTTTGCCAATTCCACAAGAACTGTCTTAGCGAAAGGCTTCTTGAGGGGAAAGCTGTAACTCTGTGAGATGATTTCACAGAACACAAAGAAGTTTCTCAGAAAGCTTCTTTCTCTTTGTTATCGGAGGATATTTCCCTTGGACCTATAGTCTTCAAAGGGATCCGAAATATCTGTTCTCAGATTCCACAGAAATAAGGCTAGCAAAGAGATCCACGAAATATAGATGTAACTCTGAGAGAAGAATGAACAGAACACTAAGCAGTTTCTCAGAAAGCTTCTTTCCAGATTTCATCTGAGGATATTTCCTTTTTCACCATAGCCCTCTATGGGCTTCCAAATATCACTTTGCCAATTCCACAAGAACTGTCTTAGCGAAAGGCTTCTTGAGGGGAAAGCTGTAACTCTGTGAGATGATTTCACAGAACACAAAGAACTTTCTCAGAAAGCTTCCCTCTCTTTGTTATCGGAGGATATTTCCTTTGGCCCTATAGTCTTCAAAGGGATCCGAAATATCTGTTCTCAGATTCCACAGAAATAAGGCTAGCAAAGAGATCCACGAAATACAGATGTAACTCTGTGAGTGGAAGTCACACATCACAGAGCAGTTTCTCAGAAAGCTTCTTTCCAGATTTCATCTGAGGATATTTCCTTTTTCACCATAGCCCTCTATGGGCTTCCAAATATCACTTTGCCAATTCCACAAGAACTGTCTTAGCGAAAGGCTTCTTGAGGGGAAAGCTGTAACTCTGTGAGATGATTTCACAGAACACAAAGAAGTTTCTCAGAAAGCTTCTTTCTCTCTTTTATCGGAGGATATTTCCTTTGTCCCTATAGTCTTCAAAGGGATCCGAAATATCTGCTCTCAGATTCCACAGAAATAAGGCTAGCAAAGAGATCCACGAAATACAGATGTAATTCTGTGAGATGAATGAACAGAACACTAAGCAGTTTCTCAGAAAGCTTGTTTCCAGATTTCATCTGAGGATATTTACTTTTCCACCATAGCCCTCTTTGGGCTTCCAAATATCACTTTGCCAATTCCACAAGAACTGTCTTAGCGAAAGGCTTCTTGAGGGGAAAGCTGTAACTCTGTGAGATGATTTCACAGAACACAAAGATGTTTCTCAGAAAGCTTCATTCTCTTTGTTATCGGAGGATATTTCCTTTGGCCCTATAGTCTTCAAAGGGATCCGAAATATCTGTTCTCAGATTCCACAGAAAGAAGGCTAGCAAAGAGATCCACGAAATACAGATGTAACTCTGTGAGATGAATGAACAGAACACTAAGCAGTTTCTCAGAAAGCTTCTTTCCAGAATTCATCTGGGGATATTTCCTTTTTCACCATAGCCCTCTGTGGGCTTCCAAATATCACTTTGCCAATTCCACAAGAACTGTCTTAGCGAAAGGCTTCTTGAGGGGAAAGCTGTAACTCTGTGAGATGATTTCACAGAACACAAAGATGTTTCTCAGAAAGCTTCCTTCTCTTTGTTATCGGAGGATATTTCCTTGGGCCCTATAGTCTTCAAAGGGATCCGAAATATCTCTTCTCAGATTCCACAGAAATAAGGCTAGCAAAGAGATCCACGAAATACAGATGTAACTCTGTGAGTGGAAGTTACACATCACAGAGCAGTTTCTCAGAAAGCTTCTTTCCAGATTTCATCTGAGGATATTTCCTTTTTCACCATAGCCCTCTATGGGCTTCCAAATATCACTTTGCCAATTCCACAATAACTGTCTTAGCGAAAGGCTTCTTGAGGGGAAAGCTGTAACTCTGTGAGATGATTTCACTGAACACAAAGAAGTTTCTCAGAAAGCTTCTTTCTCTTTGTTATCGGAGAATATTTCCTTTGGCCCTATAGTCTTCAAAGGGATCCGAAATATCTGTTCTCAGATTCCACAGAAATAAGGCTAGCAAAGAGATCCACGAAATACAGATGTAACTCTGTGAGATGAATGAACATTACACTAAGCAGTTTCTCAGTAAGCTTCTTTCCAGAATTCATCTGAGGATATTTCCTTTTTCACCATAGCCCTCTATGTGCTTCCAAATATCACTTTGCCAATTCCACAAGAACTGTCTTAGCGAAAGGCTTCTTGAGGGGAAAACTGTAACTCTGTGAGATGATTTCACAGAACACAAAGAAGTTTCTCAGAAAGCTTCCTTCTCTTTGTTATCGGAGGATATTTCCTTGGGCCCTATAGTCATCAAAGGGATCCGAAATATATGTTCTCAGATTCCACAGAAATAAGGATAGCAAAGAGATCCACGAAATACAGATGTAACTCTATGAGTGAAAGTTACACATCACAGAGCAGTTTCTCAGAAAGCTTCTTTCCAGATTTCATCTGAGGATATTTCCTTTTTCACCATAGCCCTCTATGGGCTTCCAAATATCACTTTGCCAATTCCACAAGAACTGTCTTAGCGAAAGGCTTCTTGAGGGGAAAGCTGTAACTCTGTGAGATGATTTCACTGAACACAAAGAAGTTTCTCAGAAAGCTTCTTTCCCTTTGTTATCGGAGGATATTTCCTTTGGCCCTATAGTCTTCAAAGGGATCCGAAATATCTGTTCTCAAATTCCACAGAAATAAGGCTAGCAAAGAGATCCACGAAATACAGATGTAAATCTGTGATATGAATGAACAGAACACTAAGCAGTTTCTCAGAAAGCTTCTTTCCAGATTTCATCTGAGGATATTTCCTTTTTCACCATAGCCCTCTATGGGCTGCCAAATATCACTTTGCCAATTCCACAAGAACTGTCTTAGCGAAAGGCTTCTTGAGGGTAACGCTGTAACTCTGTGAGATGATTTCACAGAACACAAAGAAGTTTCTCAGAAAGCTTCCTTCTCTTTGTTATCGGAGGATATTTCCTTTGGCCCTATAGTCTTCAAAGGGATCCGAAATATCTGTTCTCAGATTCCACAGAAATAAGGCTAGCAAAGAGATCCACGACATACAGATGTAACTCTGTGAGTGGAAGTCACACATCACAGAGCAGTTTCTCAGAAAGCTTCTTTCCAGATTTCATCTGAGGATATTTCCTTTTTCACCATAGCCCTCTATGGGCTTCCAAATATCACTTTGCCAATTCCACAAGAACTGTCTTAGCGAAAGGCTTCTTGAGGGGAAAGCTGTAACTCTGTGAGATGATTTCACAGAACACAAAGAAGTTTCTCAGAAAGCTTCTTTCTCTTTGTTATCGGAGGATATTTCCCTTGGACCTATAGTCTTCAAAGGGATCCGAAATATCTGTTCTCAGATTCCACAGAAATAAGGCTAGCAAAGAGATCCACGAAATACAGATGTAACTCTGAGAGATGAATGAACAGAACACTAAGCAGTTTCTCAGAAAGCTTCTTTCCAGATTTCATCTGAGGATATTTCCTTTTTCACCATAGCCCTCTATGGGCTTCCAAATATCACTTTGCCAATTCCACAAGAACTGTCTTAGCGAAAGGCTTCTTGAGGGGAAAGCTGTAACTCTGTGAGATGATTTCACAGAACACAAAGAAGTTTCTCAGAAAGCTTCTTTCTCTTTGTTATCGGAGGATATTTCCTTTGGCCCTATAGTCTTCAAAGGGATCCGAAATATCTGTTCTCAGATTCCACAGAAATAAGGCTAGCAAAGAGATCCACGAAATACAGATGTAACTCTGTGAGTGGAAGTCACACATCACAGAGCAGTTTCTCAGAAAGCTTCTTTCCAGATTTCATCTGAGGATATTTCCTTTTTCACCGTAGCCCTCTATGGGCTTCCAAATATCACTTTGCCAATTCCACAAGAACTGTCTTAGCGAAAGGCTTCTTGAGGGGAAAGCTGTAACTCTGTGAGATGATTTCACAGAACACAAAGAAGTTTCTCAGAAAGCTTCTTTCTCTCTTTTATCGGAGGATATTTCCTTTGTCCCTATAGTCTTCAAAGGGATCAGAAATATCGGTTCACAGATTCCACAGAAATAAGGCTAGCAAAGAGATCCACGAAATACAGATGTAATTCTGTGAGATGAATGAACAGAACACTAAGCAGTTTCTCAGAAAGCTTGTTTCCAGATTTCATCTGGGGATATTTACTTTACCACCATAGCCCTCTATGGGCTTCCAAATATCACTTTGCCAATTCCACAGGAACTGTCTTAGAGAAAGACTTCTTGAGGGGAAAGCTGTAACTCTGTGAGATGATTTCACAGAACACAAAGAAGTTTCTCAGAAAGCTTCCTTCTCTTTGTTATCGGAGGATATTTCCTTTGGCCCTATAGTCTTCAAAAGGATCCGAAATATCTGTTCTCAGATTCCACAGAAATAAGGCTAGCAAAGAGATCCACGAAATACAGATGTAACTCTGTGAGTGGAAGTCACACATGACAGAGCAGTTTCTCAGAAAGCTTCTTTCCAGATTTCATCAGAGGATATTTCCTTTTTCACCATAGCCCTCTATGGGCTTCCAAATATCACTTTGCCAATTCCACAAGAACTGTCTTAGCGAAAGGCTTCTTGAGGGGAAAGCTGTAACTCTGTGAGATGATTTCACTGAACACAAAGAAGTTTCTCAGAAAGCTTCTTTCTCTTTGTTATCGGAGAATATTTCCTTTGGCCCTATAGTCTTCAAAGGGATCCGAAATATCTGTTCTCAGATTCCACAGAAATAAGGCTAGCAAAGAGATCCCCGAAATACAGATGTAACTCTGTGAGATGAATGAACAGAACACTAAGCAGTTTCTCAGAAAGCTTCTTTCCAGAATTCATCTGAGGATATTTCCTTTTTCACCATAGCCCTCTGTGGGCTTCCAAATATCACTTTGCCAATTCCACAAGAACTGTCTTAGCGAAAGGCTTCTTGAGGGGAAAGCTGTAACTCTGTGAGATGATTTCACAGAACACAAAGAAGTTTCTCAGAAAGCTTCCTTTTCTTTGTTATCGGAGGATATTTCCTTTGGCCCTATAGTCTTCAAAGGGATCCGAAATATCTATTCTCAGATTCCACAGAAATAAGGCTAGCAAAGAGATCCACGAAATACAGATGTAACTCTGTGAGTGGAAGTCACACATCACAGAGCAGTTTCTCAGAAAGCTTCTTTCCAGATTTCATCTGAGGATATTTCCTTTTTCACCATAGCCCTCTATGGGCTTCCAAATATCACTTTGCCAATTCCACAAGAACTGTCTTAGCGAAAGGCTTCTTGAGGGGAAAGCTGTAACTCTGTGAGATGATTTCACAGAACACAAAGAAGTTTCTCAGAAAGCTTCCTTCTCTTTGTTATCGGAGGATATTTCCTTTGGCCCTATAGTCTTCAAAGGGATCCGAAATATCTGTTCTCAGATTCCACAGAAATAAGGCTAGCAAAGAGATCCACGAAATACAGATGTAACTCTGAGAGATGAATGAACAGAACACTAAGCAGTTTCTCAGAAATCTTCTTTCCAGATTTCATCTGAGGATATTTCCTTTTTCACCATAGCCCTCTATGGGCTTCCAAATATCACTTTGCCAATTCCACAAGAACTGTCTTAGCGAAAGGCTTCTTGAGGGGAAAGCTGTAACTCTGTGAGATGATTTCACAGAACACAAAGAAGTTTCTCAGAAAGCTTCCTTCTCTTTGTTATCGGAGGATATTTCCTTTGACCCTATAGTCTTCAAAGGGATCCGAAATATCTGTTCTCAGATTCCACAGAAATAAGGCTAGCAAAGAGATCCACGAAATACAGATGTAACTCTGTGAGTGGAAGTCACACATCACAGAGCAGTTTCTCAGAAAGCTTCTTTCCAGATTTCATCTGAGGATATTTCCTTTTTCACCATAGCCCTCTATGGGCTTCCAAATATCACTTTACCAATTCCACAAGAACTGTCTTAGCGAAAGGCTTCTTGAGGGGAAAGCTGTAACTCTGTGAGATGATTTCACAGAACACAAAGAAGTTTCTCAGAAAGCTTCCTTCTCTTTGTTATCGGAGGATATTTCCTTTGTCCCTATAGTCTTCAATGGGATCAGAAATATCTGTTCTCAGATTCCACAGAAATAAGGCTAGCAAAGAGATCCACGAAATACAGATGTAATTCTGTGAGATGAATGAACAGAACACTAAGCAGTTTCTCAGGAAGCTTCTTTCCAGATTTCATCTGAGGATATTTACCTTTCCACCATAGCCCTCTATTGGCTTCCAAATATCACTTTGCCAATTCCACAGGAACTGTCTCAGAGAAAGGCTTCTTGAGGGGAAAGATGTAACTCTGTGAGATGATTTCACAGAACACAAAGAAGTTTCTCAGAAAGCTTCCTTCTCTTTGTTATCGGAGGATATTTCCTTTGGCCCTATAGTCTTAAAAAGGATCCGAAATATCTGTTCTCAGATTCCACAGAAATAAGGCTAGCAAATAGATCCACGAAATACAGATGTAACTCTGTGAGTGGAAGTCACACATGACAGAGCAGTTTCTCAGAAAGCTTCTTTCCAGATTTCATCAGAGGATATTTCCTTTTTCACCATAGCCCCCTATGGGCTTCCAAATATCACTTTGCCAATTCCACAAGAACTGTCTGAGCGAAAGGCTTCTTGAGGGGAAAGCTGTAACTCTGTGAGATGATTTCACTGAACACAAAGAAGTTTCTCAGAAAGCTTCTTTCTCTTTGTTATCGGAGAATATTTCCTTTGGCCCTATAGTCTTCAAAGGGATCCGAAATATCTGTTCTCAGATTCCACAGAAATAAGGCTAGCTAAGAGATCCACGAAATACAGATGTAACTCTGTGAGATGAATGAACAGAACACTAAACAGTTTCTCAGAAAGCTTCTTTCCAGAATTCATCTGAGGATATTTCCTTTTTCACCGTAGCCCTCTATGGGCTTCCAAATATCATTTGGCCAATTCCACAAGAACTCTCTTAGCGAAAGGCTTCTTGAGGGGAAAGCTGTAACTCTGTGAGATGATTTCACAGAACACAAAGAACTTTCTCAGAAAGCTTCCTTCTCTTTGTTATCGGAGGATATTTCCTTGGGCCCTATAGTCATCAAAGGGATCCGAAATATCTGTTCTCAGATTCCACAGAAATAAGGCTAGCAAAGTGATCCACGAATTTCAGATGTAACTCTATGAGTGGAAGTTACACATCACAGAGCAGTTTCTCAGAACGCTTCTTTCCAGATTTCATCGGAGGATATTTCCTTTTTCACCATAGCCCTCTATGGGCTTCCAAATATCACTTTGCCAATTCCACAAGAACTGTCTTAGCGAAAGGCTTCTTGAGGGGAAAGCTGTAACTCTGTGAGATGATTTCACTGAACACAAAGAAGTTTCTCAGAAAGCTTCTTTCCCTTTGTTATCGGAGGATATTTCCTTTGTCCCTATAGTCTTCAAAGGGATCCGAAATATCTGTTCTGAGATTCCACAGAAATAAGGCTAGCAAAGAGATCCACGAAATACAGATGTAACTCTGTGATATGAATGAACAGAACACTAAGAAGTTTCTCAGAACGCTTCTTTCCAGATTTCATCTGAGGATATTTCCTTTTTCACCATAGCCCTCTATGGGCTTCCAAATATCACTTTGCCAATTCCACAAGAACTGTCTTAGCGAAAGGCTTCTTGAGGGGAAAGCTGTAACTCTGTGAGATGATTTCACAGAACACAAAGAAGTTTCTCAGAAAGCTTCCTTCTCTTTGTTATCGGAGGATATTTCCTTTGGCCTTATAGTCTTCAAAAGGACCCGAAATATCTGTTCTCAGATTCCACAGAAAAAAGGCTAGCAAAGAGATCCTCGAAATACAGATGTAACTCTGTGAGTGGAAGTCACACATGACAGAGCAGTTTCTCAGAAAGCTTCTTTCCAGATTTCATCAGAGGATATTTCCTTTTTCACCATAGCCCTCTAAGGGCTTCCAAATATCCCTTTGCCAATTCCACAAGAACTGTCTTAGCGAAAGGCTTCTTGAGGGGAAAGCTGTAACTCTGTGAGATGATTTCACTGAACACAAAGAAGTTTCTCAGAAAGCTTCTTTCTCTTTGTTATCGGAGAATATTTCCTTTGTCCCTATAGTCTTCAAAGGGATCCGAAATATCTGTTCTCAGATTCCACAGAAATAAGTCTAGCAAAGAGATCCACGAAATACAGATGTAACTCTGTGAGATGAATGAACAGAACACTAAGCAGTTTCTCAGAAAGCTTCTTTCCAGAATTCATCTGAGGATATTTCCTTTTTCACCATAGCCCTCTGTGGGCTTCCAAATATCACTTTGCCAATTCCACAAGAACTGTCTTAGCGAAAGGCTTCTTGAGGGGAAAGCTGTAACTCTGTGAGATGATTTCACAGAACACAAAGATGTTTCTCAGAAAGCTTCCTTCTCTTTGTTATCGGAGGATATTTCCTTGGGCCCTATAGTCTTCAAAGGGATCCGAAATATCTGTTCTCAGATTCCACAGAAATAAGGCTAGCAAAGAGATCCACGAAATACAGATGTAACTCTGAGAGTGGAAGTTACACATCACAGAGCAGTTTCTCAGAAAGCTTCTTTCCAGATTTCATCTGAGGATATTTACTTTTTCACCATAGCCCTCTATGGCCTTCCAAATATCACTTTGCCAATTCCACAACAACTGTCTTAGCGAAAGGCTTCTTGAGGGGAAAGCTGTAACTCTGTGAGATGATTTCACTGAACACAAAGAAGTTTCTCAGAAAGCTTCTTTCCCATTGTTATCGGAGGATATTTCCTTTGTCCCTATAGTCTTCAAAGGGATCCGAAATATCTGTTCTCAGATTCCACAGAAATAAGGCTAGCAAAGAGATCCACGAAATACAGATGTAACTCTGTGAGATGAATGAACAGAACACTAAGCAGTTTCTCAGAAAGCTTCTTTCCAGAATTCATCTGAGGATATTTCCTTTTTCACCATAGCCCTCTGTGGGCTTCCAAATATCACTTTGCCAATTCCACAAGAACTGTCTTAGCGAAAGGCTTCTTGAGGGGAAAGCTGTAACTCAGTGAGATGATTTCATAGAACACAAAGATGTTTCTCAGAAAGCTTCCTTCTCTTTGTTATCGGAGGATATTTCCTTGGGCCTTATAGTCTTCAAAAGGACCCGAAATATCTGTTCTCAGATTCCACAGAAAAAAGGCTAGCAAAGAGATCCTCGAAATACAGATGTAACTCTGTGAGTGGAAGTCACACATGACAGAGCAGTTTCTCAGAAAGCTTCTTTCCAGATTTCATCAGAGGATATTTCCTTTTTCACCATAGCCCTCTAAGGGCTTCCAAATATCCCTTTGCCAATTCCACAAGAACTGTCTTAGCGAAAGGCTTCTTGAGGGGAAAGCTGTAACTCTGTGAGATGATTTCACTGAACACAAAGAAGTTTCTCAGAAAGCTTCTTTCTCTTTGTTATCGGAGAATATTTCCTTTGTCCCTATAGTCTTCAAAGGGATCCGAAATATCTGTTCTCAGATTCCACAGAAATAAGTCTAGCAAAGAGATCCACGAAATACAGATGTAACTCTGTGAGATGAATGAACAGAACACTAAGCAGTTTCTCAGAAAGCTTCTTTCCAGAATTCATCTGAGGATATTTCCTTTTTCACCATAGCCCTCTGTGGGCTTCCAAATATCACTTTGCCAATTCCACAAGAACTGTCTTAGCGAAAGGCTTCTTGAGGGGAAAGCTGTAACTCTGTGAGATGATTTCACAGAACACAAAGATGTTTCTCAGAAAGCTTCCTTCTCTTTGTTATCGGAGGATATTTCCTTGGGCCCTATAGTCTTCAAAGGGATCCGAAATATCTGTTCTCAGATTCCACAGAAATAAGGCTAGCAAAGAGATCCACGAAATACAGATG
The DNA here is from genome assembly GCF_043159975.1 of Macaca nemestrina. NCBI lineage: Eukaryota > Metazoa > Chordata > Mammalia > Primates > Cercopithecidae > Macaca > Macaca nemestrina. Next base: position 104,429,967 of record NC_092132.1, on the reverse strand, counting down.
TAACTCTGAGAGTGGAAGTTACACATCACAGAGCAGTTTCTCAGAAAGCTTCTTTCCAGATTTCATCTGAGGATATTTACTTTTTCACCATAGCCCTCTATGGCCTTCCAAATATCACTTTGCCAATTCCACAACAACTGTCTTAGCGAAAGGCTTCTTGAGGGGAAAGCTGTAACTCTGTGAGATGATTTCACTGAACACAAAGAAGTTTCTCAGAAAGCTTCTTTCCCATTGTTATCGGAGGATATTTCCTTTGTCCCTATAGTCTTCAAAGGGATCCGAAATATCTGTTCTCAGATTCCACAGAAATAAGGCTAGCAAAGAGATCCACGAAATACAGATGTAACTCTGTGAGATGAATGAACAGAACACTAAGCAGTTTCTCAGAAAGCTTCTTTCCAGAATTCATCTGAGGATATTTCCTTTTTCACCATAGCCCTCTGTGGGCTTCCAAATATCACTTTGCCAATTCCACAAGAACTGTCTTAGCGAAAGGCTTCTTGAGGGGAAAGCTGTAACTCAGTGAGATGATTTCACAGAACACAAAGATGTTTCTCAGAAAGCTTCCTTCTCTTTGTTATCGGAGGATATTTCCTTGGGCCCTATAGTCTTCAAAGGGATCTGAAATATCTCTTCTCAGATTCCACAGAAATAAGGCTAGCAAAGAGATCCACGAAATACAGATGTAACTCTGTGAGTGGAAGTTACACATCACAGAGCAGTTTCTCAGAAAGCTTCTTTCCAGATTTCATCTGGGGATATTTCCTTTTTCACCATAGCCCTCTATGGGCTTCCAAATATCACTTTGCCAATTCCACAAGAACTGTCTTAGCGAAAGGCTTCTTGAGGGGAAAGCTGTAACTCTGTGAGATGATTTCACTGAACACAAAGAAGTTTCTCAGAAAGCTTCTTTCTCTTTGTTATCGGAGAATATTTCCTTTGGCCCTATAGTCTTCAAAGGGATCCGAAATATCTGTTCTCAGATTCCAAGAAATAAGGCTAGCAAAGAGATCCACGAAATACGGATGTAACTCTGTGAGATGAATGAACATTACACTAAGCAGTTTCTCAGTAAGCTTCTTTCCAGAATTCATCTGAGGATATTTCCTTTTTCACCATAGCCCTCTATGTGCTTCCAAATATCACTTTGCCAATTCCACAAGAACTGTCTTAGCGAAAGGCTTCTTGAGGGGAAAGCTGTAACTCTGTGAGATGATTTCACAGAACACAAAGAAGTTTCTCAGAAAGCTTCCTTCTCTTTGTTATCGGAGGATATTTCCTTGGGCCCTATAGTCATCAAAGGGATCCGAAATATATGTTCTCAGATTCCACAGAAATAAGGATAGCAAAGAGATCCACGAAATACAGATGTAACTCTATGAGTGGAAGTTACACATCACAGAGCAGTTTCTCAGAAAGCTTCTTTCCAGATTTCATCTGAGGATATTTCCTTTTTCACCATAGCCCTCTATGGGCTTCCAAATATCACTTTGCCAATTCCACAAGAACTGTCTTAGCGAAAGGCTTCTTGAGGGGAAAGCTGTAACTCTGTGAGATGATTTCACTGAACACAAAGAAGTTTCTCAGAAAGCTTCTTTCCCTTTGTTATCGGAGGATATTTCCTTTGGCCCTATAGTCTTCAAAGGGATCCGAAATATCTGTTCTGAGATTCCACAGAAATAAGGCTAGCAAAGAGATCCACGAAATACAGATGTAAATCTGTGATATGAATGAACAGAACACTAAGCAGTTTCTCAGAAAGCTTCTCTCCAGATTTCATCTGAGGATATTTCCTTTTTCACCATAGCCCTCTATGGGCTGCCAAATATCACTTTGCCAATTCCACAAGAACTGTCTTAGCGAAAGGCTTCTTGAGGGGAACGCTGAAACTCTGTGAGATGATTTCACAGAACACAAAGAAGTTTCTCAGAAAGCTTCCTTCTCTTTGTTATCGGAGGATATTTCCTTTGGCCCTATAGTCTTCAAAGGGATCCGAAATATCTGTTCTCAGATTCCACAGAAATAAGGGTAGCAAAGAGATCCATGAAATACAGATGTAACTCTGTGAGTGGAAGTCACACATCACAGAGCAGTTTCTCAGAAAGCTTCTTTCCAGATTTCATCTGAGGATATTTCCTTTTTCACCATAGCCCTCTATTTGCTTCCAAATATCACTTTGCCAATTCCACAAGAACTGTCTTAGCGAAAGGCTTCTTGAGGAGAAAGCTGTAACTCTGTGAGATGATTTCACAGAACACAAAGAAGTTTCTCAGAAAGCTTCTTTCTCTTTGTTATCGGAGGATATTTCCCTTGGACCTATAGTCTTCAAAGGGATCCGAAATATCTGTTCTCAGATTCCACAGAAATAAGGCTAGCAAAGAGATCCACGAAATACAGATGTAATTCTGTGAGATGAATGAACAGAACACTAAGCAGTTTCTCAGAAAGCTTGTTTCCAGATTTCATCTGAGGATATTTACTTTACCACCATAGCCCTCGATGGGCTTCCAAATATCACTTTGCCAATTCCACAGGAACTGTCTTAGAGAAAGGCTTCTTGAGGGGAAAGCTGTAACTCTGTGAGATGATTTCACAGAACACAAAGAAGTTTCTCAGAAAGCTTCCTTCTCTTTGTTATCGGAGGATATTTCCTTTGGCCCTATAGTCTTCAAAAGGATCCGAAATATCTGTTCTCAGATTCCACAGAAATAAGGCTAGCAAAGAGATCCACGAAATACAGATGTAACTCTGTGAGTGGAAGTCACACATGACAGAGCAGTTTCTCAGAAAACTTCTTTCCAGATTTCATCAGAGGATATTTCCTTTTTCACCATAGCCCTCTATGGGCTTCCAAAAATCACTTTGCCAATTCCACAAGAACTGTCTTAGCGAAAGGCTTCTTGAGGGGAAAGCTGTAACTCTGTGAGATGATTTCACTGAACACAAAGAAGTTTCTCAGAAAGCTTCTTTCTCTTTGTTATCGGAGAATATTTCCTTTGGCCCTATAGTCTTCAAAGGGATCCGAAATATCTGTTCTCAGATTCCACAGAAATAAGGCTAGCAAAGAGATCCACGAAATACAGATGTAACTCTGTGAGATGAATGAACAGAACACTAAGCAGTTTCTCAGAAAGCTTCTTTCCAGAATTCATCTGAGGATATTTCCTTTTTCACCATAGCCCTCTGTGGGCTTCCAAATATCACTTTGCCAATTCCACAAGAACTGTCTTAGCGAAAGGCTTCTTGAGGCGAAAGCTGTAACTCTGTGAGATGATTTCACCGAACACAAAGAAGTTTCTCAGAAAGCCTCTTTCCCTTTGTTATCAGAGGATATTTCCTTTGGCCCTATAGTCTTCAAAGGGATCCGAAATATCTGTTCTCAGATTCCACAGAAATAAGTCTAGCAAAGAGATCCACGAAATACAGATGTAACTCTGTGATATGAATGAACAGAACACTAAGCAGTTTCTCAGAAAGCTTCTTTCCAGATTTCATCTGAGGATATTTCCTTTTTCACCCTAGCCCTCTATGGGCTGCCAAATATCACTTTGCCAACTCCACAAGAACTGTCTTAGCGAAAGGCTTCTTGAGGGGAAAACTGTAACTCTGTGAGATGATTTCACAGAACACAAAGAAGTTTCTCAGAAAGCTTCCTTTTCTTTGTTATCGGAGGGTATTTCCTTTGGCCCTATAGTCTTCAAAGGGATCCGAAATATCTGTTCTCAGATTCCACAGAAATAAGGCTAGCAAAGAGATCCACGGAATACAGATGTAACTCTGTGAGTGGAAGTCACACATCACAGAGCAGTTTCTCAGAAAGCTTCTTTCCAGATTTCATCTGAGGATATTTCCTTTTTCACCATAGCCCTCTATGGGCTTCCAAATATCACTTTGCCAATTCCACAAGAACTGTCTTAGCGAAAGGCTTCTTGAGGGGAAAGCTGTAACTCTGTGAGATGATTTCACAGAACACAAAGAAGTTTCTCAGAAAGCTTCCTTCTCTTTGTTATCGGAGGATATTTCCTTTGGCCCTATAGTCTTCAAAGGGATCCGAAATATCTGTTCTCAGATTCCACAGAAATAAGGCTAGCAAAGAGATCCACGAAATACAGATGTAACTCTGAGAGATGAATGAACAGAACACTAAGCAGTTTCTCAGAAAGCTTCTTTCCAGATTTCATCTGAGGATATTTCCTTTTTCACCATAGCCCTCTATGGGCTTCCAAATATCACTTTGCCAATTCCACAATAACTGTCTTAGCGAAAGGCTTCTTGAGGGGAAAGCTGTAACTCTGTGAGATGATTTCACAGAACACAAAGAAGTTTCTCAGAAAGCTTCCTTCTCTTTGTTATCGGAGGATATTTCCTTTGGCCCTATAGTCTTCAAAGGGATCCGAAATATCTGTTCTCAGATTCCACAGAAATAAGGCTAGCAAAGAGATCCACGAAATACAGATGTAACTCTGAGAGATGAATGAACAGAACACTAAGCAGTTTCTCAGAAAGCTTCTTTCCAGATTTCATCTGAGGATATTTCCTTTTTCACCATAGCCCTCTATGGGCTTCCAAATATCACTTTGCCAATTCCACAAGAACTGTCTTAGCGAAAGGCTTCTTGAGGGGAAAGCTGTAACTCTGTGAGATGATTTCACAGAACACAAAGAAGTTTCTCAGAAAGCTTCCTTCTCTTTGTTATCGGAGGATATTTCCTTTGGCCCTATAGTCTTCAAAGGGATCCGAAATATCTGTTCTCAGATTCCACAGAAATAAGGCTAGCAAAGAGATCCACGAAATACAGATGTAACTCTGTGAGATGAATGAAGAGAACACTAAGCAGTTTCTCAGAAAGCTTCTTTCCAGATTTCATCTGAGGATATTTCCTTTTTCACCATAGACCTTTAAGGGCTGCCAAATATCACTTTGCCAATTCCACAAGAACTGTCTTAGCGAAAGGCTTCTTGAGGGGAAAGCTGTAACTCTGTGAGATGATTTCACAGAACACAAAGAAGTTTCTCAGAAAGCTTCCTTCTCTTTGTTATCGGAGGATATTTCCTTTGGCCCTATAGTCTTCAAAGGGATCCGAAATATCTGTTCTCAGATTCCACAGAAATAAGGCTAGCAAAGAGATCCAGGAAATACAGATGTAACTCTGTGAGTGGAAGTCACACATCACAGAGCAGTTTCTCAGAAAGCTTCTTTCCAGATTTCATCTGAGGATATTTCCTTTTTCACCATAGCCCTCTATGGGCTTCCAAATATCACTTTGCCAATTCCACAAGAACTGTCTTAGCGAAAGGCTTCTTGAGGGGAAAGCTGTAACTCTGTGAGATGATTTCACAGAACACAAAGAAGTTTCTCAGAAAGCTTCCTTCTCTTTGTTATCGGAGGATATTTCCTTGGGCCCTATAGTCTTCAAAGGGATCCGAAATATCTCTTCTCAGATTCCACAGAAATAAGGCTAGCAAAGAGATCCACGAAATACAGATGTAACTCTGTGAGTGGAAGTTACACATCACAGAGCAGTTTCTCAGAAAGCTTCTTTCCAGATTTCATCTGAGGATATTTCCTTTTTCACCATAGCCCTCTATGGGCTTCCAAATATCACTTTGCAAATTCCACAATAACTGTCTTAGCGAAAGGCTTCTTGAGGGGAAAGCTGTAACTCTGTGAGATGGTTTCACTGAACACAAAGAAGTTTCTCAGAAAGCCTCTTTCCCTTTGTTATCAGAGGATATTTCCTTTGGCCCTATAGTCTTCAAAGGGATCCGAAATATCTGTTCTCAGATTCCACAGAAATAAGGCTAGCAAAGAGATCCACGAAATACAGATGTAACTCTGTGATATGAATGAACAGAACACTAAGCAGTTTCTCAGAAAGCTTCTTTCCAGATTTCATCTGAGGATATTTCCTTTTTCACCCTAGCCCTCTATGGCCTGACAAATATCACTTTGCCAACTCCACAAGAACTGTCTTAGCGAAAGGCTTCTTGAGGGGAAAGCTGTAACTCTGTGAGATGATTTCACAGAACACAAAGAAGTTTCTCAGAAAGCTTCCTTTTCTTTGTTATCGGAGGGTATTTCCTTTGGCCCTATAGTCTTCAAAGGGATCCGAAATATCTGTTCTCAGATTCCACAGAAATAAGGCTAGCAAAGAGATCCACGGAATACAGATGTAACTCTGTGAGTGGAAGTCACACATCACAGAGCAGTTTCTCAGAAAGCTTCTTTCCAGATTTCATCTGAGGATATTTCCTTTTTCACCATAGCCCTCTATGGGCTTCCAAATATCACTTTGCCAATTCCACAAGAACTGTCTTAGCGAAAGGCTTCTTGAGGGGAAAGCTGTAACTCTGTGAGATGATTTCACAGAACACAAAGAAGTTTCTCAGAAAGCTTCCTTCTCTTTGTTATCGGAGGATATTTCCTTTGGCCCTATAGTCTTCAAAGGGATCCGAAATATCTGTTCTCAGATTCCACAGAAATAAGGCTAGCAAAGAGATCCACGAAATACAGATGTAACTCTGAGAGATGAATGAACAGAACACTAAGCAGTTTCTCAGAAAGCTTCTTTCCAGATTTCATCTGAGGATATTTCCTTTTTCACCATAGCCCTCTATGGGCTTCCAAATATCACTTTGCCAATTCCACAAGAACTGTCTTAGCGAAAGGCTTCTTGAGGGGAAAGCTGTAACTCTGTGAGATGATTTCACAGAACACAAAGAAGTTTCTCAGAAAGCTTCCTTCTCTTTGTTATCAGAGGATATTTCCTTTGGCCCTATAGTCTTCAAAGGGATCCGAAATATCTGTTCTCAGATTCCACAGAAATAAGGCTAGCAAAGAGATCCACGAAATACAGATGTAACTCTGTGAGATGAATGAAGAGAACACTAAGCAGTTTCTCAGAAAGCTTCTTTCCAGATTTCATCTGAGGATATTTCCTTTTTCACCATAGACCTTTAAGGGCTGCCAAATATCACTTTGCCAATTCCACAAGAACTGTCTTAGCGAAAGGCTTCTTGAGGGGAAAGCTGTAACTCTGTGAGATGATTTCACAGAACACAAAGAAGTTTCTCAGAAAGCTTCCTTCTCTTTGTTATCGGAGGATATTTCCTTTGGCCCTATAGTCTTCAAAGGGATCCGAAATATCTGTTCTCAGATTCCACAGAAATAAGGCTAGCAAAGAGATCCACGAAATACAGATGTAACTCTGTGAGTGGAAGTCACACATCACAGAGCAGTTTCTCAGAAAGCTTCTTTCCAGATTTCATCTGAGGATATTTCCTTTTTCACCATAGCCCTCTATGGGCTTCCAAATATCACTTTGCCAATTCCACAAGAACTGTCTTAGCGAAAGGCTTCTTGAGGGGAAAGCTGTAACTCTGTGAGATGATTTCACAGAACACAAAGAAGTTTCTCAGAAAGCTTCCTTCTCTTTGTTATCGGAGGATATTTCCTTGGGCCCTATAGTCTTCAAAGGGATCCGAAATATCTCTTCTCAGATTCCACAGAAATAAGGCTAGCAAAGAGATCCACGAAATACAGATGTAACTCTGTGAGTGGAAGTTACACATCACAGAGCAGTTTCTCAGAAAGCTTCTTTCCAGATTTCATCTGAGGATATTTCCTTTTTCACCATAGCCCTCTATGGGCTTGCAAATATCACTTTGCAAATTCCACAATAACTGTCTTAGCGAAAGGCTTCTTGAGGGGAAAGCTGTAACTCTGTGAGATGATTTCACAGAACACAAAGAAGTTTCTCAGAAAGCTTCCTTCTCTTTGTTATCGGAGGATATTTCCTTTGGCCCTATAGTCTTCAAAGGGATCCGAAATATCTGTTCTCAGATTCCACAGAAATAAGGCTAGCAAAGAGATCCACGAAATACAGATGTAACTCTGAGAGATGAATGAACAGAACACTAAGCAGTTTCTCAGAAAGCTTCTTTCCAGATTTCATCTGAGGATATTTCCTTTTTCACCATAGCCCTCTATGGGCTTCCAAATATCACTTTGCCAATTCCACAAGAACTGTCTTAGCGAAAGGCTTCTTGAGGGGAAAGCTGTAACTCTGTGAGATGATTTCACAGAACACAAAGAAGTTTCTCAGAAAGCTTCCTTCTCTTTGTTATCGGAGGATATTTCCTTTGGCCCTATAGTCTTCAAAGGGATCCGAAATATATGTTCTCAGATTCCACAGAAATAAGGCTAGCAAAGAGATCCACGAAATACAGATGTAACTCTGTGAGATGAATGAAGAGAACACTAAGCAGTTTCTCAGAAAGCTTCTTTCCAGATTTCATCTGAGGATATTTCCTTTTTCACCATAGACCTTTAAGGGCTGCCAAATATCACTTTGCCAATTCCACAAGAACTGTCTTAGCGAAAGGCTTCTTGAGGGGAAAGCTGTAACTCTGTGAGATGATTTCACAGAACACAAAGAAGTTTCTCAGAAAGCTTCCTTCTCTTTGTTATCGGAGGATATTCCCTTTGGCCCTATAGTCTTCAAAGGGATCCGAAATATCTGTTCTCAGATTCCACAGAAATAAGGCTAGCAAAGAGATCCACGAAATACAGATGTAACTCTGTGAGTGGAAGTCACACATCACAGAGCAGTTTCTCAGAAAGCTTCTTTCCAGATTTCATCTGAGGATATTTCCTTTTTCACCATAGCCCTCTATGGGCTTCCAAATATCACTTTGCCAATTCCAAAAGAACTGTCTTAGCGAAAGGCTTCTTGAGGGGAAAGCTGTAACTCTGTGAGATGATTTCACAGAACACAAAGAAGTTTCTCAGAAAGCTTCCTTCTCTTTGTTATCGGAGGATATTTCCTTGGGCCCTATAGTCTTCAAAGGGATCCGAAATATCTCTTCTCAGATTCCACAGAAATAAGGCTAGCAAAGAGATCCACGAAATACAGATGTAACTCTGTGAGTGGAAGTTACACATCACAGAGCAGTTTCTCAGAAAGCTTCTTTCCAGATTTCATCTGAGGATATTTCCTTTTTCACCATAGCCCTCTATGGGCTTCCAAATATCACTTTGCAAATTCCACAATAACTGTCTTAGCGAAAGGCTTCTTGAGGGGAAAGCTGTAACTCTGTGAGATGATTTCACTGAACACAAAGAAGTTTCTCAGAAAGCCTCTTTCCCTTTGTTATCAGAGGATATTTCCTTTGGCCCTATAGTCTTCAAAGGGATCCGAAATATCTGTTCTCAGATTCCACAGAAATAAGGCTAGCAAAGAGATCCACGAAATACAGATGTAACTCTGTGATATGAATGAACAGAACACTAAGCAGTTTCTCAGAAAGCTTCTTTCCAGATTTCATCTGAGGATATTTCCTTTTTCACCCTAGCCCTCTATGGGCTGCCAAATATCACTTTGCCAACTCCACAAGAACTGTCTTAGCGAAAGGCTTCTTGAGGGGAAAGCTGTAACTCTGTGAGATGATTTCACAGAACACAAAGAAGTTTCTCAGAAAGCTTCCTTTTCTTTGTTATCGGAGGGTATTTCCTTTGGCCCTATAGTCTTCAAAGGGATCCGAAATATCTGTTCTCAGATTCCACAGAAATAAGGCTAGCAAAGAGATCCACGGAATACAGATGTAACTCCGTGAGTGGAAGTCACACATCACAGAGCAGTTTCTCAGAAAGCTTCTTTCCAGATTTCATCTGAGGATATTTCCTTTTTCACCATAGCCCTCTATGGGCTTCCAAATATCACTTTGCCAATTCCACAAGAACTGTCTTAGCGAAAGGCTTCTTGAGGGGAAAGCTGTAACTCTGTGAGATGATTTCACAGAACACAAAGAAGTTTCTCAGAAAGCTTCCTTCTCTTTGTTATCGGAGGATATTTCCTTTGGCCCTATAGTCTTCAAAGGGATCCGAAATATCTGTTCTCAGATTCCACAGAAATAAGGCTAGCAAAGAGATCCACGAAATACAGATGTAACTCTGAGAGATGAATGAACAGAACACTAAGCAGTTTCTCAGAAAGCTTCTTTCCAGATTTCATCTGAGGATATTTCCTTTTTCACCATAGCCCTCTATGGGCTTCCAAATATCACTTTGCCAATTCCACAAGAACTGTCTTAGCGAAAGGCTTCTTGAGGGGAAAGCTGTAACTCTGTGAGATGATTTCACAGAACACAAAGAAGTTTCTCAGAAAGCTTCCTTCTCTTTGTTATCGGAGGATATTTCCTTTGGCCCTATAGTCTTCAAAGGGATCCGAAATATCTGTTCTCAGATTCCACAGAAATAAGGCTAGCAAAGAGATCCACGAAATACAGATGTAACTCTGTGAGTGGAAGTCACACATCACAGAGCAGTTTCTCAGAAAGCTTCTTTCCAGATTTCATCTGAGGATATTTCCTTTTTCACCATAGCCCTCTATGGGCTTCCAAATATCACTTTGCCAATTCCACAAGAACTGTCGTAGCGAAAGGCTTCTTGAGGGGAAAGCTGTAACTCTGTGAGATGATTTCACTGAACACAAAGAAGTTTCTCAGAAAGCTTCTTTCTCTTTGTTATCCGAGGATATTTCCCGTGGCCCTATAGTCTTCAAAGCGATCCGAAATATCTGTTCTCAGATTCCACAGAAATAAGGCTAGCAAAGAGATCCACAAAATACAGATGTAACTCTGAGAGATGAATGAACAGAACACTAACCAGTTTCTCAGAAAGCTTCTTTCCAGATTTCATCTGGGGATATTTCCTTTTTCACCATAGCCCTCTATGGGCTTCCAAATATCAATTTGCCAATTCCACAAGAACTGTCTTAGCGAAAGGCTTCTTGAGGGGAAAGCTGTAACTCTGTGAGATGATTTCACAGAACACAAAGAACTTTCTCAGAAAGCTTCCTTCTCTTTGTTATCGGAGGATATTTCTTTTGGCCCTATAGTCTTCAAAGGGATCCGAAATATCTGTTCTCAGATTCCACAGAAATAAGGCTAGAAAAGAGATCCACGAAATACAGATGTAACTCTGTGAGTGGAAGTTACACATCACAGAGTAGTTTCTCAGAAAGCTTCTTTCCAGATTTCATCTGAGGATATTTCCTTTTTCACCATAGCCCTCTAGGGGCTTCCAAATATCACTTTGTCAATTCCACAAGAACTGTCTTAGTGAAAGGCTTCTTGAGGGGAAAGCTGTAACTCTGTGAGATGATTTCACAGAACACAAAGAAGTTTCTCAGAAAGCTTCCTTCTCTTTGTTATCGGAGGATATTTCCTTTGTCCCTATAGTCTTCAAAGGGATCAGAAATATCTGTTCTCAGATTCCACAGAAATAAGGCTAGCAAAGAGATCCACGAAATACAGATGTAATTCTGTGAGATGAATGAACAGAACACTAAGCAGTTTCTCAGAAAGCTTCTTTCCAGATTTCATCTGAGGATATTTACTTTTCCACCATAGCCCTCTATGGGCTTCCAAATATCACTTTGCCAATTCCACAGGAACTGTCTTAGAGAAAGGCTTCTTGAGGGGAAAGCTGTAACTCTGTGAGATGATTTCACAGAACACAAAGAAGTTTCTCAGAAAGCTTCCTTCTCTTTGTTATCGGAGGATATTTCCTTTGGCCCTATAGTCTTAAAAAGGATCCGAAATATCTGTTCTCAGATTCCACAGAAATAAGGCTAGCAAATAGATCCACGAAATACAGATGTAACTCTGTGAGTGGAAGTCACACATGACAGAGCAGTTTCTCAGAAAGCTTCTTTCCAGATTTCATCAGAGGATATTTCCTTTTTCACCATAGCCCTCTATGGGCTTCCAAATATCACTTTGCCAATTCCACAAGAACTGTCTTAGCGAAAGGCTTCTTGAGGGGAAAGCTGTAACTCTGTGAGATGATTTCACTGAACACAAAGAAGTTTCTCAGAAAGCTTCTTTCTCTTTGTTATCGGAGGATATTTCCTTTGGCCCTATAGTCTTCAAAGGGATCCGAAATATCTGTTCTCAGATTCCACAGAAATAAGGCTAGCAAAGAGATCCACGAAATACAGATGTAACTCTGTGATATGAATGAACAGAACACTAAGCATTTTCTCAGAACGCTTCTTTCCAGATTTCATCTGAGGATATTTCCTTTTTCACCGTAGCCCTCTATGGGCTTCCAAATATCACTTTGCCAATTCCACAAGAACTGTCTTAGCGAAAGGCTTCTTGAGGGGAAAGCTGTAACTCTGTGAGATGATTTCACAGAACACAAAGAAGTTTCTCAGAAAGCTTCCTTCTCTTTGTTATCAGAGGATATTTCCTTTGGCCCTATAGTCTTCAAAGGGATCCGAAATATCTGTTCTCAGATTCCACAGAAATAAGGCTAGCAAAGAGATCCACGAAATACAGATGTAACTCTGTGAGTGGAAGTCACACATCACAGAGCAGTTTCTCAGAAAGCTTCTTTCCAGATTTCATCTGAGGATATTTCCTTTTCCACCATAGCCCTCTATGGGCTTCCAAATATCACTTTGCCAATTCCACAGGAACTGTCTTAGAGAAAGGCTTCTTGAGGGGAAAGCTGTAACTCTGTGAGATGATTTCACAGAACACAAAGAAGTTTCTCAGAAAGCTTCCTTCTCTTTGTTATCGGAGGATATTTCCTTTGGCCCTATAGTCTTCAAAAGGATCCGAAATATCTGTTCTCAGATTCCACAGAAAAAAGGCTAGCAAAGAGATCCACGAAATACAGATATAACTCTGTGAGTGGAAGTCACACATGACAGAGCAGTTTCTCAGAAAGCTTCTTTCCAGATTTCATCAGAGGATATTTCCTTTTTCACCATAGCCCTCTAAGGGCTTCCAAATATCCCTTTGCCAATTCCACAAGAACTGTCTTAGCGAAAGGCTTCTTGAGGGGAAAGCTGTAACTCTGTGAGATGATTTCACTGAACACAAAGAAGTTTCTCAGAAAGCTTCTTTCTCTTTGTTATCGGAGAATATTTCCTTTGTCCCTATAGTCTTCAAAGGGATCCGAAATATCTCTTCTCAGATTCCACAGAAATAAGTCTAGCAAAGAGATCCACGAAATACAGATGTAACTCTGTGAGATGAATGAACAGAACACTAAGCAGTTTCTCAGAAAGCTTCTTTCCAGAATTCATCTGAGGATATTTCCTTTTTCACCATAGCCCTCTGTGGGCTTCCAAATATCACTTTGCCAATTCCACAAGAACTGTCTTAGCGAAAGGCTTCTTGAGGGGAAAGCTGTAACTCTGTGAGATGATTTCACAGAACACAAAGATGTTTCTCAGAAAGCTTCCTTCTCTTTGTTATCGGAGGATATTTCCTTGGGCCCTATAGTCTTCAAAGGGATCCGAAATATCTGTTCTCAGATTCCACAGAAATAAGGCTAGCAAAGAGAACCACGAAATACAGATGTAACTCTGTGAGTGGAAGTTACACATCACAGAGCAGTTTCTCAGAAAGCTTCTTTCCAGATTTCATCTGAGGATATTTCCTTTTTCATCATAGCCATCTATGGGCTTCCAAATATCACTTTGCCAATTCCACAACAACTGTCTTAGCGAAAGGCTTCTTGAGGGGAAAGCTGTAACTCTGTGAGATGATTTCACAGAACACAAAGAAGTTTCTCAGAAAGCTTCCTTCTCTTTGTTATCGGAGGATATTTCCTTTGGCCCTATAGTCTGCAAAGGGATCCGAAATATCTGTTCTCAGATTCCACAGAAAAAAGGCTAGCAAAGAGATCCACGAAATACAGATGTAACTCTGTGATATGAATGAACAGAACACTAAGCAGTTTCTCAGAAAGCTTCTTTACAGATTTCATCTGAGGATATTTCCTTTTTCACCATAGACCTTTAAGGGCTTCCAAATATCACTTTGCCAATTCCACAAGAACTGTCTTAGCGAAAGAGTTCTTGAGGGGAAAGCTGTAACTCTGTGAGATGATTTCACAGAACACAAAGAAGTTTCTCAGAAAGCTTCCTTCTCTTTGTTATCGGAGGATATTTCCTTTGGCCCTATAGTCTTCAAAGGGATCCGAAATATCTGTTCTCAGATTCCACAGAAATAAGGCTAGCAAAGAGATCCACGAAATACAGATGTAACTCTGTGAGTGGAAGTCACACATCACAGAACAGTTTCTCAGAAAGCTTCTTTCCAGATTTCATCTGAGGATATTTCCTTTTTCACCATAGCCCTCTATGGGCTTCCAAATATCACTTTGCAAATTCCACAAGAACTGTCTTAGCGAAAGGCTTCTTGAGGGGAGAGCTGTAACTCTGTGAGATGATTTCACAGAACACAAAGAAGTTTCTCAGAAAGCTTCCTTCTCTTTTTTATCGGAGGATATTTCCTTTGGCCCTATAGTCTTCAAAGGGATCCGAAATATCTGTTCTCAGATTCCACAGAAATAAGGCTAGCAAAGAGATCCACGAAATACAGATGTAACTCTGTGAGATGAATGAAGAGAACACTAAGCAGTTTCTCAGAAAGCTTCTTTCCAGATTTCATCTGAGGATATTTCCTTTTTCACCATAGACCTTTAAGGGCTTCCAAATATCACTTTGCCAATTCCACAAGAAGTGTCTTAGCGAAAGGCTTCTTGAGGGGAAAGCTGTAACTCTGTGAGATGATTTCACAGAACACAAAGAAGTTTCTCAGAAAGCTTCCTTCTCTTTGTTATCGGAGGATATTTCCTTTGGCCCTATAGTCTTCAAAGGGATCCGAAATATCTGTTCTCAGATTCCACAGAAATAAGGCTAGCAAAGAGATCCACGAAATACAGATGTAACTCTGTGAGTGGAAGTCACACATCACAGAACAGTTTCTCAGAAAGCTTCTTTCCAGATTTCATCTGAGGATATTTCCTTTTTCACCATAGCCCTCTAGGGGCTTCCAAATATCACTTTGCTAATTCCACAAGAACTGTCTTAGCGAAAGGCTTCTTGAGGGGAAAGCTGTAACTCTGTGAGATGATTTCACAGAACACAAAGAACTTTCTCAGAAAGCTTCCTTCTCTTTGTTATCGGAGGATATTTCCTTTGGCCCTATAGTCTTCAAAGGGATCCGAAATATCTTTTCTCAGATTCCACAGAAATAAGGCTAGCAAAGAGATCCACGAAATAAAGATGTAACTCTGTGAGATGAATGAAGAGAACACTAAGCAGTTTCTCAGAAAGCTTCTTTCCAGATTTCATCTGAGGATATTTCCTTTTTCACCATAGCCCTTTATGGGCTTCCAAATATCACTTTTCCAATTCCACAAGAACTGTCTTAGCGAAAGGCTTCTTGAGGGGAAAGCTGTAACTCTGTGAGATGATTTCACAGAACACAAAGAATTTTCTCAGAAAGCTTCCTTCTTTTTTTTATCGGAGGATATTTCCTTTGGCCCTATAGTCTTCAAAGGGATCCGAAATATCTGTTCTCAGATTCCACAGAAATAAGGCTAGCAAAGAGATCCACGAAATAAAGATGTAACTCTGTGAGATGAATGAAGAGAACACTAAGCAGTTTTTCAGAAATCTTCTTTCCAGATTTCATCTGAGGATATTTCCTTTTTCACCATAGCCCTTTATGGGCTGCCAAATATCACTTTGCCAATTCCACAAGAACTGTCTTAGCGAAAGGCTTCTTGAGGGGAAAGTTGTAACTCTGTGAGATGATTTCACAGAACACAAAGAAGTTTCTCAGAAAGCTTCCTTCTCTTTGTTATCGGAGGATATTTCCTTTGGCCCTGTAGTCTTATAAGGGATCCGAAATATCTTTTCTCAGATTCCACAGAAATAAGGCTAGCAAAGAGATCCAGGAAATACAGATGTAACTCTGAGAAACGAATGAACAGAACACTAAGCAGTTTCTCAGAAAGCTTCTTTCCAGATTTCATCTGAGGATATTTCCTTTTTCACCATAGCCCTCTATGGGCTTCCAAATATCACTTTGCCAATTCCACAAGAACTGTCTTAGCGAAAGGCTTCTTGAGGGGAAAGCTGTAACTCTGTGAGATGATTTCACTGAACACAAAGAAGTTTCTCAAAAAGCTTCTTTCCCTTTGTTATCGGAGGATATTTCCTTTGTCCGTATAGTCTTCAAAGGGATCCGAAATATCTGTTCTCAGATTCCACAGAAATAAGGCTAGCAAAGAGATCCACGAAATACAGATGTAACTCTGTGATATGAATGAACAGAACACTAAGCAGTTTCTCAGAAAGCTTCTTTCCAGATTTCATCTGAGGATACTTTCTTTTTCACCATAGCCCTCTATGGGCTTCCAATTATCACTTTGCCAATTCCACAAGAACTGTCTTAGTGAAAGGCTTCTTGAGGGGAAAGCTGTAACTCTGTGAGATGATTTCACAGAACACAAAGAAGTTTCTCAGAAAGCTTCCTTCTCTTTGTTATCGGAGGATATTTCCTTTGGCCCTACAGTCTTCAAAGGGATCCGAAATATCTGTTCTCAGATTCCACAGAAATAAGGCTAGCAAAGAGATCCACGAAATACAGATGTAACTCTGTGAGTGGAAGTCACACATCACAGAGCAGTTTCTCAGAAAGCTTCTTTCCAGATTTCATCTGAGGATATTTCCTTTTTCACCACAGCCCTCTATGGGCTTCCAAATATCACTTTGCCAATTCCACAAGAACTGTCTTAGCGAAAGGCTTCTTGAGGGGAAAGCTGTAACTCTGTGAGATGATTTCACAGAACACAAAGAAGTTTCTCAGAAAGCTTCCTTCTCTTTGTTATCGGAGGATATTTCCTTTGTCCCTATAGTCTTCAAAGGGATCCGAAATATCTGTTCTCAGATTCCACAGAAATAAGGCTAGCAAACAGATCCACGAAATACATATGTAACTCTGTGAGATGAATGAAGGGAACACTAAGCAGTTTCTCAGAAAGCTTCTTTCCAGGTTTCATCTGAGGATATTTCCTTTTTCACCATAGACCTTTAAGGGCTGCCAAATATCACTTTGCCAATTCCACAAGAACTGTCTTAGCGAAAGGCTTCTTGAGGGGAAAGCTGTAACTCTGTGAGATGATTTCACAGAACACAAAGAAGTTTCTCAGAAAGCTTCCTTCTCTTTGTTATCGGAGGATATTTCCTTTGGCCCTATAGTCTTCAAAGGGATCCGAAATATCTGTTCTCAGATTCCACAGAAATAAGGCTAGCAAAGAGATCCACGAAATAAAGATGTAACTCTGTGAGATGAATGAAGAGAACACTAAGCAGTTTTTCAGAAATCTTCTTTCCAGATTTCATCTGAGGATATTTCCTTTTTCACCATAGCCCTTTATGGGCTGCCAAAGATCACTTTGCCAATTCCACAAGAACTATCTTAGCGAAAGGCTTCTTGAGGGGAAAGCTGTAACTCTGTGAGATGATTTCACAGAACACCAAGAAGTTTCTCAGAAAGCTTCCTTCTCTTTGTTATCGGAGGATATTTCCTTTGGCCCTGTAGTCTTATAAGGGATCCGAAATATCTGTTCTCAGATTCCACAGAAAAAAGGCTAGCAAAGAGATCCACGAAATACAGATGTAACTCGGAGAGATGAATGAACAGAACACTAAGCAGTTTCTCAGAAAGCTTCTTTCCAGATTTCATCTGAGGATATTTCCTTTTTCACCATAGCCCTCTATGGGCTTCCAAATATCACTTTGCCAATTCCACAAGAACTGTCTTAGCGAAAGGCTTCTTGAGGGGAAAGCTGTAACTCTGTGAGATGATTTCACAGAACACAAAGAAGTTTCTCAGAAAGCTTCCTTCTCTTTGTTATCGGAGGATATTTCCTTTGGCCCTATAGTCTTCAAAGGGATCCGAAATATCTGTTCTCAGATTCCACAGAAATAAGGCTAGCAAAGAGATCCACGAAATACAGATGTAACTCTGTGAGTGGAAGTCACACATCACAGAACAGTTTCTCAGAAAGCTTCTTTCCAGATTTCATCTGAGGATATTTCCTTTTTCACCATAGCCCTCTATGGGCTTCCAAATATCACTTTGCAAATTCCACAAGAACTGTCTTAGCGGAAGGATTCTTGAGGGGAGAGCTGTAACTCTGTGAGATGATTTCACAGAACACAAAGAAGTTTCTCAGAAAGCTTCCTTCTCTTTGTTATCGGAGGATATTTCCTTTGGCCCTATAGTCTTCAAAGGGATCCGAAATATCTGTTCTCAGATTCCACAGAAATAAGGCTAGCAAAGAGATCCACGAAATACAGATGTAACTCTGTGAGATGAATGAAGAGAACACTAAGCAGTTTCTCAGAAAGCTTCTTTCCAGATTTCATCTGAGGATATTTCCTTTTTCACCATAGACCTTTAAGGGCTTCCAAATATCACTTTGCCAATTCCACAAGAAGTGTCTTAGCGAAAGGCTTCTTGAGGGGAAAGCTGTAACTCTGTGAGATGATTTCACAGAACACAAAGAACTTTCTCAGAAAGCTTCCTTCTCTTTGTTATCGGAGGATATTTCCTTTGGCCCTATAGTCTTCAAAGGGATCCGAAATATCTGTTCTCAGATTCCACAGAAATAAGGCTAGCAAAGAGATCCACGAAATACAGATGTAACTCTGTGAGTGGAAGTCACACATCACAGAACAGTTTCTCAGAAAGCTTCTTTCCAGATTTCATCTGAGGATATTTCCTTTTTCACCATAGCCCTCTATGGGCTTCCAAATATCACTTTGCCAATTCCACAAGAACTGTCTTAGCGAAAGGCTTCTTGAGGGGAAAGCTGTAACTCTGTGAGATGATTTCACAGAACACAAAGACGTTTCTCAGAAAGCTTCCTTCTCTTTGTTATCGGAGGATATTTCCTTTGGCCCTATAGTCTTCAAAGGGATCCGAAATATCTGTTCTCAGATTCCACAGAAATAAGGCTAGCAAAGAGATCCACGAAATACAGATGTAACTCTGAGAGATGAATGAACAGAACACTAGGCAGTTTCTCAGAAAGCTTCTTTCCAGATTTCATCTGAGGATATTTCCTTTTTCACCATAGCCATCTATGGGCTTCCAAATATCACTTTGCCAATTCCACAAGAACTGTCTTAGCGAAAGGCTTCTTGAGGGGAAAGCTGTAATTCTGTGAGATGATTTCACAGAACACAAAGAAGTTTCTCAGAAAGCTTCCTTCTCTTTGTTATCGGAGGATATTTCCTTTGGCCCTATAGTCTTCAAAGGGATCCGAAATATCTGTTCTCAGATTCCACAGAAATAAGGCTAGCAAAGAGATCCACGAAATAAAGATGTAACTCTGTGAGATGAATGAAGAGAACACTAAGCAGTTTCTTAGAAAGCTTCTTTCCAGATTTCATCTGAGGATATTTCCTTTTTCACCATAGCCCTTTATGGGCTTCCAAATATCACTTTTCCAATTCCACAAGAACTGTCTTAGCGAAAGGCTTCTTGAGGGGAAAGCTGTAACTCTGTGAGATGATTTCACAGAACACAAAGAATTTTCTCAGAAAGCTTCCTTCTCTTTGTTATCGGAGGATATTTCCTTTGGCCCTATAGTCTTCAAAGGGATCCGAAATATCTGTTCTCAGATTCCACAGAAATAAGGCTAGCAAAGAGATCCACGAAATAAAGATGTAACTCTGTGAGATGAATGAAGAGAACACTAAGCAGTTTTTCAGAAATCTTCTTTCCAGATTTCATCTGAGGATATTTCCTTTTTCACCATAGCCCTTTATGGGCTGCCAAATATCACTTTGCCAATTCCACAAGAACTGTCTTAGCGAAAGGCTTCTTGAGGGGAAAGTTGTAACTCTGTGAGATGATTTCACAGAACACAAAGAAGTTTCTCAGAAAGCTTCCTTCTCTTTGTTATCGGAGGATATTTCCTTTGGCCCTGTAGTCTTATAAGGGATCCGAAATATCTTTTCTCAGATTCCACAGAAATAAGGCTAGCAAAGAGATCCAGGAAATACAGATGTAAATCTGAGAAACGAATGAACAGAACACTAAGCAGTTTCTCAGAAAGCTTCTTTCCAGATTTCATCTGAGGATATTTCCTTTTTCACCATAGCCCTCTATGGGCTTCCAAATATCACTTTGCCAATTCCACAAGAACTGTCTTAGCGAAAGGCTTCTTGAGGGGAAAGCTGTAACTCTGTGAGATGATTTCACTGAACACAAAGAAGTTTCTCAGAAAGCTTCTTTCCCTTTGTTATCGGAGGATATTTCCTTTGTCCGTATAGTCTTCAAAGGGATCCGAAATATCTGTTCTCAGATTCCACAGAAATAAGGCTAGCAAAGAGATCCACGAAATACAGATGTAACTCTGTGATATGAATGAACAGAACACTAAGCAGTTTCTCAGAAAGCTTCTTTCCAGATTTCATCTGAGGATACTTACTTTTTCACCATAGCCCTCTATGGGCTTCCAATTATCACTTTGCCAATTCCACAAGAACTGTCTTAGCAAAAGGCTTCTTGAGGGGAAAGCTGTAACTCTGTGAGATGATTTCACAGAACACAAAGAAGTTTCTCAGAAAGCTTCCTTCTCTTTGTTATCGGAGGATATTTCCTTTGGCCCTACAGTCTTCAAAGGGATCCGAAATATCTGTTCTCAGATTCCACAGAAATAAGGCTAGCAAAGAGATCCACGAAATACAGATGTAACTCTGTGAGTGGAAGTCACACATCACAGAGCAGTTTCTCAGAAAGCTTCTTTCCAGATTTCATCTGAGGATATTTCCTTTTTCACCACAGCCCTCTATGGGCTTCCAAATATCACTTTGCCAATTCCACAAGAACTGTCTTAGCGAAAGGCTTCTTGAGGGGAAAGCTGTAACTCTGTGAGATGATTTCACAGAACACAAAGAAGTTTCTCAGAAAGCTTCCTTCTCTTTGTTATCGGAGGATATTTCCTTTGGCCCTATAGTCTTCAAAGGGATCCGAAATATCTGTTCTCAGATTCCACAGAAATAAGGCTAGCAAACAGATCCACGAAATACAGATGTAACTCTGTGAGATGAATGAAGAGAACACTAAGCAGTTTCTCAGAAAGCTTCTTTCCAGATTTCATCTGAGGATATTTCCTTTTTCACCATAGACCTTTAAGGGCTGCCAAATATCACTTTGCCAATTCCACAAGAACTGTCTTAGCGAAAGGCTTCTTGAGGGGAAAGCTGTAACTCTGTGAGATGATTTCACAGAACACAAAGAAGTTTCTCAGAAAGCTTCCTTCTCTTTGTTATCGGAGGATATTTCCTTTGGCCCTATAGTCTTCAAAGGGATCCGAAATATCTGTTCTCAGATTCCACAGAAATAAGGCTAGCAAAGAGATCCACGAAATATAGATGTAACTCTGTGAGTGGAAGTCACACATCACAGAACAGTTTCTCAGAAAGCTTCTTTCCAGATTTCATCTGAGGATATTTCCTTTTTCACCATAGCCCTCTATGGGCTTCCAAATATCACTTTGCCAATTCCACAAGAACTGTCTTAGCGAAAGGCTTCTTGAGGGGAAAGCTGTAACTCTGTGAGATGATTTCACAGAACACAAAGAAGTTTCTCAGAAAGCTTCCTTCTCTTTGTTATCGGAGGATATTTCCTTTGGCCCTATAGTCTTCAAAGGGATCCGAAATATCTGTTCTCAGATTCCACAGAAATAAGGCTAGCAAAGAGATCCACGAAATAAAGATGTAACTCTGTGAGATGAATGAAGAGAACACTAAGCAGTTTTTCAGAAATCTTCTTTCCAGATTTCATCTGAGGATATTTCCTTTTTCACCATAGCCCTCCATGGGCTGCCAAAGATCACTTTGCCAATTCCACAAGAACTATCTTAGCGAAAGGCTTCTTGAGGGGAAAGCTGTATCTCTGTGAGATGATTTCACAGAACACCAAGAAGTTTCTCAGAAAGCTTCCTTCTCTTTGTTATCGGAGGATATTTCCTTTGGCCCTGTAGTCTTATAAGGGATCCGAAATATCTGTTCTCAGATTCCACAGAAATAAGGCTAGCAAAGAGATCCACGAAATACAGATGTAACTCGGAGAGATGAATGAACAGAACACTAAGCAGTTTCTCAGAAAGCTTCTTTCCAGATTTCATCTGAGGATATTTCCTTTTTCACCATAGCCCTCTATGGGCTTCCAAATATCACTTTGCCAATTCCACAAGAACTGTCTTAGCGAAAGGCTTCTTGAGGGGAAATCTGTAACTCTGTGAGATGATTTCACAGAACACAAAGAAGTTTCTCAGAAAGCTTCCTTCTCTTTGTTATCGGAGGATATTTCCTTTGGCCCTATAGTCTTCAAAGGGATCCGAAATATCTGTTCTCAGATTCCACAGAAATAAGGCTAGCAAAGAGATCCACGAAATACAGATGTAACTCCGTGAGATGAATGAAGAGAACACTAAGCAGTTTCTCAGAAAGCTTCTTTCCAGATTTCATCTGAGGATATTTCCTTTTTCACCATAGCCCTTTATGGGCTGCCAAATATCACTTTGCCAATTCCACAAGAACTGTCTTAGCGAAAGGCTTCTTGAGGGGAAAGCTGTAACTCGGTGAGATGATTTCACAGAACACAAAGAAGTTTCTCAGAAAGCTTCCTTCTCTTTGTTATCGGAGGATATTTCCTTTGGCCCTATAGTCTTCAAAGGGATCCGAAATATCTGTTCTCAGATTCCACAGAAATAAGGCTAGCAAAGAGATCCACGAAATACAGATGTAACTCGGTGAGATGAAAGAACAGAACACTAAGCAGTTTCTCAGAAAGCTTCTTTTCAGATTTCATCTGCGGATATTTCCTTTTTCACCATAGCCCTCTATGGGCTTCCAAAGATCACTTTGCCAATTCCACAAGAACTGTCTTAGCGAAAGGCTTCTTGAGGGGAAAGCTGTAACTCTGTGAGATGATTTCACAGAACACAAAGAAGTTTCTCAGAAAGCTTCCTTCTCTTTGTTATCGGAGGATATTTCCTTTGGCCCTATAGTCTTCAAAGGGATCCGAAATATCTGTTCTCAGATTCCACAGAAATAAGGCTAGCAAAGAGATCCACGAAATACAGATGTAACTCTGTGAGTGGAAGTTACACATCACAGAGCAGTTTCTCAGAAAGCTTCTTTCCAGATTTCATCTGAGGATATTTCCTTTTTCACCATAGCCCTCTATGGGCTTCCAAATATCACTTTGCCAATTCCACAAGAACTGTCTTAGCGACAGGCTTCTTGAGGGGAAAGCTGTATCTCTGTGGGATGATTTCACAGAACACAAAGAAGTTTCTCAGAAAGCTTCTTTCTCTTTGTTATCGGAGAATATTTCCTTTGGCCCTATAGTCTTTAAAGGGATCCGAAATATCTGTTCTCAGATTCCACAGAAATAAGGCTAGCAAAGAGATCCACGAAATATAGATGTAACTCTGTGAGATGAATGAACAGAACACTAAGCAGTTTCTCAGAAAGCTTCTTTCAAGATTTCATCTGAGGATATTTCCTTTTTCACCATAGCCCTCTATGGGCTTCCAAACATCACTTTGCCAATTCCACAAGAACTGTCTTAGCGAAAGGCTTCTTGAGGGGAAAGCTGTAACTCTGTGAGATGATTTCACAGAACACAAAGAAGTTTCTCAGAAAGCTTCCTTCTCTTTGTTATCGGAGGATATTTCCTCTGGCCCTATAGTCTTCAAAGGGATCCGAAATATCTGTTCTCAGATTCCACAGAAATAAGCCTAGCAAAGAGATCCACGAAATACAGATGTAACTCTGTGAGTGGAAGTTACACATCACAGAGCAGTTTCTCAGAAAGCTTCTTTCCAGATTTCATCTGAGGATATTTCCTTTTTCACCATAGCCCTCTATGGGCTTCCAAATATCACTTTGCCAATTCCACAAGAACTGTCTTAGCGAAAGGCTTCTTGAGGGGAAAGCTGTAACTCTGTGAGATGATTTCACTGAACACAAAGAAGTTTCTCAGAAAGCTTCTTTCCCTTTGTTATCGGAGGATATTTCCTTTGTCCCTATAGTCTTCAAAGGGATCCGAAATATCTGTTCTCAGATTCCACAGAAATAAGGCTAGCAAAGAGATCCACGAAATACAGATGTAACTCTGTGATATGAATGAACAGAACACTAAGCAGTTTCTCAGAAAGCTTCTTTCCAGATTTCATCTGAGGATACTTACTTTTTCACCATAGCTCTCTATGGGCTTCCAAATATCACTTTGCCAATTCCACAAGAACTGTCTTAGCGAAAGGCTTCTTGAGGGGAAAGCTGTAACTCTGTGAGATGATTTCACAGAACACAAAGAAGTTTCTCAGAAAGCTTCCTTCTCTTTGTTATCGTAGGATATTTCCTTTGGCCCTATAGTCTTCAAAGGGATCCGAAATATCTGTTCTCAGATTCCACAGAAATAAGGCTAGCAAAGAGATCCACGAAATACAGATGTAACTCTGTGAGTGGAAGTCACACATCACAGAGCAGTTTCTCAGAAAGCTTCTTTCCAGATTTCATCTGAGGATATTTCCTTTTTCACCATAGCCCTCTTGGGCTTCCAAATATCACTTTGCCAATTCCACAAGAACTGTCTTAGCGAAAGGCTTCTTGAGGAGAAAGCTGTAACTCTGTGAGATGATTTCACAGAACACAAAGAAGTTTCTCAGAAAGCTTCCTTCTCTTTGTTATCGGAGGATATTTCCTTTGGCCCTATAGTCTTCAAAGGGATCCGAAATATCTGTTCTCAGATTCCACAGAAATAAGCCTAGCAAAGAGATCCACGAAATACAGATGTAACTCTGTGAGTGGAAGTTACACATCACAGAGCAGTTTCTCAGAAAGCTTCTTTCCAGATTTCATCTGAGGATATTTCCTATTTCACCATAGCCCTCTATGGGCTTCCAAACATCACTTTGCCAATTCCACAAGAACTGCCTTAGCGAAAGGCTTCTTGAGGGGAAAGCTGTAACTCTGTGAGATGATTTCACTGAACACAAAGAAGTTTCTCAGAAAGCTTCTTTCCCTTTGTTATCGGAGGATATTTCCTTTGTCCCTATAGTCTTCAAAGGGATCCGAAATATCTGTTCTCAGATTCCACAGAAATAAGGCTAGCAAAGAGATCCACGAAATACAGATGTAACTCTGTGATATGAATGAACAGAACACTAAGCAGTTTCTCAGAAAGCTTCTTTCCAGATTTCATCTGAGGATACTTACTTTTTCACCATAGCCCTCTATGGTCTTCCAAATATCACTTTGCCAATTCCACAAGAACTGTCTTAGCGAAAGGTTTCTTGAGGGGAAAGCTGTAACTCTGTGAGATGATTTCACAGAACACAAAGAACTTTCTCAGAAAGCTTCCTTCTCTTTGTTATCGGAGGATATTTCCTTTGGCCCTATAGTCTTCAAAGGGATCCGAAATATCTGTTCTCAGATTCCACAGAAATAAGGCTAGCAAAGAGATCCACGAAATAAAGATGTAACTCTGTGAGTGGAAGTCACACATCACAGAGCAGTTTCTCAGAAAGCTTCTTTCCAGATTTCATCTGAGGATATTTCCTTTTTCACCATAGCCCTCTATGGGCTTCCAAATATCACTTTGCCAATTCCACAAGAACTGTCTTAGCGAAAGGCTTCTTGAGGGGAAAGCTGTAACTCTGTGAGATGATTTCACAGAACACAAAGAAGTTTCTCAGAAAGCTTCCTTCTCTTTGTTATCGGAGGATATTTCCTTTGGCCCTATAGTCTTCAAAGGGATCCGAAATATCTGTTCTCAGATTCCACAGAAATAAGGCTAGCAAAGAGATCCACGAAATACAGATGTAACTCTGTGAGATGAATGAAGAGAACACTAAGCAGTTTCTCAGAAAGCCTCTTTCCAGATTTCATCTGAGGATATTTCCTTTTTCACCGTAGACCTTTATGGGCTGCCAAATATCACTTTGCCAATTCTACAAGAACTGTCTTAGCGAAAGGCTTCTTGAGGGGAAAGCTGTAACTCTGTGAGATGATTTCACAGAACACAAAGAAGTTTCTCAGAAAGCTTCCTTCTCTTTGTTATCGGAGGATATTTCCTTTGGCCCTATAGTCTTCAAAGGGATCCGAAATATCTGTTCTCAGATTCCACAGAAATAAGGCTAGCAAAGAGATCCACGAAATACAGATGTAACTCTGTGAGTTGACGTCACACATCACAGAACAGTTTCTCAGAAAGCTTCTTTCCAGATTTCATCTGAGGATATTTCCTTTTCAACCATAGCCCTCTATGGGCTTCCAAATATCACTTTGCCAATTCCACAAGAACTGTCTTAGCGAAAGGCTTCTTGAGGGGAAAGCTGTAACTCTGTGAGATGATTTCACAGAACACAAAGAAGTTTCTCAGAAAGCTTCCTTCTCTTTGTTATCGGAGGATATTTCCTTTGGCCCTATAGTCTTCAAAGGGATCCGAAATATCTGTTCTCAGATTCCACAGAAATAAGGCTAGCAAAGACATCCACGAAATACAGATGTAACTCTGAGAGATGAATGAACAGAAAACTAAGCAGTTTCTCAGAAAGCTTCTTTCCAGATTTCATCTGAGGATATTTCCTTTTTCACCATAGCCCTCTATGGGCTTCCAAATATCACTTTGCCAATTCCACAAGAACTGTCTTAGCGAAAGGCTTCTTGAGGGGAAAGCTGTAACTCTGTGAGATGATTTCACAGAACACAAAGAAGTTTCTCAGAAAGCTTCCTTCTCTTTGTTATCGGAGGATATTTCCTTTGGCCCTATAGTCTTCAAAGGGATCCGAAATATCTGTTCTCAGATTCCACAGAAATAAGGCTAGCAAAGAGATCCACGAAATAAAGATGTAACTCTGTGAGATGAATGAAGAGAACACTAAGCAGTTTCTCAGAAAGCTTCTTTCCAGATTTCATCTGAGGATATTTCCTTTTTCAACATAGCCCTTTATGGGCTGCCAAATATCACTTTGCCAATTCCACAAGAACTGTTGTAGCGAAAGGCTTCTTGAGGGGAAAGCTGTAACTCTGTGAGATGATTTCACAGAACACAAAGAACTTTCTCAGAAAACTTCCTTCTCTTTGTTATCGGAGGATATTTCCTTTGGCCCTATAGTCTTCAAAGGGATCCGAAATATCTGCTCTCAGATTCCACAGAAATAAGGCTAGCAAAGAGATCCACGAAATACAGATGTAACTCTGTGATATGAATGAACAGAACACTAAGCAGTTTCTCAGAAAGCTTCTTTCCAGATTTCATCTGAGGATACTTACTTTTTCACCATAGCCCTCTATGGGCTTCCAAATATCACTTTGCCAATTCCACAAGAACTGTCTTAGCGAAAGGCTTCTTGAGGGGAAAGCTGTAACTCTGTGAGATGATTTCACAGAACACAAAGAAGTTTCTCAGAAAGCTTCCTTCTCTTTGTTATCGTAGGATATTTCCTTTGGCCCTATAGTCTTCAAAGGGATCCGAAATATCTGTTCTCAGATTCCACAGAAATAAGGCTAGCAAAGAGATCCACGAAATACAGATGTAACTCTGTGAGTGGAAGTCACACATCACAGAGCACTTTCTCAGAAAGCTTTTTTCCAGATTTCATCTGAGGATATTTCCTTTTCCACCATAGCCCTCTATGGGCTTCCAAATATCACTTTGCCAATTCCACAAGAACTGTCTTAGCGAAAGGCTTCTTGAGGGGAAAGCTGTAACTCTGTGAGATGATTTCACAGAACACAAAGAAGTTTCTCAGAAAGCTTCCTTCTCTTTGTTATCGGAGGATATTTCCTTTGGCCCTATAGTCTTCAAAGGGATCCGAAATATCTGTTCTCAGATTCCACAGAAATAAGGCTAGCAAAGAGATCCACGAAATACAGATGTAACTCTGTGAGTGGAAGTCACACATCACAGAGCAGTTTCTCAGAAAGTTTTTTTCCAGATTTCATCTGAGGATATTTCCTTTTTCACCATAGCCCTCTATGGGCTTCCAAATATCACTTTGCCAATTCCACAAGAACTGTCTTAGCGAAAGGCTTCTTGAGGCGAAAGCTGTAACTCTGTGAGATGATTTCACAGAACAAAAAGAAGTTTCTCAGAAAGCTTCCTTCTCTTTGTTATCGGAGGATATTTCCTTTGGCCCTATAGTCTTCAAAGGGATCCGAAATATCTGTTCTCAGATTCCACAGAAATAAGGCTAGCAAAGAGATCCACGAAATAGAGATGTAACTCTGTGAGTGGAAGTCACACATCACAGAGCAGTTTCTCAGAAAGCTTCTTTCCAGATTTCATCTGAGGATATTTCCTTTTTCACCATAGCCCTCTATGGGCTTCCAAATATCACTTTGCCAATTCCACAAGAACTGTCTTAGCGAAAGGCTTCTTGAGGGGAAAGCTGTAACAATGTGAGATGATTTCACAGAACACAAAGAAGTTTCTCAGAAAGCTTCCTTCTCTTTGTTATCGGAGGATATTTCCTTTGGCCCTATAGTCTTCAAAGGGATCCGAAATATCTGTTCTCAGAATCCACAGAAATAAGGCTAGCAAAGAGATCCACGAAATACAGATGTAACTCTGAGAGATGAATGAACAGAACACTAAGCAGTTTCTCAGAAAGCTTCTTTCCAGATTTCATCTGAGGATATTTCCTTTTTCACCATAGCCCTCTATGGGCTTCCAAATATCACTTTGCCAATTCCACAAGAACTGTGTTAGCGAAAGGCTTCTTGAGGGGAAAGCTGTAACTCTGTGAGATGATTTCACAGAACACAAAGAAGTTTCTCAGAAAGCTTCCTTCTGTTTGTTATCGGAGGATATTTCCTTTGGCCCTATAGTCTTCAAAGGGATCCGAAATATCTGTTCTCAGATTCCACAGAAATAAGGCTAGCAAAGAGATCCACGAAATACAGATGTAACTCTGTGAGATGAATGAAGAGAACACAAAGCAGTTTCTCAGAAAGCTTCTTTGCAGATTTCATCTGAGGATATTTCCTTTTTCACCATAGCCCTTTATGGGCTGCCAAATATCAGTTTGCCAATTCCACAAGAACTGTCTTAGCGAAAGGCTTCTTGAGGGGAAAGCTGTAACTCTGTGAGACGATTTCACAGAACACAAAGAACTTTCTGAGAAAGCTTCCTTCTCTTTGTTATCGGAGGATATTTCCTTTGGCCCTATAGTCTTCAAAGGGATCCGAAATATCTGCTCTCAGATTCCACAGAAATAAGGCTAGCAAAGAGATCCACGAAATACAGATGTAACTCTGAGAGATGAATGAACAGAACACTAAGCAGTTTTTCAGAAATCTTCTTTCCAGATTTCATCTGAGGATATTTCCTTTTTCACCATAGCCCTTTATGGGCTGCCAAATATCACTTTGCCAATTCCACAAGAACTGTCTTAGCGAAAGGCTTCTTGAGGGGAAAGCTGTAACTCTGTGAGATGATTTCACAGAACACAAAGAAGTTTCTCAGAAAGCTTCCTTCTCTTTGTTATCGGAGGATATTTCCTTTGGCCCTATAGTCTTCAAAGGGATCCGAAATATCTGTTCTCAGATTCCACAGAAATAAGGCTAGCAAAGAGATCCACGAAATACAGATGTAACTCGGAGAGATGAATGAACAGAACACTAAGCAGTTTCTCAGAAAGCTTCTTTCCAGATTTCATCTGAGGATATTTCCTTTTTCACCATAGCCCTCTATGGGCTTCCAAATATCACTTTGCCAATTCCACAAGAACTGTCTTAGCGAAAGGCTTCTTGAGGGGAAAGCTGTAACTCTGTGAGATGATTTCACAGAACACAAAGAAGTTTCTCAGAAAGCTTCCTTCTCTTTGTTATCGGAGGATATTTCCTTTGGCCCTATAGTCTTCAAAGGGATCCGAAATATCTGTTCTCAGATTCCACAGAAATAAGGCTAGCAAAGAGATCCACGATATAAAGATGTAACTCTGTGAGATGAATGAAGAGAACACTAAGCAGTTTCTCAGAAAGCTTCTTTCCAGATTTCATCTGAGGATATTTCCTTTTTCACCATAGCCCTTTATGGGCTTCCAAATATCACTTTGCCAATTCCACAAGAACTGTCTTAGTGAAAGGCTTCTTGAGGGGAAAGCTGTAACTCTGTGAGATGATTTCACAGAACACAAAGAACTTTCTCAGAAAGCTTCCTTCTCTTTGTTATTGGAGGATATTTCCTTTGGCCCTATAGTCTTCAAAGGGATCCGAAATATCTGCTCTGATATTCCACAGAAATAAGGCTAGCAAAGGGATCCACGAAATACAGATGTAACGCTGAGGGATGAATGAACAGAACACTAAGCAGTTTCTCAGAAAGCTTCTTTCCAGATTTCATCTGAGGATATTTCCTTTTTCACCATAGCCCTCTATGGGCTTCCAAATATCACTTTGCCAATTCCACAAGAACTGTCTTAGCGAAAGGCTTCTTGAGGGGAAAGCTGTAACTCTGTGAGATGATTTCACAGAACACAAAGAAGTTTCTCAGAAAGCTTCTTTCTCTCTTTTATCGGAGTAGATTTCCTTTGTCCATATAGTCTTCAAAGGGATCAGAAATATCTGTTCTCAGATTCCACAGAAATAAGGCTAGCAAAGAGATCCACGAAATACAGATGTAACTCTGTGAGATGAATGAACAGAACACTAAGCAGTTTCCTAGAAAGCTTCTTTCCAGATTTCATCTGAGGATATTTACTTTTCCACCATAGCCCTCTATGGGCTTCCAAATATCACTTTGCCAATTCCACAAGAACTGTCTTAGCGAAAGGCTTCTTGAGGGGAAAGCTGTAACTCTGTGAGATGATTTCACTGAACACAAAGAAGTTTCTCAGAAAGCTTCTTTCCCTTTGTTATCGGAGGATATTTCCGTTGTCCCTATAGTCTTCAAAGGGATCCGAAATATCTGTTCTCAGATTCCACAGAAATAAGGCTAGCAAAGAGATCCACGAAATACAGATGTAACTCGGTGATATGAATGAACAGAACACTAAGCAGTTTCTCAGAAAGCTTCTTTCCAGATTTCATCTGAGGATACTTACTTTTTCACCATAGCCCTCTATGGGCTTCCAAATATCACTTTGCCAATTCCACAAGAACTGTCTTAGCGAAAGGCTTCTTGAGGGGAAAGCTGTAACTCTGTGAGATGATTTCACAGAACACAAAGAAGTTTCTCAGAAAGCTTCCTTCTCTTTGTTATCGTAGGATATTTCCTTTGGCCCTATAGTCTTCAAAGGGATCCGAAATATCTGTTCTCAGATTCCACAGAAATAAGGCTAGCAAAGAGATCCACGAAATACAGATGTAACTCTGTGAGTGGAAGTCACACATCACAGAGCAGTTTCTCAGAAAGCTTCTTTCCAGATTTCATCTGAGGATATTTCCTTTTTCACCATAGCCCTCTATGGGCTTCCAAATATCACTTTGCCAATTCCACAAGAACTGTCTTAGCGAAAGGCTTCTTGAGGGGAAAGCTGTAACTCTGTGAGATGATTTCACAGAACACAAAGATGTTTCTCAGAAAGCTTCCTTCTCTTTGTTATCGGAGGATATTTCCTTTTGCCCTATAGTCTTCAAAGGGATCCGAAATATCTGTTCTCAGATTCCACAGAAATAAGGCTAGCAAAGAGATCCACGAAATACAGATGTAACTCTGTGAGATGAATGAAGAGAACACTAAGCAGTTTCTCAGAAAGCTTCTTTCCAGATTTCATCTGAGGATATTTCCTTTTTCACCGTAGAACTTTATGGGCTGCCAAATATCACTTTGCCAATTCTACAAGAACTGTCTTAGCGAAAGGCTTCTTGAGGGGAAAGCTGTAACTCTGTGAGATGATTTCACAGAACACAAAGAAGTTTCTCAGAAAGCTTCCTTCTCTTTGTTATCGGAGGATATTTCCTTTGGCCCTATAGTCTTCAAAGGGATCCGAAATATCTGTTCTCAGATTCCACAGAAATAAGGCTAGCAAAGAGATCCACGAAATACAGATGTAACTCTGTGAGATGAATGAACAGAACACTAAGCAGTTTCCTAGAAAGCTTCTTTCCAGATTTCATCTGAGGATATTTACTTTTCCTCCATAGCCCTCTATGGGCTTCCAAATATCACTTTGCCAATTCCACAAGAACTGTCTTAGCGAAAGGCTTCTTGAGGGGAAAGCTGTAACTCTGTGAGATGATTTCACTGAACACAAAGAAGTTTCTCAGAAAGCTTCTTTCCCTTTGTTATCGGAGGATATTTCCGTTGTCCCTATAGTCTTCAAAGGGATCCGAAATATCTGTTCTCAGATTCCACAGAAATAAGGCTAGCAAAGAGATCCACGAAATACAGATGTAACTCTGTGATATGAATGAACAGAACACCAAGCAGTTTCTCAGAAAGCTTCTTTCCAGATTTCATCTGAGGATACTTACTTTTTCACCATAGCCCTCTATGGGCTTCCAAATATCACTTTGCCAATTCCACAAGAACTGTCTTAGCGAAAGGCTTCTTGAGGGGAAAGCTGTAACTCTGTGAGATGATTTCACAGAACACAAAGAAGTTTCTCAGAAAGCTTCCTTCTCTTTGTTATCGTAGGATATTTCCTTTGGCCCTATAGTCTTCAAAGGGATCCGAAATATCTGTTCTCAGATTCCACAGAAATAAGGCTAGCAAAGAGATCCACGAAATACAGATGTAACTCTGTGAGTGGAAGTCACACATCACAGAGCAGTTTCTCAGAAAGCTTCTTTCCAGATTTCATCTGAGGATATTTCCTTTTTCACCATAGCCCTCTATGGGCTTCCAAATATCACTTTGCCAATTCCACAAGAACTGTCTTAGCGAAAGGCTTCTTGAGGGGAAAGCTGTAACTCTGTGAGATGATTTCACAGAACACAAAGATGTTTCTCAGAAAGCTTCCTTCTCTTTGTTATCGGAGGATATTTCCTTTGGCCCTATAGTCTTCAAAGGGATCCGAAATATCTGTTCTCAGATTCCACAGAAATAAGGCTAGCAAAGAGATCCACGAAATACAGATGTAACTCTGTGAGATGAATGAAGAGAACACTAAGCAGTTTCTCAGAAAGCTTCTTTCCAGATTTCATCTGAGGATATTTCCTTTTTCACCGTAGAACTTTATGGGCTGCCAAATATCACTTTGCCAATTCTACAAGAACTGTCTTAGCGAAAGGCTTCTTGAGGGGAAAGCTGTAACTCTGTGAGATGATTTCACAGAACACAAAGAAGTTTCTCAGAAAGCTTCCTTCTCTTTGTTATCGGAGGATATTTCCTTTGGCCCTATAGTCTTCAAAGGGATCCGAAATATCTGTTCTCAGATTCCACAGAAATAAGGCTAGCAAAGAGATCCACGAAATACAGATGTAACTCTGTGAGTTGACGTCACACATCACAGAACAGTTTCTCAGAAAGCTTCTTTCCAGATTTCATCTGAGGATATTTCCTTTTCAACCATAGCCCTCTATGGGCTTCCAAATATCACTTTGCCAATTCCACAAGAACTGTCTTAGCGAAAGGCTTCTTCAGGGGAAAGCTGTAACTCTGTGAGATGATTTCACAGAACACAAAGAAGTTTCTCAGAAAGCTTCCTTCTCTTTGTTATCGGAGGATATTTCCTTTGGCCCTATAGTCTTCAAAGGGATCCGAAATATCTGTTCTCAGATTCCACAGAAATAAGGCTAGCAAAGAGATCCACGAAATACAGATGTAACTCTGAGAGATGAATGAACAGAACACTAAGCAGTTTCTCAGAAAGCTTCTTTCCAGATTTCATCTGAGGATATTTCCTTTTTCACCATAGTCCTCTATGGGCTTCCAAATATCACTTTGCCAATTCCACAAGAACTGTCTTAGCGAAAGGCTTCTTGAGGGGAAAGCTGTAACTCTGTGAGATGATTTCACAGAACACAAAGAACTTTCTCAGAAAGCTTCCTTCTCTTTGTTATCGGAGGATATTTCCTTTGTCCCTATAGTCTTCAAAGGGATCCGAAATATCTGCTCTCAGATTCCACAGAAATAAGGCTAGCAAAGAGATCCACGAAATACAGATGTAACTCTGTGAGTGGAAGTTACACATCACAGAGCAGTTTCTCAGAAAGCTTCTTTCCAGATTTCATCTGAGGATAATTCCTTTTTCACCATAGCCCTCTATGGGCTTCCAAATATCACTTTGCCAATTCCACAAGAACTGTCTTAGCGAAAGGCTTCTTGAGGGGAAAGCTGTAACTCTGTGAGATGATTTCACTGAACACAAAGAAGTTTCTCAGAAAGCTTCTTTCCCTTTGTTATCGGAGGATATTTCCTTTGTCCCTATAGTCTTCAAAGGGATCCGAAATATCTGTTCTCAGATTCCACAGAAATAAGGCTAGCAAAGAGATCCACGAAATACAGATGTAACTCTGTGATATGAATGAACAGAACACTAAGCAGTTTCTCAGAAAGCTTCTTTCCAGATTTCATCTGAGGATACTTACTTTTTCACCATAGCCCTCTATGGGCTTCCAAATATCACTTTGCCAATTCCACAAGAACTGTCTTAGCGAAAGGCTTCTTGAGGAGAAAGCTGTAACTCTGTGAGATGATTTCACAGAACACAAAGAAGTTTCTCAGAAAGCTTCCTTCTCTTTGTTATCGTAGGATATTACCTTTGGCCCTATAGTCTTCAAAGGGATCCGAAATATCTGTTCTCAGATTCCACAGAAATAAGGCTAGCAAAGAGATCCACGAAATACAGATGTAACTCTGTGAGTGGAAGTCACACATCACAGAGCAGTTTCTCAGAAAGCTTTTTTCCAGATTTCATCTGAGGATATTTCCTTTTCCACCATAGCCCTCTATGGGCTTCCAAATATCACTTTGCCAATTCCACAAGAACTGTCTTAGCGAAAGGCTTCTTGAGGGGAAAGCTGTAACTCTGTGAGATGATTTCACAGAACACAAAGAAGTTTCTCAGAAAGCTTCCTTCTCTTTGTTATCGGAGGATATTTCCTTTGGCCCTATAGTCTTCAAAGGGATCCGAAATATCTGTTCTCAGATTCCACAGAAATAAGGCTAGCAAAGAGATCCATGAAATACAGATGTAACTCTGTGAGTGGAAGTCACACATCACAGAGCAGTTTCTCAGAAAGCTTTTTTCCAGATTTCATCTGAGGATATTTCCTTTTTCACCATAGCCCTCTATGGGCTTCCAAATATCACTTTGCCAATTCCACAAGAACTGTCTTAGCGAAAGGCTTCTTGAGGGGAAAGCTGTAACTCTGTGAGATGATTTCACAGAACACAAAGAAGTTTCTCAGAAAGCTTCCTTCTCTTTGTTATCGGAGGATATTTCCTTTGGCCCTATAGTCTTCAAAGGGATCCGAAATATCTGTTCTCAGATTCCACAGAAATAAGGCTAGCAAAGAGATCCACGAAATAGAGATGTAACTCTGTGAGTGGAAGTCACACATCACAGAGCATTTTCTCAGAAAGCTTCTTTCCAGATTTCATCTGAGGATATTTCCTTTTTCACCATAGCCCTCTATGGGCTTCCAAATATCACTTTGCCAATTCCACAAGAACTGTCTTAGCGAAAGGCTTCTTGAGGGGAAAGCTGTAACTCTGTGAGAGGATTTCACAGAACACAAAGAAGTTTCTCAGAAAGCTTCCTTCTCTTTGTTATCGGAGGATATTTCCTTTGGCCCTATAGTCTTCAAAGGGATCCCAAATATCTGTTCTCAGATTCCACAGAAATAAGGCTAGCAAATAGATCCACGAAATACAGATGTAACTCTGTGAGATGAATGAAGAGAACACAAAGCAGTTTCTCAGAAAGCTTCTTTGCAGATTTCATCTGAGGATATTTCCTTTTTCACCATAGCCCTTTATGGGCTGCCAAATATCACTTTGCCAATTCCACAAGAACTGTCTTAGCGAAAGGCTTCTTGAGGGGAAAGCTGTAACTCTGTGAGACGATTTCACAGAACACAAAGAACTTTCTCAGAAAGCTTCCTTCTCTTTGTTATCGGAGGATATTTCCTTTGGCCCTATAGTCTTCAAAGGGATCCGAAATATCTGCTCTCAGATTCCACAGAAATAAGGCTAGCAAAGAGATCCACGAAATACAGATGTAACTCTGAGAGATGAATGAACAGAACACTAAGCAGTTTTTCAGAAATCTTCTTTCCAGATTTCATCTGAGGATATTTCCTTTTTCACCATAGCCCTTTATGGGCTTCCAAATATCACTTTGCCAATTCCACAAGAACTGTGTTAGCGAAAGGCTTCTTGAGGGGAAAGCTGTAACTCTGTGAGATGATTTCACAGAACACAAAGAAGTTTCTCAGAAAGCTTCCTTCTCTTTGTTATCGGAGGATATTTCCTTTGGCCCTATAGTCTTCAAAGGGATCCGAAATATCTGTTCTCAGATTCCACAGAAATAAGGCTAGCAAAGAGATCCACGAAATACAGATGTAACTCGGAGAGATGAATGAACAGAACACTAAGCAGTTTCTCAGAAAGCTTCTTTCCAGATTTCATCTGAGGATATTTCCTTTTTCACCATAGCCCTCTATGGGCTTCCAAATATCACTTTGCCAATTCCACAAGAACTGCCTTAGCGAAAGGCTTCTGGAGGGGAAAGCTGTAACTCTGTGAGATGATTTCACAGAACACAAAGAAGTTTCTCAGAAAGCTTCCTTCTCTTTGTTATCGGAGGATATTTCCTTTGGCCCTATAGTCTTCAAAGGGATCCGAAATATCTGTTCTCAGATTCCACAGAAATAAGGCTAGCAAAGAGATCCACGAAATACAGATGTAACTCTGTGAGATGAATGAAGAGAACACTAAGCAGTTTCTCAGAAAGCTTCTTTCCAGATTTCATCTGAGGATATTTCCTTTTTCACCATAGCCCTTTATGGGCTTCCAAATATCACTTTGCCAATTCCACAAGAACTGTCTTAGTGAAAGGCTTCTTGAGGGGAAAGCTGTAACTCTGTGAGATGATTTCACAGAACACAAAGAACTTTCTCAGAAAGCTTCCTTCTCTTTGTTATTGGAGGATATTTCCTTTGGCCCTATAGTCTTCAAAGGGATCCGAAATATCTGCTCTGATATTCCACAGAAATAAGGCTAGCAAAGAGATCCACGAAATACAGATGTAACGCTGAGGGATGAATGAACAGAACACTAAGCAGTTTCTCAGAAAGCTTCTTTCCATATTTCATCTGAGGATATTTCCTTTTTCACCATAGCCCTCTATGGGCTTCCAAATATCACTTTGCCAATTCCACAAGAACTGTCTTAGCGAAAGGCTTCTTGAGGGGAAAGCTGTAACTCTGTGAGATGATTTCACAGAACACAAAGAAGTTTCTCAGAAAGCTTCTTTCTCTCTTTTATCGGAGTAGATTTCCTTTGTCCATATAGTCTTCAAAGGGATCAGAAATATCTGTTCTCAGATTCCACAGAAATAAGGCTAGCAAAGAGATCCACGAAATACAGATGTAACTCTGTGAGATGAATGAACAGAACACTAAGCAGTTTCCTAGAAAGCTTCTTTCCAGATTTCATCTGAGGATATTTACTTTTCCACCATAGCCCTCTATGGGCTTCCAAATATCACTTTGCCAATTCCACAGGAACTGTCTTAGAGATAGGCTTCTTGAGGGGAAAGCTGTAACTCTGTGAGATGATTTCACAGAACACAAAGAAGTTTCTCAGAAAGCTTCCTTCTCTTTGTTATCGGAGGATATTTCCTTTGGCCCTATAGTCTTCAAAAGGATCCGAAATATCTGTTCTCAGATTCCACAGAAATAAGGCTAGCAAAGAGATCCACGAAATACAGATGTAACTCTGTGAGTGGAAGTCACACATCACAGAGCAGTTTCTCAGAAAGCTTCTTTCCAGATTTCATCAGAGGATATTTCCTTTTTCACCATAGCCCTCTATGGGCTTCCAAATATCACTTTGCCAATTCCACAAGAACTGACTTAGCGAAAGGCTTCTTGAGGGGAAAGCTGTAACTCTGTGAGATGATTTCACTGAACACAAAGAAGTTTCTCAGAAAGCTTCTTTCTCTTTGTTATCGGAGAATATTTCCTTTGGCCCTATAGTCTTCAAAGGGATCCGAAATATCTGTTCTCAGATTCCACAGAAATAAGGCTAGCAAAGAGATCCACGAAATACAGATGTAACCCTGTGAGTGGAAGTTACACATCACAGAGTAGTTTCTCAGAAAGCTTCTTTCCAGATTTCATCTGAGGATATTTCCTTTTTCACCATAGCCCTCTATGGGCTGCCAAATATCACTTTGCCAATTCCACAAGAACTGTCTTAGCGAAAGGCTTCTTGAGGGGAAAGCTGTAACTCTGTGAGATGATTTCACAGAACACAAAGAAGTTTCTCAGAAAGCTTCCTTCCCTTTGTTATCGGAGGATATTTCCTTTGGCCCTATAGACTTCAAAGAGATCCGAAATATCTGTTCTCAGATTCAACAGAAATAAGGCTAGCAAAGAGATTCACGAAATACAGATGTAACTCTGTGAGATGAATGAACAGAACACTAAACCGTTTCTCAGAAAGCTTCTTTCCAGATTTCATCTGAGGATATTTCCTTTTTCACCACAGCCCTCTATGGGCTTCCAAATATCACTTTGCCAATTCCACAAGAACTGTCTTAGCGAAAGGCTTCTTGAGGGGAAAGCTGTAACTCTGTGAGATGATTTCACAGAACACAAAGAAGTTTCTCAGAAAGCTTCCTTCTCTTTGTTATCGGAGGATACTTCCTTTGGCCCTATAGTCTTCAAAGCGATCCGAAATATCTGTTCTCAGATTACACAGAAATAAGGCTAGCAAAGAGATCCACGAAATACAGATGTAACTCTGTGAGATGAATGAACAGAACACTAAGCAGTTTCTCAGAAAGCTTCTTTCCAGATTTCATCTGAGGATATTTCCTTTTTCACCATAGCCCTCTATGGGCTTCCAAATATCACTTTGCCAATTCCACAAGAACTGTCTTAGCGAAAGGCTTCTTGAGGGGAAAGCTGTAACTCTGTGAGATGATTTCACAGAACACAAAGAAGTTTCTCAGAAAGCTTCCTTCTTTTTGTTATCGGAGAATATTTCCTTTGGCCCTATAATCTTCAAAGGGATCCGAAATATCTGTTTTCAGATTCCACAGAAATAAGGCTAGCAAAGAGATCGACGAAATACAGATGTAACTCTGTGAGTTGACGTCACACATCACAGAACAGTTTCTCAGAAAGCTTCTTTCCAGATTTCATCTGAGGATATTTCCTTTTCAACCATAGCCCTCTATGGGCTTCCAAATATCACTTTGCCAATTCCACAAGAACTGTCTTAGCGAAAGGCTTCTTGAGGGGAAAGCTGTAACTCTGTGAGATGATTTCACAGAACACAAAGAAGTTTCTCAGAAAACTTCCTTCTCTTTGTTATCGGAGGATATTTCCTTTGGCCCTATAGTCTTCAAAGGGATCCGAAATATCTGTTCTCAGATTCCACAGAAATAAGGCTAGCAAAGAGATCCACGAAATACAGATGTAACTCTGAGAGATGAATGAACAGAACACTAAGCAGTTTCTCAGAAAGCTTCTTTCCAGATTTCATCTGAGGATATTTCCTTTTTCACCATAGCCCTCTATGGGCTTCCAAATATCACTTTGCCAATTCCACAAGAACTGTCTTAGCGAAAGGCTTCTTGAGGGGAAAGCTGTAACTCTGTGAGATGATTTCACAGAACACAAAGAAGTTTCTCAGAAAGCTTCCTTCTCTTTGTTATCGGAGGATATTTCCTTTGGCCCTATAGTCTTCAAAGGGATCCGAAATATCTGTTCTCAGATTCCACAGAAATAAGGCTAGCAAAGAGATCCACGAAATACAGATGTAACTCTGTGAGATGAATGAAGAGAACACTAAGCAGTTTCTCAGAAAGCTTCTTTCCAGATTTCATCTGAGGATATTTCCTTTTTCACCATAGCCCTTTATGGGCTTCCAAATATCACTTTGCCAATTCCACAAGAACTGTCTTAGTGAAAGGCTTCTTGAGGGGAAAGCTGTAACTCTGTGAGATGATTTCACAGAACACAAAGAACTTTCTCAGAAAGCTTCCTTCTCTTTGTTATTGGAGGATATTTCCTTTGGCCCTATAGTCTTCAAAGGGATCCGAAATATCTGCTCTGATATTCCACAGAAATAAGGCTAGCAAAGAGATCCACGAAATACAGATGTAACGCTGAGGGATGAATGAACAGAACACTAAGCAGTTTCTCAGAAAGCTTCTTTCCATATTTCATCTGAGGATATTTCCTTTTTCACCATAGCCCTCTATGGGCTTCCAAATATCACTTTGCCAATTCCACAAGAACTGTCTTAGCGAAAGGCTTCTTGAGGGGAAAGCTGTAACTCTGTGAGATGATTTCACAGAACACAAAGAAGTTTCTCAGAAAGCTTCTTTCTCTCTTTTATCGGAGTAGATTTCCTTTGTCCATATAGTCTTCAAAGGGATCAGAAATATCTGTTCTCAGATTCCACAGAAATAAGGCTAGCAAAGAGATCCACGAAATACAGATGTAACTCTGTGAGATGAATGAACAGAACACTAAGCAGTTTCCTAGAAAGCTTCTTTCCAGATTTCATCTGAGGATATTTACTTTTCCACCATAGCCCTCTATGGGCTTCCAAATATCACTTTGCCAATTCCACAGGAACTGTCTTAGAGATAGGCTTCTTGAGGGGAAAGCTGTAACTCTGTGAGATGATTTCACAGAACACAAAGAAGTTTCTCAGAAAGCTTCCTTCTCTTTGTTATCGGAGGATATTTCCTTTGGCCCTATAGTCTTCAAAAGGATCCGAAATATCTGTTCTCAGATTCCACAGAAATAAGGCTAGCAAAGAGATCCACGAAATACAGATGTAACTCTGTGAGTGGAAGTCACACATCACAGAGCAGTTTCTCAGAAAGCTTCTTTCCAGATTTCATCAGAGGATATTTCCTTTTTCACCATAGCCCTCTATGGGCTTCCAAATATCACTTTGCCAATTCCACAAGAACTGACTTAGCGAAAGGCTTCTTGAGGGGAAAGCTGTAACTCTGTGAGATGATTTCACTGAACACAAAGAAGTTTCTCAGAAAGCTTCTTTCTCTTTGTTATCGGAGAATATTTCCTTTGGCCCTATAGTCTTCAAAGGGATCCGAAATATCTGTTCTCAGATTCCACAGAAATAAGGCTAGCAAAGAGATCCACGAAATACAGATGTAACCCTGTGAGTGGAAGTTACACATCACAGAGTAGTTTCTCAGAAAGCTTCTTTCCAGATTTCATCTGAGGATATTTCCTTTTTCACCATAGCCCTCTATGGGCTGCCAAATATCACTTTGCCAATTCCACAAGAACTGTCTTAGCGAAAGGCTTCTTGAGGGGAAAGCTGTAACTCTGTGAGATGATTTCACAGAACACAAAGAAGTTTCTCAGAAAGCTTCCTTCCCTTTGTTATCGGAGGATATTTCCTTTGGCCCTATAGACTTCAAAGAGATCCGAAATATCTGTTCTCAGATTCAACAGAAATAAGGCTAGCAAAGAGATTCACGAAATACAGATGTAACTCTGTGAGATGAATGAACAGAACACTAAACCGTTTCTCAGAAAGCTTCTTTCCAGATTTCATCTGAGGATATTTCCTTTTTCACCATAGCCCTCTATGGGCTTCCAAATATCACTTTGCCAATTCCACAAGAACTGTCTTAGCGAAAGGCTTCTTGAGGGGAAAGCTGTAACTCTGTGAGATGATTTCACAGAACACAAAGAAGTTTCTCAGAAAGCTTCCTTCTCTTTGTTATCGGAGGATACTTCCTTTGGCCCTATAGTCTTCAAAGCGATCCGAAATATCTGTTCTCAGATTACACAGAAATAAGGCTAGCAAAGAGATCCACGAAATACAGATGTAACTCTGTGAGATGAATGAACAGAACACTAAGCAGTTTCTCAGAAAGCTTCTTTCCAGATTTCATCTGAGGATATTTCCTTTTTCACCATAGCCCTCTATGGGCTTCCAAATATCACTTTGCCAATTCCACAAGAACTGTCTTAGCGAAAGGCTTCTTGAGGGGAAAGCTGTAACTCTGTGAGATGATTTCACAGAACACAAAGAAGTTTCTCAGAAAGCTTCCTTCTTTTTGTTATCGGAGAATATTTCCTTTGGCCCTATAATCTTCAAAGGGATCCGAAATATCTGTTTTCAGATTCCACAGAAATAAGGCTAGCAAAGAGATCGACGAAATACAGATGTAACTCTGTGAGTTGACGTCACACATCACAGAACAGTTTCTCAGAAAGCTTCTTTCCAGATTTCATCTGAGGATATTTCCTTTTCAACCATAGCCCTCTATGGGCTTCCAAATATCACTTTGCCAATTCCACAAGAACTGTCTTAGCGAAAGGCTTCTTGAGGGGAAAGCTGTAACTCTGTGAGATGATTTCACAGAACACAAAGAAGTTTCTCAGAAAACTTCCTTCTCTTTGTTATCGGAGGATATTTCCTTTGGCCCTATAGTCTTCAAAGGGATCCGAAATATCTGTTCTCAGATTCCACAGAAATAAGGCTAGCAAAGAGATCCACGAAATACAGATGTAACTCTGAGAGATGAATGAACAGAACACTAAGCAGTTTCTCAGAAAGCTTCTTTCCAGATTTCATCTGAGGATATTTCCTTTTTCACCATAGCCCTCTATGGGCTTCCAAATATCACTTTGCCAATTCCACAAGAACTGTCTTAGCGAAAGGCTTCTTGAGGGGAAAGCTGTAACTCTGTGAGATGATTTCACAGAACACAAAGAAGTTTCTCAGAAAGCTTCCTTCTCTTTGTTATCGGAGGATATTTCCTTTGGCCCTATAGTCTTCAAAGGGATCCGAAATATCTGTTCTCAGATTCCACAGAAATAAGGCTAGCAAAGAGATCCACGAAATAAAGATGTAACTCTGTGAGATGAATGAAGAGAACACTAAGCAGTTTCTCAGAAAGCTTCTTTCCAGATTTCATCTGAGGATATTTCCTTTTTCACCATAGCCCTTTATGGGCTGCCAAATATCACTTTGCCAATTCCACAAGAACTGTTGTAGCGAAAGGCTTCTTGAGGGGAAAGCTGTAACTCTGTGAGATGATTTCACAGAACACAAAGAACTTTCTCAGAAAGCTTCCTTCTCTTTGTTATCGGAGGATATTTCCTTTGGCCCTATAGTCTTCAAAGGGATCCGAAATATCTGCTCTCAGATTCCACAGAAATAAGGCTAGCAAAGAGATCCACGAAATACAGATGTAACTCTGTTTGTGGAAGTTACACATCACAGAGCAGTTTCTCAGAAAGCTTCTTTCCAGATTTCATCTGAGGATATTTCCTTTTTCACCATAGCCCTCTATGGGCTTCCAAATATCACTTTGCCAATTCCACAAGAACTGTCTTAGCGAAAGGCTTCTTGAGGGGAAAGCTGTAACTCTGTGA
Organism: Macaca nemestrina; assembly: GCF_043159975.1. Taxonomy (NCBI): domain Eukaryota; kingdom Metazoa; phylum Chordata; class Mammalia; order Primates; family Cercopithecidae; genus Macaca; species Macaca nemestrina. Next base: position 104,386,568 of record NC_092132.1, on the reverse strand, counting down.
GATGATTTCACTGAACACAAAGAAGTTTCTCAGAAAGCTTCTTTCCCTTTGTTATCGGAGGATATTTCCTTTGTCCCTATAGTCTTCAAAGGGATCCGAAATATCTGTTCTCAGATTCCACAGAAATAAGGCTAGCAAAGAGATCCACGAAATACAGATGTAACTCTGTGATATGAATGAACAGAACACTAAGCAGTTTCTCCGAAAGCTTCTTTCCAGATTTCATCTGAGGATACTTACTTTTTCACCATAGCCCTCTATGGGCTTCCAAATATCACTTTGCCAATTCCACAAGAACTGTCTTAGCGAAAGGCTTCTTGAGGGGAAAGCTGTAACTCTGTGAGATGATTTCACAGAACACAAAGAAGTTTCTCAGAAAGCTTCCTTCTCTTTGTTATCGGAGGATATTTCCTTTGGCCCTATAGTCTTCAAAGGGATCCGAAATATCTGTTCTCAGATTCCACAGAAATAAGGCTAGCAAAGAGATCCACGAAATACAGATGTAACTCTGTGAGTGGAAGTCACACATCACAGAGCAGTTTCTCAGAAAGCTTTTTTCCAGATTTCATCTGAGGATATTTCCTTTTCCACCATAGCCCTCTATGGGCTTCCAAATATCACTTTGCCAATTCCACAAGAACTGTCTTAGCGAAAGGCTTCTTGAGGGGAAAGCTGTAACTCTGTGAGATGATTTCACAGAACACAAAGAAGTTTCTCAGAAAGCTTCCTTCTCTTTGTTATCGGAGGATAGTTCCTTTGGCCCTATAGTCTTCAAAGGGATCCGAAATATCTGTTCTCAGATTCCACAGAAATAAGGCTAGCAAAGAGGTCCACGAAATACAGATGTAACTCTGTGAGTGGAAGTCACACATCACAGAGCAGTTTCTCAGAAAGCTTTTTTCCAGATTTCATCTGAGGATATTTCCTTTTTCACCATAGCCCTCTATGGGCTTCCAAATATCACTTTTCCAATTCCACAAGAACTGTCTAAGCAAAAGGCTTCTTGAGGGGAAAGCTGTAACTCTGTGAGATGATTTCACAGAACACAAAGAAGTTTCTCAGAAAGCTTCCTTCTCTTTGTTATCGGAGGATATTTCCTTTGGCCCTATAGTCTTCAAAGGGATCCCAAATATCTGTTCTCAGATTCCACAGAAATAAGGCTAGCAAAGAGATCCACGAAATACAGATGTAACTCTGTGAGTGGAAGTCACACATCACAGAGCAGTTTCTCAGAAAGCTTCTTTCCAGATTTCATCTGAGGATATTTCCTTTTTCACCATAGCCCTCTATGGGCTTCCAAATATCACTTTGCCAATTCCACAAGAACTGTCTTAGCGAAAGGCTTCTTGAGGGGAAAGCTGTAACAATGTGAGATGATTTCACAGAACACAAAGAAGTTTCTCAGAAAGCTTCCTTCTCTTTGTTATCGGAGGATATTTCCTTTGGCCCTATATTCTTCAAAGGGATCCGAAATATCTGTTCTCAGATTCCACAGAAATAAGGCTAGCAAAGAGATCCACGAAATACAGATGTAACTCTGAGAGATGAATGAACAGAACACTAAGCAGTTTCTCAGAAAGCTTCTTTCCAGATTTCATCTGAGGATATTTCCTTTTTCACCATAGCCCTCTATGGGCTTCCAAATATCACTTTTCCAATTCCACAAGAACTGTCTTAGCGAAAGGCTTCTTGAGGGGAAAGCTGTAACTCTGTGAGATGATTTCACAGAACACAAAGAAGTTTCTCAGAAAGCTTCCTTCTCTTTGTTATCGGAGGATATTTCCTTTGGCCCTATAGTCTTCAAAGGGATCCGAAATATCTGTTCTCAGATTCCACAGAAATAAGGCTAGCAAAGAGATCCACGAAATACAGATGTAACTCTGTGAGTTGACGTCACACATCACAGAACAGTTTCTCAGAAAGCTTCTTTCCAGATTTCATCTGAGGATATTTCCTTTTCAACCATAGCCCTCTATGGGCTTCCAAATATCACTTTGCCAATTCCACAAGAACTGTCTTAGCGAAAGGCTTCTTGAGGGGAGAGCTGTAACTCTGTGAGATGATTTCACAGAACACAAAGAAGTTTCTCAGAAAACTTCCTTCTCTTTGTTATCGGAGGATATTTCCTTTGGCCCTATAGTCTTCAAAGGGATCCGAAATATCTGTTCTCAGATTCCACAGAAATAAGGCTAGCAAAGAGATCCACGAAATACAGATGTAACTCTGAGAGATGAATGAACAGAACACTAAGCAGTTTCTCAGAAAGCTTCTTTCCAGATTTCATCTGAGGATATTTCCTTTTTCACCATAGCCCTCTATGGGCTTCCAAATATCACTTTGCCAATTCCACAAGAACTGTCTTAGCGAAAGGCTTCTTGAGGGGAAAGCTGTAACTCTGTGAGATGATTTCACAGAACACAAAGAAGTTTCTCAGAAAGCTTCCTTCTCTTTGTTATCGGAGGATATTTCCTTTGGCCCTATAGTCTTCAAAGGGATCCGAAATATCTGTTCTCAGATTCCACAGAAATAAGGCTAGCAAAGAGATCCACGAAATAAAGATGTAACTCTGTGAGATGAATGAAGAGAACACTAAGCAGTTTCTCAGAAAGCTTCTTTCCAGATTTCATCTGAGGATATTTCCTTTTTCACCATAGCCCTTTATGGGCTTCCAAATATCACTTTGCCAATTCCACAAGAACTGTTGTAGCGAAAGGCTTCTTGAGGGGAAAGCTGTAACTCTGTGAGATGATTTCACAAAACACAAAGAACTTTCTCAGAAAGCTTCCTTCTCTTTGTTATCGGAGGATATTTCCTTTGGCCCTATAGTCTTCAAAGGGATCCCAAATATCTGTTCTCAGATTCCACAGAAATAAGGCTAGCAAAGAGATCCACGAAATAGAGATGTTACTCTGTGAGTGGAAGTCACACATCACAGAGCAGTTTCTCAGAAAGCTTCTTTCCAGATTTCATCTGAGGATATTTCCTTTTTCACCATAGCCCTCTATGGGCTTCCAAATATCACTTTGCCAATTCCACAAGAACTGTCTTAGCGAAAGGCTTCTTGAGGGGAAAGCTGTAACAATGTGAGATGATTTCACAGAACACAAAGAAGTTTCTCAGAAAGCTTCCTTCTCTTTGTTATCGGAGGATATTTCCTTTGGCCCTATAGTCTTCAAAGGGATCTGAAATATCTGTTCTCAGATTCCACAGAAATAAGGCTAGCAAAGAGATCCACGAAATACAGATGTAACTCTGAGAGATGAATGAACAGAACACTAAGCAGTTTCTCAGAAAGCTTCTTTCCAGATTTCATCTGAGGATATTTCCTTTTTCACCATAGCCCTCTATGGGCTTCCAAATATCACTTTGCCAATTCCACAATAACTGTCTTAGCGAAAGGCTTCTTGAGGGGAAAGCTGTAACTCTGTGAGATGATTTCACAGAACACAAAGAAGTTTCTCAGAAAGCTTCCTTCTCTTTGTTATCGGAGGATATTTCCTTTGGCCCTATAGTCTTCAAAGGGATCCGAAATATCTGTTCTCAGATTCCACAGAAATAAGGCTAGCAAAGAGATCCACGAAATACAGATGTAACTCTGTGAGATGAATGAAGAGAACACAAAGCAGTTTCTCAGAAAGCTTCTTTGCAGATTTCATCTGAGGATATTTCCTTTTTCACCATAGCCCTTTATGGGCTGCCAAATATCACTTTGCCAATTCCACAAGAACTGTCTTAGCGAAAGGCTTCTTGAGGGGAAAGCTGTAACTCTGTGAGACGATTTCACAGAACACAAAGAACTTTCTCAGAAAGCTTCCTTCTCTTTGTTATCGGAGGATATTTCCTTTGGCCCTATAGTCTTCAAAGGGATCCGAAATATCTGCTCTCAGATTCCACAGAAATAAGGCTAGCAAAGAGATCCACGAAATACAGATGTAACTCTGAGAGATGAATGAACAGAACACTAAGCAGTTTTTCAGAAATCTTCTTTCCAGATTTCATCTGAGGATATTTCCTTTTTCACCATAGCCCTTTATGGGCTGCCAAATATCACTTTGCCAATTCCACAAGAACTGTCCTAGCGAAAGGCTTCTTGAGGGGAAAGCTGTAACTCTGTGAGATGATTTCACAGAACACAAAGAAGTTTCTCAGAAAACTTCCTTCTCTTTGTTATCGGAGGATATTTCCTTTGGCCCTATAGTCTTCAAAGGGATCCGAAATATCTGTTCTCAGATTCCACAGAAATAAGGCTAGCAAAGAGATCCACGAAATACAGATGTAACTCTGAGAGATGAATGAACAGAACACTAAGCAGTTTCTCAGAAAGCTTCTTTCCAGATTTCATCTGAGGATATTTCCTTTTTCACCATAGCCCTCTATGGGCTTCCAAATATCACTTTGCCAATTCCACAAGAACTGTCTTAGCGAAAGGCTTCTTGAGGGGAAAGCTGTAACTCTGTGAGATGATTTCACAGAACACAAAGAAGTTTCTCAGAAAGCTTCCTTCTCTTTGTTATCGGAGGATATTTCCTTTGGCCCTATAGTCTTCAAAGGGATCCGAAATATCTGTTCTCAGATTCCACAGAAATAAGGCTAGCAAAGAGATCCACGAAATAAAGATGTAACTCTGTGAGATGAATGAAGAGAACACTAAGCAGTTTCTCAGAAAGCTTCTTTCCAGATTTCATCTGAGGATATTTCCTTTTTCACCATAGCCCTTTATGGGCTTCCAAATATCACTTTGCCAATTCCACAAGAACTGTTGTAGCGAAAGGCTTCTTGAGGGGAAAGCTGTAACTCTGTGAGATGATTTCACAAAACACAAAGAACTTTCTCAGAAAGCTTCCTTCTCTTTGTTATCGGAGGATATTTCCTTTGGCCCTATAGTCTTCAAAGGGATCCCAAATATCTGTTCTCAGATTCCACAGAAATAAGGCTAGCAAAGAGATCCACGAAATAGAGATGTTACTCTGTGAGTGGAAGTCACACATCACAGAGCAGTTTCTCAGAAAGCTTCTTTCCAGATTTCATCTGAGGATATTTCCTTTTTCACCATAGCCCTCTATGGGCTTCCAAATATCACTTTGCCAATTCCACAAGAACTGTCTTAGCGAAAGGCTTCTTGAGGGGAAAGCTGTAACAATGTGAGATGATTTCACAGAACACAAAGAAGTTTCTCAGAAAGCTTCCTTCTCTTTGTTATCGGAGGATATTTCCTTTGGCCCTATAGTCTTCAAAGGGATCTGAAATATCTGTTCTCAGATTCCACAGAAATAAGGCTAGCAAAGAGATCCACGAAATACAGATGTAACTCTGAGAGATGAATGAACAGAACACTAAGCAGTTTCTCAGAAAGCTTCTTTCCAGATTTCATCTGAGGATATTTCCTTTTTCACCATAGCCCTCTATGGGCTTCCAAATATCACTTTGCCAATTCCACAAGAACTGTCTTAGCGAAAGGCTTCTTGAGGGGAAAGCTGTAACTCTGTGAGATGATTTCACAGAACACAAAGAAGTTTCTCAGAAAGCTTCCTTCTCTTTGTTATCGGAGGATATTTCCTTTGGCCCTATAGTCTTCAAAGGGATCCGAAATATCTGTTCTCAGATTCCACAGAAATAAGGCTAGCAAAGAGATCCACGAAATACAGATGTAACTCTGTGAGATGAATGAAGAGAACACAAAGCAGTTTCTCAGAAAGCTTCTTTGCAGATTTCATCTGAGGATATTTCCTTTTTCACCATAGCCCTTTATGGGCTGCCAAATATCACTTTGCCAATTCCACAAGAACTGTCTTAGCGAAAGGCTTCTTGAGGGGAAAGCTGTAACTCTGTGAGACGATTTCACAGAACACAAAGAACTTTCTCAGAAAGCTTCCTTCTCTTTGTTATCCCAGGATATTTCCTTTGGCCCTATAGTCTTCAAAGGGATCCGAAATATCTGCTCTCAGATTCCACAGAAATAAGGCTAGCAAAGAGATCCACGAAATACAGATGTAACTCTGAGAGATGAATGAACAGAACACTAAGCAGTTTTTCAGAAATCTTCTTTCCAGATTTCATCTGAGGATATTTCCTTTTTCACCATAGCCCTTTATGGGCTGCCAAATATCACTTTGCCAATTCCACAAGAACTGTCTTAGCGAAAGGCTTCTTGAGGGGAAAGCTGTAACTCTGTGAGATGATTTCACAGAACACAAAGAAGTTTCTCAGAAAGCTTCCTTCTCTTTGTTATCGGAGGATATTTCCTTTGGCCCTATAGTCTTCAAAGGGATCCGAAATATCTGTTCTCAGATTCCACAGAAATAAGGCTAGCAAAGAGATCCACGAAATACAGATGTAACCCTGTGAGTGGAAGTCACACATCACAGAGCAGTTTCTCAGAAAGCTTTTTTCCAGATTTCATCTGAGGATATCTCCTTTTCCACCATAGCCCTCTATGGGCTTCCAAATATCACTTTGCCAATTCCACAAGAACTGTCTTAGCGAAAGGCTTCTTGAGGGGAAAGCTGTAACTCTGTGAGATGATTTCACAGAACACAAAGAAGTTTCTCAGAAAGCTTCCTTCTCTTTGTTATCGGAGGATATTTCCTTTGGCCCTATAGTCTTCAAAGGGATCCGAAATATCTGTTCTCAGATTCCACAGAAATAAGGCTAGCAAAGAGATCCACGAAATACAGATGTAACTCTGTGAGTGGAAGTCACACATCACAGAGCAGTTTCTCAGAAAGCTTTTTTCCAGATTTCATCTGAGGATATTTCCTTTTTCACCATAGCCCTCTATGGGCTACCAAATATCACTTTGCCAATTCGACAAGAACTGTCTTAGCGAAAGGCTTCTTGAGGGGAAAGCTGTAACTCTGTGAGATGATTTCACAGAACACAAAGAAGTTTCTCAGAAAGCTTCCTTCTCTTTGTTATCGGAGGATATTTCCTTTGGCCCTATAGTCTTCAAAGGGATCCGAAATATCTGTTCTCAGATTCCACAGAAATAAGGCTAGCAAAGAGATCCACGAAATACAGATGTAACTCTGAGAGATGAATGAACAGAACACTAAGCAGTTTCTCAGAAAGCTTCTTTCCAGATTTCATCTGAGGATATTTCCTTTTTCACCATAGCCCTCTATGGGCTTCCAAATATCACTTTTCCAATTCCACAAGAACTGTCTTAGCGAAAGGCTTCTTGAGGGGAAAGCTGTAACTCTGTGAGATGATTTCACAGAACACAAAGAAGTTTCTCAGAAAGCTTCCTTCTCTTTGTTATCGGAGGATATTTCCTTTGGCCCTATAGTCTTCAAAGGGATCCGAAATATCTGTTCTCAGATTCCACAGAAATAAGGCTAGCAAAGAGATCCACGAAATACAGATGTAACTCTGTGAGTTGACGTCACACATCACAGAACAGTTTCTCAGAAAGCTTCTTTCCAGATTTCATCTGAGGATATTTCCTTTTCAACCATAGCCCTCTATGGGCTTCCAAATATCACTTTGCCAATTCCACAAGAACTGTCTTAGCGAAAGGCTTCTTGAGGGGAGAGCTGTAACTCTGTGAGATGATTTCACAGAACACAAAGAAGTTTCTCAGAAAACTTCCTTCTCTTTGTTATCGGAGGATATTTCCTTTGGCCCTATAGTCTTCAAAGGGATCCGAAATATCTGTTCTCAGATTCCACAGAAATAAGGCTAGCAAAGAGATCCACGAAATACAGATGTAACTCTGAGAGATGAATGAACAGAACACTAAGCAGTTTCTCAGAAAGCTTCTTTCCAGATTTCATCTGAGGATATTTCCTTTTTCACCATAGCCCTCTATGGGCTTCCAAATATCACTTTGCCAATTCCACAAGAACTGTCTTAGCGAAAGGCTTCTTGAGGGGAAAGCTGTAACTCTGTGAGATGATTTCACAGAACACAAAGAAGTTTCTCAGAAAGCTTCCTTCTCTTTGTTATCGGAGGATATTTCCTTTGGCCCTATAGTCTTCAAAGGGATCCGAAATATCTGTTCTCAGATTCCACAGAAATAAGGCTAGCAAAGAGATCCACGAAATAAAGATGTAACTCTGTGAGATGAATGAAGAGAACACTAAGCAGTTTCTCAGAAAGCTTCTTTCCAGATTTCATCTGAGGATATTTCCTTTTTCACCATAGCCCTTTATGGGCTTCCAAATATCACTTTGCCAATTCCACAAGAACTGTTGTAGCGAAAGGCTTCTTGAGGGGAAAGCTGTAACTCTGTGAGATGATTTCACAAAACACAAAGAACTTTCTCAGAAAGCTTCCTTCTCTTTGTTATCGGAGGATATTTCCTTTGGCCCTATAGTCTTCAAAGGGATCCCAAATATCTGTTCTCAGATTCCACAGAAATAAGGCTAGCAAAGAGATCCACGAAATAGAGATGTTACTCTGTGAGTGGAAGTCACACATCACAGAGCAGTTTCTCAGAAAGCTTCTTTCCAGATTTCATCTGAGGATATTTCCTTTTTCACCATAGCCCTCTATGGGCTTCCAAATATCACTTTGCCAATTCCACAAGAACTGTCTTAGCGAAAGGCTTCTTGAGGGGAAAGCTGTAACAATGTGAGATGATTTCACAGAACACAAAGAAGTTTCTCAGAAAGCTTCCTTCTCTTTGTTATCGGAGGATATTTCCTTTGGCCCTATAGTCTTCAAAGGGATCCGAAATATCTGTTCTCAGATTCCACAGAAATAAGGCTAGCAAAGAGATCCACGAAATACAGATGTAACTCTGAGAGATGAATGAACAGAACACTAAGCAGTTTCTCAGAAAGCTTCTTTCCAGATTTCATCTGAGGATATTTCCTTTTTCACCATAGCCCTCTATGGGCTTCCAAATATCACTTTGCCAATTCCACAAGAACTGTCTTAGCGAAAGGCTTCTTGAGGGGAAAGCTGTAACTCTGTGAGATGATTTCACAGAACACAAAGAAGTTTCTCAGAAAGCTTCCTTCTCTTTGTTATCGGAGGATATTTCCTTTGGCCCTATAGTCTTCAAAGGGATCCGAAATATCTGTTCTCAGATTCCACAGAAATAAGGCTAGCAAAGAGATCCACGAAATACAGATGTAACTCTGTGAGATGAATGAAGAGAACACAAAGCAGTTTCTCAGAAAGCTTCTTTGCAGATTTCATCTGAGGATATTTCCTTTTTCACCATAGCCCTTTATGGGCTGCCAAATATCACTTTGCCAATTCCACAAGAACTGTCTTAGCGAAAGGCTTCTTGAGGGGAAAGCTGTAACTCTGTGAGACGATTTCACAGAACACAAAGATCTTTCTCAGAAAGCTTCCTTCTCTTTGTTATCGGAGGATATTTCCTTTGGCCCTATAGTCTTCAAAGGGATCCGAAATATCTGCTCTCAGATTCCACAGAAATAAGGCTAGCAAAGAGATCCACGAAATACAGATGTAACTCTGAGAGATGAATGAACAGAACACTAAGCAGTTTTTCAGAAATCTTCTTTCCAGATTTCATCTGAGGATATTTCCTTTTTCACCATAGCCCTTTATGGGCTGCCAAATATCACTTTGCCAATTCCACAAGAACTGTCTTAGCGAAAGGCTTCTTGAGGGGAAAGCTGTAACTCTGTGAGATGATTTCACAGAACACAAAGAAGTTTCTCAGAAAGCTTCCTTCTCTTTGTTATCGGAGGATATTTCCTTTGGCCCTATAGTCTTCAAAGGGATCCGAAATATCTGTTCTCAGATTCCACAGAAATAAGGCTAGCAAAGAGATCCACGAAATACAGATGTAACCCTGTGAGTGAAAGTCACACATCACAGAGCAGTTTCTCAGAAAGCTTTTTTCCAGATTTCATCTGAGGATATCTCCTTTTCCACCATAGCCCTCTATGGGCTTCCAAATATCACTTTGCCAATTCCACAAGAACTGTCTTAGCGAAAGGCTTCTTGAGGGGAAAGCTGTAACTCTGTGAGATGATTTCACAGAACACAAAGAAGTTTCTCAGAAAGCTTCCTTCTCTTTGTTATCGGAGGATATTTCCTTTGGCCCTATAGTCTTCAAAGGGATCCGAAATATCTGTTCTCAGATTCCACAGAAATAAGGCTAGCAAAGAGATCCACGAAATACAGATGTAACTCTGTGAGTGGAAGTCACACATCACAGAGCAGTTTCTCAGAAAGCTTTTTTCCAGATTTCATCTGAGGATATTTCCTTTTTCACCATAGCCCTCTATGGGCTACCAAATATCACTTTGCCAATTCGACAAGAACTGTCTTAGCGAAAGGCTTCTTGAGGGGAAAGCTGTAACTCTGTGAGATGATTTCACAGAACACAAAGAAGTTTCTCAGAAAGCTTCCTTCTCTTTGTTATCGGAGGATATTTCCTTTGGCCCTATAGTCTTCAAAGGGATCCCAAATATCTGTTCTCAGATTCCACAGAAATAAGGCTAGCAAAGAGATCCACGAAATAGAGATGTTACTCTGTGAGTGGAAGTCACACATCACAGAGCAGTTTCTCAGAAAGCTTCTTTCCAGATTTCATCTGAGGATATTTCCTTTTTCACCATAGCCCTCTATGGGCTTCCAAATATCACTTTGCCAATTCCACAAGAACTGTCTTAGCGAAAGGCTTCTTGAGGGGAAAGCTGTAACAATGTGAGATGATTTCACAGAACACAAAGAAGTTTCTCAGAAAGCTTCCTTCTCTTTGTTATCGGAGGATATTTCCTTTGGCCCTATAGTCTTCAAAGGGATCCGAAATATCTGTTCTCAGATTCCACAGAAATAAGGCTAGCAAAGAGATCCACGAAATACAGATGTAACTCTGAGAGATGAATGAACAGAACACTAAGCAGTTTCTCAGAAAGCTTCTTTCCAGATTTCATCTGAGGATATTTCCTTTTTCACCATAGCCCTCTATGGGCTTCCAAATATCACTTTTCCAATTCCACAAGAACTGTCTTAGCGAAAGACTTCTTGAGGGGAAAGCTGTAACTCTGTGAGATGATTTCACAGAACACAAAGAAGTTTCTCAGAAAGCTTCCTTCTCTTTGTTATCGGAGGATATTTCCTTTGGCCCTATAGTCTTCAAAGGGATCCGAAATATCTGTTCTCAGATTCCACAGAAATAAGGCTAGCAAAGAGATCCACGAAATACAGATGTAACTCTGTGAGATGAATGAAGAGAACACAAAGCAGTTTCTCAGAAAGCTTCTTTGCAGATTTCATCTGAGGATATTTCCTTTTTCACCATAGCCCTTTATGGGCTGCCAAATATCACTTTGCCAATTCCACAAGAACTGTCTTAGCGAAAGGCTTCTTGAGGGGAAAGCTGTAACTCTGTGAGACGATTTCACAGAACACAAAGAACTTTCTCAGAAAGCTTCCTTCTCTTTGTTATCGGAGGATATTTCCTTTGGCCATATAGTCTTCAAAGGGATCCGAAATATCTGCTCTCAGATTCCACAGAAATAAGGCGAGCAAAGAGATCCACGAAATACAGATGTAACTCTGAGAGATGAATGAACAGAACACTAAGCAGTTTTTCAGAAATCTTCTTTCCAGATTTCATCTGAGGATATTTCCTTTTTCACCATAGCCCTTTATGGGCTGCCAAATATCACTTTGCCAATTCCACAAGAACTGTCTTAGCGAAAGGCTTCTTGAGGGGAAAGCTGTAACTCTGTGAGATGATTTCACAGAACACAAAGAAGTTTCTCAGAAAGCTTCCTTCTCTTTGTTATCGGAGGATATTTCCTTTGGCCCTATAGTCTTCAAAGGGATCCGAAATATCTGTTCTCAGATTCCACAGAAATAAGGCTAGCAAAGAGATCCACGAAATACAGATGTAACCCTGTGAGTGGAAGTCACACATCACAGAGCAGTTTCTCAGAAAGCTTTTTTCCAGATTTCATCTGAGGATATCTCCTTTTCCACCATAGCCCTCTATGGGCTTCCAAATATCACTTTGCCAATTCCACAAGAACTGTCTTAGCGAAAGGCTTCTTGAGGGGAAAGCTGTAACTCTGTGAGATGATTTCACAGAACACAAAGAAGTTTCTCAGAAAGCTTCCTTCTCTTTGTTATCGGAGGATATTTCCTTTGGCCCTATAGTCTTCAAAGGGATCCGAAATATCTGTTCTCAGATTCCACAGAAATAAGGCTAGCAAAGAGATCCACGAAATACAGATGTAACTCTGTGAGTGGAAGTCACACATCACAGAGCAGTTTCTCAGAAAGCTTTTTTCCAGATTTCATCTGAGGATATTTCCTTTTTCACCATAGCCCTCTATGGGCTACCAAATATCACTTTGCCAATTAGACAAGAACTGTCTTAGCGAAAGGCTTCTTGAGGGGAAAGCTGTAACTCTGTGAGATGATTTCACAGAACACAAAGAAGTTTCTCAGAAAGCTTCCTTCTCTTTGTTATCGGAGGATATTTCCTTTGGCCCTATAGTCTTCAAAGGGATCCCAAATATCTGTTCTCAGATTCCACAGAAATAAGGCTAGCAAAGAGATCCACGAAATAGAGATGTTACTCTGTGAGTGGAAGTCACACATCACAGAGCAGTTTCTCAGAAAGCTTCTTTCCAGATTTCATCTGAGGATATTTCCTTTTTCACCATAGCCCTCTATGGGCTTCCAAATATCACTTTGCCAATTCCACAAGAACTGTCTTAGCGAAAGGCTTCTTGAGGGGAAAGCTGTAACAATGTGAGATGATTTCACAGAACACAAAGAAGTTTCTCAGAAAGCTTCCTTCTCTTTGTTATCGGAGGATATTTCCTTTGGCCCTATAGTCTTCAAAGGGATCCGAAATATCTGTTCTCAGATTCCACAGAAATAAGGCTAGCAAAGAGATCCACGAAATACAGATGTAACTCTGAGAGATGAATGAACAGAACACTAAGCAGTTTCTCAGAAAGCTTCTTTCCAGATTTCATCTGAGGATATTTCCTTTTTCACCATAGCCCTCTATGTGCTTCCAAATATCACTTTTCCAATTCCACAAGAACTGTCTTAGCGATAGGCTTCTTGAGGGGAAAGCTGTAACTCTGTGAGATGATTTCACAGAACACAAAGAAGTTTCTCAGAAAGCTTCCTTCTCTTTGTTATCGGAGGATATTTCCTTTGGCCCTATAGTCTTCAAAGGGATCCGAAATATCTGTTCTCAGATTCCAGAGAAATAAGGCTAGCAAAGAGATCCACGAAATACAAATGTAACTCTGTGAGATGAATGAAGAGAACACAAAGCAGTTTCTCAGAAAGCTTCTTTGCAGATTTCATCTGAGGATATTTCCTTTTTCACCATAGCCCTTTATGGGCTGCCAAATATCACTTTGCCAATTCCACAAGAACTGTCTTAGCGAAAGGCTTCTTGAGGGGAAAGCTGTAACTCTGTGAGACGATTTCACAGAACACAAAGAACTTTCTCAGAAAGCTTCCTTCTCTTTGTTATCGGAGGATATTTCCTTTGGCCCTATAGTCTTCAAAGGGATCCGAAATATCTGCTCTCAGATTCCACAGAAATAAGGCTAGCAAAGAGATCCACGAAATACAGATGTAACTCTGAGAGATGAATGAACAGAACACTAAGCAGTTTTTCAGAAATCTTCTTTCCAGATTTCATCTGAGGATATTTCCTTTTTCACCATAGCCCTTTATGGGCTGCCAAATATCACTTTGCCAATTCCACAAGAACTGTCTTAGCGAAAGGCTTCTTGAGGGGAAAGCTGTAACTCTGTGAGATGATTTCACAGAACACAAAGAAGTTTCTCAGAAAGCTTCCTTCTCTTTGTTATCGGAGGATATTTCCTTTGGCCCTATAGTCTTCAAAGGGATCCGAAATATCTGTTCTCAGATTCCACAGAAATAAGGCTAGCAAAGAGATCCACGAAATACAGATGTAACTCGGAGAGATGAATGAACAGAACACTAAGCAGTTTCTCAGAAAGCTTCTTTCCAGATTTCATCTGAGGATATTTCCTTTTTCACCATAGCCCTCTAAGGGCTTCCAAATATCACTTTGCCAATTCCACAAGAGCTGTCTTAGCGAAAGGCTTCTTGAGGGGAAAGCTGTAACTCTGTGAGATGATTTCACAGAACACAAAGAAGTTTCTCAGAAAGCTTCCTTCTCTTTGTTATCGGAGGATATTTCCTTTGGCCCTATAGTCTTCAAAGGGAACCGAAATATCTGTTCTCAGATTCCACAGAAATAAGGCTAGCAAAGAGATCCACGAAATACAGATGTAACTCTGTGAGTGGAAGTCACACATCACAGAGCAGTTTCTCAGAAAGCTTTTTTCCAGATTTCATCTGAGGATATTTCCTTTTTCACCATAGCCCTCTATGGGCTACCAAATATCACTTTGCCAATTCGACAAGAACTGTCTTAGCGAAAGGCTTCTTGAGGGGAAAGCTGTAACTCTGTGAGATGATTTCACAGAACACAAAGAAGTTTCTCAGAAAGCTTCCTTCTCTTTGTTATCGGAGGATATTTCCTTTGGCCCTATAGTCTTCAAAGGGATCCCAAATATCTGTTCTCAGATTCCACAGAAATAAGGCTAGCAAAGAGATCCACGAAATAGAGATGTTACTCTGTGAGTGGAAGTCACACATCACAGAGCAGTTTCTCAGAAAGCTTCTTTCCAGATTTCATCTGAGGATATTTCCTTTTTCACCATAGCCCTCTATGGGCTTCCAAATATCACTTTGCCAATTCCACAAGAACTGTCTTAGCGAAAGGCTTCTTGAGGGGAAAGCTGTAACAATGTGAGATGATTTCACAGAACACAAAGAAGTTTCTCAGAAAGCTTCCTTCTCTTTGTTATCGGAGGATATTTCCTTTGGCCCTATAGTCTTCAAAGGGATCCGAAATATCTGTTCTCAGATTCCACAGAAATAAGGCTAGCAAAGAGATCCACGAAATACAGATGTAACTCTGAGAGATGAATGAACAGAACACTAAGCAGTTTCTCAGAAAGCTTCTTTACAGATTTCATCTGAGGATATTTCCTTTTTCACCATAGCCCTCTATGGGCTTCCAAATATCACTTTTCCAATTCCACAAGAACTGTCTTAGCGAAAGGCTTCTTGAGGGGAAAGCTGTAACTCTGTGAGATGATTTCACAGAACACAAAGAAGTTTCTCAGAAAGCTTCCTTCTCTTTGTTATCGGAGGATATTTCCTTTGGCCCTATAGTCTTCAAAGGGATCCGAAATATCTGTTCTCAGATTCCACAGAAATAAGGCTAGCAAAGAGATCCACGAAATACAGATGTAACTCTGTGAGATGAATGAAGAGAACACAAAGCAGTTTCTCAGAAAGCTTCTTTGCAGATTTCATCTGAGGATATTTCCTTTTTCACCATAGCCCTTTATGGGCTGCCAAATATCACTTTGCCAATTCCACAAGAACTGTCTTAGCGAAAGGCTTCTTGAGGGGAAAGCTGTAACTCTGTGAGACGATTTCACAGAAAACAAAGAACTTTCTCAGAAAGCTTCCTTCTCTTTGTTATCGGAGGATATTTCCTTTGGCCCTATAGTCTTCAAAGGGATCCGAAATATCTGCTCTCAGATTCCACAGAAATAAGGCTAGCAAAGAGATCCACGAAATACAGATGTAACTCTGAGAGATGAATGAACAGAACACTAAGCAGTTTTTCAGAAATCTTCTTTCCAGATTTCATCTGAGGATATTTCCTTTTTCACCATAGCCCTTTATGGGCTGCCAAATATCACTTTGCCAATTCCACAAGAACTGTCTTAGCGAAAGGCTTCTTGAGGGGAAAGCTGTAACTCTGTGAGATGATTTCACAGAACACAAAGAAGTTTCTCAGAAAGCTTCCTTCTCTTTGTTATCGGAGGATATTTCCTTTGGCCCTATAGTCTTCAAAGGGATCCGAAATATCTGTTCTCAGATTCCACAGAAATAAGGCTAGCAAAGAGATCCACGAAATACAGATGTAACTCGGAGAGATGAATGAACAGAACACTAAGCAGTTTCTCAGAAAGCTTCTTTCCAGATTTCATCTGAGGATATTTCCTTTTTCACCATAGCCCTCTAAGGGCTTCCAAATATCACTTTGCCAATTCCACAAGAGCTGTCTTAGCGAAAGGCTTCTTGAGGGGAAAGCTGTAACTCTGTGAGATGATTTCACAGAACACAAAGAAGTTTCTCAGAAAGCTTCCTTCTCTTTGTTATCGGAGGATATTTCCTTTGGCCCTATAGTCTTCAAAGGGATCCGAAATATCTGTTCTCAGATTCCACAGAAATAAGGCTAGCAAAGAGATCCACGAAATAAAGATGTAACTCTGTGAGATGAATGAAGAGAACACTAAGCAGTTTCTCAGAAAGCTTCTTTCCAGATTTCATCTGAGGATATTTACTTTTCCACCATAGCCCTCTATGGGCTTCCAAATATCACTTTGCCAATTCCACAGGAACTGTCTTAGAGATAGGCTTCTTGAGGGGAAAGCTGTAACTCTGTGAGATGATTTCACAGAACACAAAGAAGTTTCTCAGAAAGCTTCCTTCTCTTTGTTATCGGAGGATATTTCCTTTTGCCCTATAGTCTTCAAAAGGATCCGAAATATCTGTTCTCAGATTCCACAGAAATAAGGCTAGCAAAGAGATCCACGAAATACAGATGTAACTCTGTGAGTGGAAGTCACACATCACAGAGCAGTTTCTCAGAAAGCTTCTTTCCAGATTTCATCAGAGGATATTTCCTTTTTCACCATAGCCCTCTAGGGGCTTCCAAATATCACTTTGCCAATTCCACAAGAACTGACTTAGCGAAAGGCTTCTTGAGGGGAAAGCTGTAACTCTGTGAGATGATTTCACTGAACACAAAGAAGTTTCTCAGAAAGCTTCTTTCTCTTTGTTATCGGAGAATATTTCCTTTGTCCCTATAGTCTTCAAAGGGATCCGAAATATCTGTTCTCAGATTCCACAGAAATAAGGCTAGCAAAGAGATCCACGAAATACAGATGTAACCCTGTGAGTGGAAGTTACACATCACAGAGTAGTTTCTCAGAAAGCTTCTTTCCAGATTTCATCTGAGGATATTTCCTTTTTCACCATAGCCCTCTATGGGCTGCCAAATATCACTTTGCCAATTCCACAAGAACTGTCTTAGCGAAAGGCTTCTTGAGGGGAAAGCTGTAACTCTGTGAGATGATTTCACAGAACACAAAGAAGTTTCTCAGAAAGCTTCCTTCCCTTTGTTATCGGAGGATATTTCCTTTGGCCCTATAGACTTCAAAGGGATCCGAAATATCTGTTCTCAGATTCCACAGAAATAAGGCTAGCAAAGAGATTCACGAAATACAGATGTAACTCTGTGAGATGAATGAACAGAACACTAAACAGTTTCTCAGAAAGCTTCTTTCCAGATTTCATCTGAGGATATTTCCTTTTTCACCGTAGCCCTCTATGGGCTTCCAAATATCACTTTGCCAATTCCACAAGAACTGTCTTAGCGAAAGGCTTCTTGAGGGGACAGCTGTAACTCTGTGAGATGATTTCACAGAACACAAAGAAGTTTCTCAGAAAGCTTCCTTCTCTTTGTTATCGGAGGATATTTCCTTTGGCCCTATAGTCTTCAAAGCGATCCGAAATATCTGTTCTCAGATTCCACAGAAATAAGGCTAGCAAAGAGATCCACGAAATACAGATGTAACTCTGTGAGATTAATGAACAGAACACTAAGCAGTTTCTCAGAAAGCTTCTTTCCAGATTTCATCTGAGGATATTTCCTTTTTCACCATAGCCCTCTATGGGCTTCCAAATATCACTTTGCCAATTCCACAAGAACTGTCTTAGCGAAAGGCTTCTTGAGGGGAAAGCTGTAACTCTGTGAGATGATTTCACAGAACACAAAGAAGTTTCTCAGAAAGCTTCCTTCTCTTTGTTATCGGAGGATATTTCCTTTGGCCCTATAGTCTTCAAAGGGATCCGAAGTATCTGTTCTCAGATTCCACAGAAATAAGGCTAGCAAAGAGATCCACGAAATACAGATGTAACTCTGTGAGTGGAAGTTACACATCACAGAGCAGTTTCTCAGAAAGCTTCTTTCCAGATTTCATCTGAGGATATTTCCTTTTTCACCATAGCCTTCTATGGGCTTCCAAATATCACTTTGCTAATTCCACAAGAACTGTCTTAGCGACAGGCTTCTTGAGGGGAAAGCTGTAACTCTGTGGGATGATTTCAGAGAACACAAAGAAGTTTCTCAGAAAGCTTCTTTCTCTTTGTTATCGGAGAATATTTCCTTTGGCCCTATAGTCTTCAAAGGGATCCGAAATATCTGTTCTCAGATTCCACAGAAATAAGGCTAGCAAAGAGATCCATGAAATACAGATGTAACTCTGTGAGATGAATGAACAGAACACTAAGCAGTTTCTGAGAAAGCTTCTTTCCAGATTTCTTCTGAGGATATTTCCTTTTTCACCATAGCCCTCTATGGGCTTCCAAATATCACTTTGCCAATTCCACAAGAACTGTCTTAGCCAAAGTCTTGTTGAGGGGAAAGCTGTAACTCTGTGAGATGATTTCACAGAACACAAAGAAGTTTCTCAGAAAGCTTCCTTCTCTTTGTTATCGGAGGATATTTCCTCTGGCCCTAGAGTCTTCAAAGGGATCCGAAATATCTGTTCTCAGATTCCACAGAAATAAGGCTAGCAAAGAGATCCACGAAATACAGATGTAACTCTGTGAGATGAATGAAGAGAACACTAAGCAGTTTCTCAGAAAGCTTCTTTCCAGATTTCATCTGAGGATATTTCCTTTTTCACCATAGACCTTTATGGGCTGCCAAATATCACTTTGCCAATTCTACAAGAACTGTCTTAGCAAAAGGCTTCTTGAGGGGAAAGCTGTAACTCTGTGAGATGATTTCACAGAACACAAAGAAGTTTCTCAGAAAGCTTCCTTCTCTTTGTTATCGGAGGATATTTCCTTTGGCCCTATAGTCTTCAAAGGGATCCGAAATATCTGTTCTCAGATTCCACAGAAATAAGGCTAGCAAAGAGATCCACGAAATACAGATGTAACTCTGTGAGTGGAAGTCACACATCACAGAGCAGTTTCTCAGAAAGCTTTTTTCCAGATTTCATCTGAGGATATTTCCTTTTTCACCATAGCCCTCTATGGGCTACCAAATATCACTTTGCCAATTCGACAAGAACTGTCTTAGCGAAAGGCTTCTTGAGGGGAAAGCTGTAACTCTGTGAGATGATTTCACAGAACACAAAGAAGTTTCTCAGAAAGCTTCCTTCTCTTTGTTATCGGAGGATATTTCCTTTGGCCCTATAGTCTTCAAAGGGATCCCAAATATCTGTTCTCAGATTCCACAGAAATAAGGCTAGCAAAGAGATCCACGAAATAGAGATGTTACTCTGTGAGTGGAAGTCACACATCACAGAGCAGTTTCTCAGAAAGCTTCTTTCCAGATTTCATCTGAGGATATTTCCTTTTTCACCATAGCCCTCTATGGGATTCCAAATATCACTTTGCCAATTCCACAAGAACTGTCTTAGCGAAAGGCTTCTTGAGGGGAAAGCTGTAACAATGTGAGATGATTTCACAGAACACAAAGAAGTTTCTCAGAAAGCTTCCTTCTCTTTGTTATCGGAGGATATTTCCTTTGGCCCTATAGTCTTCAAAGGGATGCGAAATATCTGTTCTCAGATTCCACAGAAATAAGGCTAGCAAAGAGATCCACGAAATACAGATGTAACTCTGAGAGATGAATGAACAGAACACTAAGCAGTTTCTCAGAAAGCTTCTTTACAGATTTCATCTGAGGATATTTCCTTTTTCACCATAGCCCTCTATGGGCTTCCAAATATCACTTTTCCAATTCCACAAGAACTGTCTTAGCGAAAGGCTTCTTGAGGGGAAAGCTGTAACTCTGTGAGATGATTTCACAGAACACAAAGAAGTTTCTCAGAAAGCTTCCTTCTCTTTGTTATCGGAGGATATTTCCTTTGGCCCTATAGTCTTCAAAGGGATCCGAAATATCTGTTCTCAGATTCCACAGAAATAAGGCTAGCAAAGAGATCCACGAAATACAGATGTAACTCTGTGAGATGAATGAAGAGAACACAAAGCAGTTTCTCAGAAAGCTTCTTTGCAGATTTCATCTGAGGATATTTCCTTTTTCACCATAGCCCTTTATGGGCTGCCAAATATCACTTTGCCAATTCCACAAGAACTGTCTTAGCGAAAGGCTTCTTGAGGGGAAAGCTGTAACTCTGTGAGACGATTTCACAGAACACAAAGAACTTTCTCAGAAAGCTTCCTTCTCTTTGTTATCGGAGGATATTTCCTTTGGCCCTATAGTCTTCAAAGGGATCCGAAATATCTGCTCTCAGATTCCACAGAAATAAGGCTAGCAAAGAGATCCACGAAATACAGATGTAACTCTGAGAGATGAATGAACAGAACACTAAGCAGTTTTTCAGAAATCTTCTTTCCAGATTTCATCTGAGGATATTTCCTTTTTCACCATAGCCCTTTATGGGCTGCCAAATATCACTTTGCCAATTCCACAAGAACTGTCTTAGCGAAAGGCTTCTTGAGGGGAAAGCTGTAACTCTGTGAGATGATTTCACAGAACACAAAGAAGTTTCTCAGAAAGCTTCCTTCTCTTTGTTATCGGAGGATATTTCCTTTGGCCCTATAGTCTTCAAAGGGATCCGAAATATCTGTTCTCAGATTCCACAGAAATAAGGCTAGCAAAGAGATCCACGAAATACAGATGTAACTCGGAGAGATGAATGAACAGAACACTAAGCAGTTTCTCAGAAAGCTTCTTTCCAGATTTCATCTGAGGATATTTCCTTTTTCACCATAACCCTCTAAGGGCTTCCAAATATCACTTTGCCAATTCCACAAGAGCTGTCTTAGCGAAAGGCTTCTTGAGGGGAAAGCTGTAACTCTGTGAGATGATTTCACAGAACACAAAGAAGTTTCTCAGAAAGCTTCCTTCTCTTTGTTATCGGAGGATATTTCCTTTGGCCCTATAGTCTTCAAAGGGATCCGAAATATCTGTTCTCAGATTCCACAGAAATAAGGCTAGCAAAGAGATCCACGAAATAAAGATGTAACTCTGTGAGATGAATGAAGAGAACACTAAGCAGTTTCTCAGAAAGCTTCTTTCCAGATTTCATCTGAGGATATTTACTTTTCCACCATAGCCCTCTATGGGCTTCCAAATATCACTTTGCCAATTCCACAGGAACTGTCTTAGAGATAGGCTTCTTGAGGGGAAAGCTGTAACTCTGTGAGATGATTTCACAGAACACAAAGAAGTTTCTCAGAAAGCTTCCTTCTCTTTGTTATCGGAGGATATTTCCTTTTGCCCTATAGTCTTCAAAAGGATCCGAAATATCTGTTCTCAGATTCCACAGAAATAAGGCTAGCAAAGAGATCCACGAAATACAGATGTAACTCTGTGAGTGGAAGTCACACATCACAGAGCAGTTTCTCAGAAAGCTTCTTTCCAGATTTCATCAGAGGATATTTCCTTTTTCACCATAGCCCTCTAGGGGCTTCCAAATATCACTTTGCCAATTCCACAAGAACTGACTTAGCGAAAGGCTTCTTGAGGGGAAAGCTGTAACTCTGTGAGATGATTTCACTGAACACAAAGAAGTTTCTCAGAAAGCTTCTTTCTCTTTGTTATCGGAGAATATTTCCTTTGTCCCTATAGTCTTCAAAGGGATCCGAAATATCTGTTCTCAGATTCCACAGAAATAAGGCTAGCAAAGAGATCCACGAAATACAGATGTAACCCTGTGAGTGGAAGTTACACATCACAGAGTAGTTTCTCAGAAAGCTTCTTTCCAGATTTCATCTTAGGATATTTCCTTTTTCACCATAGCCCTCTATGGGCTGCCAAATATCACTTTGCCAATTCCACAAGAACTGTCTTAGCGAAAGGCTTCTTGAGGGGAAAGCTGTAACTCTGTGAGATGATTTCACAGAACACAAAGAAGTTTCTCAGAAAGCTTCCTTCCCTTTGTTATCGGAGGATATTTCCTTTGGCCCTATAGACTTCAAAGGGATCCGAAATATCTGTTCTCAGATTCCACAGAAATAAGGCTAGCAAAGAGATTCACGAAATACAGATGTAACTCTGTGAGATGAATGAACAGAACACTAAACAGTTTCTCAGAAAGCTTCTTTCCAGATTTCATCTGAGGATATTTCCTTTTTCACCGTAGCCCTCTATGGGCTTCCAAATATCACTTTGCCAATTCCACAAGAACTGTCTTAGCGAAAGGCTTCTTGAGGGGACAGCTGTAACTCTGTGAGATGATTTCACAGAACACAAAGAAGTTTCTCAGAAAGCTTCCTTCTCTTTGTTATCGGAGGATATTTCCTTTGGCCCTATAGTCTTCAAAGCGATCCGAAGTATCTGTTCTCAGATTCCACAGAAATAAGGCTAGCAAAGAGATCCACGAAATACAGATGTAACTCTGTGAGTGGAAGTTACACATCACAGAGCAGTTTCTCAGAAAGCTTCTTTCCAGATTTCATCTGAGGATATTTCCTTTTTCACCATAGCCTTCTATGGGCTTCCAAATATCACTTTGCTAATTCCACAAGAACTGTCTTAGCGACAGGCTTCTTGAGGGGAAAGATGTAACTCTGTGGGATGATTTCACAGAACACAAAGAAGTTTCTCAGAAAGCTTCTTTCTCTTTGTTATCGGAGAATATTTCCTTTGGCCCTATAGTCTTCAAAGGGATCCGAAATATCTGTTCTCAGATTCCACAGAAATAAGGCTAGCAAAGAGATCCATGAAATACAGATGTAACTCTGTGAGATGAATGAACAGAACACTAAGCAGTTTCTGAGAAAGCTTCTTTCCAGATTTCTTCTGAGGATATTTCCTTTTTCACCATAGCCCTCTATGGGCTTCCAAATATCACTTTGCCAATTCCACAAGAACTGTCTTAGCCAAAGTCTTGTTGAGGGGAAAGCTGTAACTCTGTGAGATGATTTCACAGAACACAAAGAAGTTTCTCAGAAAGCTTCCTTCTCTTTGTTATCGGAGGATATTTCCTCTGGCCCTATAGTCTTCAAAGGGATCCGAAATATCTGTTCTCAGATTCCACAGAAATAAGCCTAGCAAAGAGATCCACGAAATACAGATGTAACTCTGTGAGTGGAAGTTACACATCACAGAGAAGTTTCTCAGAAAGCTTCTTTCCAGATTTCATCTGAGGATATTTCCTTTTTCACCATAGCCCTCTATGGGCTTCCAAATATCACTTTGCCAATTCCACAAGAACTGTCTTAGCGAAAGGCTTCTTGAGGGGAAAGCTGTAACTCTGTGAGATGATTTCACTGAACACAAAGAAGTTTCTCAGAAAGCTTCTTTCCCTTTGTTATCGGAGGATATTTCCTTTGTCTCTATAGTCTTCAAAGGGATCCGAAATATCTGTTCTCAGATTCCACAGAAATAAGGCTAGCAAAGAGATCCACGAAATACAGATGTCACTCTGTGATATGAATGAACAGAACACTAAGCAGTTTCTCAGAAAGCTTCTTTCCAGATTTCATCTGAGGATACTTACTTTTTCACCATAGCCCTCTATGGGCTTCCAAATATCACTTTGCCAATTCCACAAGAACTGTCTTAGCGAAAGGCTTCTTGAGGGGAAAGCTGTAACTCTGTGAGATGATTTCACAGAACACAAAGAAGTTTCTCAGAAAGCTTCCTTCTCTTTGTTATCGGAGGATATTTCCTTTGGCCCTATAGTCTTCAAAGGGATCCGAAATATCTGTTCTCAGATTCCACAGAAATAAGGCTAGCAAAGAGATCCACGAAATACAGATGTAACTCTGTGAGATGAATGAAGAGAACACTAAGCAGTTTCTCAGAAAGCTTCTTTCCAGATTTCATCTGAGGATATTTCCTTTTTCACCATAGACCTTTATGGGCTGCCAAATATCACTTTGCCAATTCTACAAGAACTGTCTTAGCGAAAGGCTTCTTGAAGGGAAAGCTGTAACTCTGTGAGATGATTTCACAGAACACAAAGAAGTTTCTCAGAAAGCTTCCTTCTCTTTGTTATCGGAGGATATTTCCTTTGGCCCTATAGTCTTCAAAGGGATCCGAAATATCTGTTCTCAGATTCCACAGAAATAAGGCTAGCAAAGAGATCCACGAAATACAGATGTAACTCTGTGAGTTGACGTCACACATCACAGAACAGTTTCTCAGAAAGCTTCTTTCCAGATTTCATCTGAGGATATTTCCTTTTCAACCATAGCCCTCTATGGGCTTCCAAATATCACTTTGCCAATTCCACAAGAACTGTCTTAGCGAAAGGCTTCTTGAGGGGAAAGCTGTAACTCTGTGAGATGATTTCACAGAACACAAAGAAGTTTCTCAGAAAGCTTCCTTCTCTTTGTTATCGTAGGATATTTCCTTTGGCCCTATAGTCTTCAAAGGGATCCGAAATATCTGTTCTCAGATTCCACAGAAATAAGGCTAGCAAAGAGATCCACGAAATACAGATTTAACTCTGTGAGTGGAAGTCACACATCACAGAGCAGTTTCTCAGAAAGCTTCTTTCCAGATTTCATCTGAGGATATTTCCTTTTTCACCATAGCCCTCTAAGGGCTTCCAAATATCACTTTGCCAATTCCACAAGAACTGTCTTAGCGAAAGGCTTCTTGAGGGGAAAGCTGTAACTCTGTGAGATGATTTCACAGAACACAAAGAAGTTTCTCAGAAAGCTTCCTTCTCTTTGTTATCGGAGGATATTTCCTATGGCCCTATAGTCTTCAAAGGGATCCGAAATATCTGTTCTCAGATTCCACAGAAATAAGGCTAGCAAAGAGATCCACGAAATACAGATGTAACTCTGTGAGATGAATGAAGAGAACACTAAGCAGTTTCTCAGAAAGCTTCTTTCCAGATTTCATCTGAGGATATTTCCTTTTTCACCATAGACCTTTATGGGCTGTCAAATATCACTTTGCCAATTCTACAAGAACTGTCTTAGCGAAAGGCTTCTTGAGGGGAAAGCTGTAACTCTGTGAGATGATTTCACAGAACACAAAGAAGTTTCTCAGAAAGCTTCCTTCTCTTTGTTATCGGAGGATATTTCCTTTGGCCCTATAGTCTTCAAAGGGATCCGAAATATCTGTTCTCAGATTCCACAGAAATAAGGCTAGCAAAGAGATCCACGAAATACAGATGTAACTCTGTGAGTTGACGTCACACATCACAGAACAGTTTCTCAGAAAGCTTCTTTCCAGATTTCATCTGAGGATATTTCCTTTTCAACCATAGCCCTCTATGGGCTTCCAAATATCACTTTGCCAATTCCACAAGAACTGTCTTAGCGAAAGGCTTCTTGAGGGGAAAGCTGTAACTCTGTGAGATGATTTCACAGAACACAAAGAAGTTTCTCAGAAAGCTTCCTTCTCTTTGTTATCGGAGGATATTTCCTTTGGCCCTATAGTCTTCAAAGGGATCCGAAATATCTGTTCTCAGATTCCACAGAAATAAGGCTAGCAAAGAGATCCACGAAATACAGATGTAACTCTGAGAGATGAATGAATAGAACACTAAGCAGTTTCTCAGAAAGCTTCTTTCCAGATTTCATCTGAGGATATTTCCTTTTTCACCATAGCCCTCTATGGGCTTCCAAATATCACTTTGCCAATTCCACAAGAACTGTCTTAGCGAAAGGCTTCTTGAGGGGAAAGCTGTAACTCTGTGAGATGATTTCACAGAACACAAAGAAGTTTCTCAGAAAGCTTCCTTCTCTTTGTTATCGGAGGATATTTCCTTAGGCCCTATAGTCTTCAAAGGGATCCGAAATATCTGTTCTCAGATTCCACAGAAATAAGGCTAGCAAAGAGATCCACGAAAGAAAGATGTAACTCTGTGAGATGAATGAAGAGAACACTAAGCAGTTTCTCAGAAAGCTTCTTTCCAGATTTCATCTGAGGATATTTCCTTTTTCACCATAGCCCTTTATGGGCTGCCAAATATCACTTTGCCAATTCCACAAGAACTGTCGTAGCGAAAGGCTTCTTGAGGGGAAAGCTGTAACTCTGTGAGATGATTTCACAGAACACAAAGAACTTTCTCAGAAAGCTTCCTTCTCTTTGTTATCGGAGGATATTTCCTTTGTCCCTATAGTCTTCAAAGGGATCCGAAATATCTGCTCTCAGATTCCACAGAAATAAGGCTAGCAAAGAGATCCACGAAATACAGATGTAACTCTGAGAGATGAATGAACAGAACACTAAGCAGTTTCTCAGAAAGCTTCTTTCCAGATTTCATCTGAGGATATTTCCTTTTTCACCAGAGCCCTCCATGGGCTTCCAAATATCACTTTGCCAATTCCACAAGAACTGTCTTAGCGAAAGGCTTCTTGAGGGGAAAGCTGTAACTCTGTGAGATGATTTCACAGAACACAAAGAAGTTTCTGAGAAAGCTTCCTTCTCTTTGTTATCGGAGGATATTTCCTTTGGCCCTATAGTCTTCAAAGGGATCCGAAATATCTGTTCTCAGATTCCACAGAAATAAGGCTAGCAAAGAGATCCACGAAATACAGATGTAACTCTGTGAGTGGAAGTTACACATCACAGAGCAGTTTCTCAGAAAGCTTCTTTCCAGATTTCATCTGAGGATATTTCCTTTTTCACCATAGCCCTCTATGGGCTTCCAAATATCACTTTGCCAATTCCACAAGAACTGTCTTAGCGAAAGGCTTCTTGAGGGGAAAGCTGTAACTCTGTGAGATGATTTCACTGAACACAAAGAAGTTTCTCAGAAAGCTTCTTTCCCTTTGTTATCGGAGGATATTTCCTTTGTCCCTATAGTCTTCAAAGGGATCCGAAATATCTGTTCTCAGATTCCACAGAAATAAGGCTAACAAAGAGATCCACGAAATACAGATGTAACTCTGTGATATGAATGAACAGAACACTAAGCAGTTTCTCAGAAAGCTTCTTTCCAGATTTCATCTGAGGATACTTACTTTTTCACCATAGCCCTCTATGGGCTTCCAAATATCACTTTGCCAATTCCACAAGAACTGTCTTAGCGAAAGGCTTCTTGAGGGGAAAGCTGTAACTCTGTGAGATGATTTCACAGAACACAAAGAAGTTTCTCAGAAAGCTTCCTTCTCTTTGTTATCGTAGGATATTTCCTTTGGCCCTATAGTCTTCAAAGGGATCCGAAATATCTGTTCTCAGATTCCACAGAAATAAGGCTAGCAAAGAGATCCACGAAATACAGATGTAACTCTGTGAGTGGAAGTCACACATCACAGAGCAGTTTCTCAGAAAGCTTTTTTCCAGATTTCATCTGAGGATATTTCCTTTTCCACCATAGCCCTCTATGGGCTTCCAAATATCACTTTGCCAATTCCACAAGAACTGTCTTAGCGAAAGGCTTCTTGAGGGGAAAGCTGTAACTCTGTGAGATGATTTCACAGAACACAAAGAAGTTTCTCAGAAAGCTTCCTTCTCTTTGTTATCGGAGGATATTTCCTTTGGCCCTATAGTCTTCAAAGGGATCCGAAATATCTGTTCTCAGATTCCACAGAAATAAGGCTAGCAAAGAGATCCACGAAATACAGATGTAACTCTGTGAGTGGAAGTCACACATCACAGAGCAGTTTCTCAGAAAGCTTTTTTCCAGATTTCATCTGAGGATATTTCCTTTTTCACCATAGCCCTCTATGGGCTTCCAAATATCACTTTGCCAATTCCACAAGAACTGTCTTAGCGAAAGGCTTCTTGAGGGGAAAGCTGTAACTCTGTGAGATGATTTCACAGAACACAAAGAAGTTTCTCAGAAAGCTTCCTTCACTTTGTTATCGGAGGATATTTCCTTTGGCCCTATAGTCTTCAAAGGGATCCGAAATATCTGTTCTCAGATTCCACAGAAATAAGGCTAGCAAAGAGATCCACGAAATAGAGATGTAACTCTGTGAGTGGAAGTCACACATCACAGAGCAGTTTCTCAGAAAGCTTCTTTGCAGATTTCATCTGAGGATATTTCCTTTTTCACCATAGCCCTCTATGGGCTTCCAAATATCACTTTGCCAATTCCACAAGAACTGTCTTAGCGAAAGGCTTCTTGAGGGGAAAGCTGTAACAATGTGAGATGATTTCATAGAACACAAAGAAGTTTCTCAGAAAGCTTCCTTCTCTTGTTATCGGAGGATAATTCCTTTGGCCCTATAGTCTTCAAAGGGATCCGAAGTATCTGTTCTCAGATTCCACAGAAATAAGGCTGGCAAAGAGATCCACGAAATACAGATGTAACTCTGAGAGATGAATGAACAGAACACTAAGCAGTTTCTCAGAAAGCTTCTTTCCAGATTTCATCTGATGATATTTCCTTTTTCACCATAGCCCTCTATGGGCTTCCAAATATCACTTTGCCAATTCCACAAGAACTGTCTTAGCGAAAGGCTTCTTGAGGGGAAAGCTGTAACTCTGTGAGATGATTTCACAGAACACAAAGAAGTTTCTCAGAAAGCTTCCTTCTCTTTGTTATCTGAGGATATTTCCTTTGGCCCTATAGTCTTCAAAGGGATCCGAAATATCTGTTCTCAGATTCCACAGAAATAAGACTAGCAAAGAGATCCACGAAATACAGATGTAACTCTGTGAGATGAATGAAGAGAACACAAAGCAGTTTCTCAGAAAGCTTCTTTGCAGATTTCATCTGAGGATATTTCCTTTTTCACCATAGCCCTCTATGGGCTGCCAAATATCACTTTGCCAATTCCACAAGAACTGTCTTAGCGAAAGGCTTCTTGAGGGGAAAGCTGTAACTCTGTGAGACGATTTCACAGAACACAAAGAACTTTCTCAGAAAGCTTCCTTCTCTTTGTTATCGGAGGATATTTCCTTTGGCCATGTAGTCTTCAAAGGGATCCGAAATATCTGCTCTCAGAATCCACAGAAATAAGGCTAGCAAAGAGATCCACGAAATACAGATGTAACTCTGAGAGATGAATGAACAGAACACTAAGCAGTTTTTCAGAAATCTTCTTTCCAGATTTCATCTGAGGATATTTCCTTTTTCACCATAGCCCTTTATGGGCTGCCAAATATCACTTTGCCAATTCCACAAGAACTGTCTTAGCGAAAGGCTTCTTGAGGGGAAAGCTGTAACTCTGTGAGATGATTTCACAGAACACAAAGAAGTTTCTCAGAAAGCTTCCTTCTCTTTGTTATCGGAGGATATTTCCTTTGGCCCTATAGTCTTCAAAGGGATCCGAAATATCTGTTCTCAGATTCCACAGAAATAAGGCTAGCAAAGAGATCCACGAAATACAGATGTAACTCGGAGAGATGAATGAACAGAACACTAAGCAGTTTCTCAGAAAGCTTCTTTCCAGATTTCATCTGAGGATATTTCCTTTTTCACCATAGCCCTCTATGGGCTTCCAAATATCACTTTGCCAATTCCACAAGAACTGTCTTAGCGAAAGGCTTCTTGAGGGGAAAGCTGTAACTCTGTGAGATGATTTCACAGAACACAAAGAAGTTTCTCAGAAAGCTTCCTTCTCTTTGTTATCGGAGGATATTTCCTTTGGCCCTATAGTCTTCAAAGGGATCCGAAATATCTGTTCTCAGATTCCACAGAAATAAGGCTAGCAAAGAGATCCACGAAATAAAGATGTAACTCTGTGAGATGAATGAAGAGAACACTAAGCAGTTTCTCAGAAAGCTTCTTTCCAGATTTCATCTGAGGATATTTCCTTTTTCACCATAGCCCTTTATTGGCTGCCAAATATCACTTTGCCAATTCCACAAGAACTGTCTTAGTGAAAGGCTTCTTGAGGGGAAAGCTGTAACTCTGTGAGATGATTTCACAGAACACAAAGAAGTTTCTCAGAAAGCTTCTTTCTCTCTTTTATCGGAGTAGATTTCCTTTGTCCATATAGTCTTCAAAGGGATCAGAAATATCTGTTCTCAGATTCCACAGAAATAAGGCTAGCAAAGAGATCCACGAAATACAGATGTAACTCTGTGAGATGAATGAACAGAACACTAAGCAGTTTCCTAGAAAGCTTCTTTCCAGATTTCATCTGAGGATATTTACTTTTCCACCATAGCCCTCTATGGGCTTCCAAATATCACGTTGCCAATTCCACAGGAACTGTCTTAGAGATAGGCTTCTTGAGGGGAAAGCTGTTACTCTGTGAGATGATTTCACAGAACACAAAGAAGTTTCTCAGAAAGCTTCCTTCTCTTTGTTATCGGAGGATATTTCCTTTGGCCCTATAGTCTTCAAAAGGATCCGAAATATCTGTTCTCAGATTCCACAGAAATAAGGCTAGCAAAGAGATTCACGAAATACAGATGTAACTCTGTGAGATGAATGAACAGAACACTAAACAGTTTCTCAGAAAGCTTCTTTCCAGATTTCATCTGAGGATATTTCCTTTTTCACCGTAGCCCTCTATGGGCTTCCAAATATCACTTTGCCAATTCCACAAGAACTGTCTTAGCGAAAGGCTTCTTGAGGGGAAAGCTGTAACTCTGTGAGATGATTTCACAGAACACAAAGAAGTTTCTCAGAAAGCTTCCTTCTCTTTGTTATCGGAGGATACTTCCTTTGGCCCTATAGTCTTCAAAGCGATCCGAAATATCTGTTCTCAGATTCCACAGAAATAAGGCTAGCAAAGAGATCCACGAAATACAGATGTAACTCTGTGAGATGAATGAACAGAACACTAAGCAGTTTCTCAGAAAGCTTCTTTCCAGATTTCATCTGAGGATATTTCCTTTTTCACCATAGCCCTCTATGGGCTTCCAAATATCACTTTGCCAATTCCACAAGAACTGTCTTAGCGAAAGGCTTCTTGAGGGGAAAGCTGTAACTCTGTGAGATGATTTCACAGAACACAAAGAAGTTTCTCAGAAAGCTTCCTTCTTTTTGTTATCGGAGAATATTTCCTTTGGCCCTATAATCTTCAAAGGGATCCGAAATATCTGTTTTCAGATTCCACAGAAATAAGGCTAGCAAAGAGATCCACGAAATACAGATGTAACTCTGTGAGTGGAAGTCACACATCACAGAGCAGTTTCTCAGAAAGCTTCTTTCCAGATTTCATCTGAGGATATTTCCTTTTTCACCATAGCCCTCTATGGGCTGCCAAATATCACTTTGCCAATTCCACAAGAACTGTCTTAGCGAAAGGCTTCTTGACGGGAGAGCTGTAACTCTGTGAGATGATTTCACAGAACACAAAGAACTTTCTCAGAAAGCTTCTTTCTCTCTTTTATCGGAGGATATTTCCTTTGTCCCTATAGTTTTCAAAGGGATCCAAAATATTTGTTCTCAGATTCCACAGAAATTAGGCTAGCAAAGAGATCCACGAAATACAGATGTAACTCTGTGAGATGAATGAATAGAACACTAAGCAGTTTCTCAGAAAGCTTCTTTCCAGATTTCATCTGAGGATATTTCCTTTTTCACCATAGCCCTCCATGGGCTTCCAAATATCACTTTGCCAATTCCACAAGAACTGTCTTAGCGACAGGCTTCTTGAGGGGAAAGCTGTAACTCTGTGGGATGATTTCACAGAACACAAAGAAGTTTCTCAGAAAGCTTCTTTCTCTTTGTTATCGGAGAATATTTCCTTTGGCCCTATAGTCTTCAAAGGGATCCGAAATATCTGTTCTCAGATTCCACAGAAATAAGGCTAGCAAAGAGATCCACGAAATACAGATGTAACTCTGTGAGATGAATGAACAGAACACTAAGCAGTTTCTGAGAAAGCTTCTTTCCAGATTTCTTCTGAGGATATTTCCTTTTTCACCTAGCCTTCTATGGGCTTCCAAATATCACTTTGCCAATTCCACAAGAACTGTCTTATCCAAAGTCTTCTTGAGGGAAAGCTGTAACTCTGTGAGACGATTTCACAGAACACAAAGAAGTTTCTCAGAAAGCTTCCTTCTCTTTGTTATTGGAGGATATTTCCTTTGGCCCTATAGTCTTCAAAGGGATCCGAAGTATCTGTTCTCAGATTCCACAGAAATAAGGCTAGCAAAGAGATCCACGAAACACAGATGTAACCCTGTGAGTGGAAGTTACACATCACAGAGTAGTTTCTCAGAAAGCTTCTTTCCAGATTTCATCTGAGGATATTTCCTTTTTCACCATAGCCCTCTATGGGCTGCCAAATATCACTTTGCCAATTCCACAAGAACTGTCTTAGCGAAAGGCTTCTTGAGGGGAAGGCTGTAACTCTGTGAGATGATTTCACAGAACACAAAGAAGTTTCTCAGAAAGCTTCCTTCCCTTTGTTATCGGAGGATATTTCCTTTGGCCCTATAGACTTCAAAGGGATCCGAAATATCTGTTCTCAGATTCCACAGAAATAAGGCTAGCAAAGAGATTCACGAAATACAGATGTAACTCTGTGAGATGAATGAACAGAACACTAAACAGTTTCTCAGAAAGCTTCTTTCCAGATTTCATCTGAGGATATTTCCTTTTTCACCATAGCCCTCTATGGGCTTCCAAATATCACTTTGCCAATTCCACAAGAACTGTCTTAGCGAAAGGCTTCTTGAGAGGACAGCTGTAACTCTGTGAGATGATTTCACAGAACACAAAGAAGTTTCTCAGAAAGCTTCCTTCTCTTTGTTATCGGAGGATATTTCCTTTGGCCCTATAGTCTTCAAAGGGATCCGAAATATCTGTTCTCAGATTCCACAGAAATAAGGCTAGCAAAGAGATCCACGAAATACAGATGTAACTCTGTGAGATTAATGAACAGAACACTAAGCAGTTTCTCAGAAAGCTTCTTTCCAGATTTCATCTGAGGATATTTCCTTTTTCACCATAGCCCTCTATGGGCTTCCAAATATCACTTTGCCAATTCCACAAGAACTGTCTTAGCGAAAGGCTTCTTGAGGGGAAAGCTGTAACTCTGTGAGATGATTTCACAGAACACAAAGAAGTTTCTCAGAAAGCTTCCTTCTCTTTGTTATCGGAGGATATTTCCTTTGGCCCTATAGTCTTCAAAGGGATCCGAAGTATCTGTTCTCAGATTCCACAGAAATAAGGCTAGCAAAGAGATCCACGAAATACAGATGTAACTCTGTGAGTGGAAGTTACACATCACAGAGCAGTTTCTCAGAAAACTTCTTTCCAGATTTCATCTGAGGATATTTCCTTTTTCACCATAGCCTTCTATGGGCTTCCAAATATCACTTTGCTAATTCCACAAGAACTGTCTTAGCGACAGGTTTCTTGAGGGGAAAGCTGTAACTCTGTGGGATGATTTCACAGAACACAAAGAAGTTTCTCAGAAAGCTTCCTTCTCTTTGTTATCGGAGGATATTCCCTTTGGCCCTATAGTCTTCAAAGGGATCCGAAATATCTGTTCTCAGATTCCACAGAAATAAGGCTAGCAAAGAGATCCACGAAATACAGATGTAACTCTCTGAGTGGAAGTCACACATCACAGAGCAGTTTCTCAGAAAGCTTCTTTCCAGATTTCATCTGAGGATATTTCCTTTTTCACCATAGCCCTCTATGGGCTTCCAAATATCACTTTGCCAATTCCACAAGAACTGTCTTAGCCAAAGTCTTCTTGAGGGGAAAGCTGTAACTCTGTGAGATGATTTCACAGAACACAAAGAAGTTTCTCAGAAAGCTTCCTTCTCTTTGTTATTGGAGGATATTTCCTTTGGCCCTATAGTCTTCAAAGGGATCCGAAATATCTGTTCTCAGATTCCACAGAAATAAGGCTAGCAAAGAGATCCACGAAATACAGATGTAACTCTGTGAGTGGAAGTCACAAATCACAGAGCAGTTTCTCAGAAAGCTTCTTTCCGGATTTCATCTGAGGATATTTCCTTTTTCACCATTGCCCTCTATGGGCTGCCAAATATCTCTTTGCCAATTCCACAAGAACTGTCTTAGCGAAAGGCTTCTTGAGGGGAAAGCTGTAACTCTGTGAGATGATTTCACAGAACACAAAGAAGTTTCTCAGAAAGCTTCCTTCTTTTTGTTATCGGAGGATATTTCCTTTGGCCCTATAGTCTTCAAAGGGATCCGAAATATCTGTTCTCAGATTCCACAGAAATAAGGCTAGCAAAGAGATCCACGAAATACAGATGTAACTCTGTGAGTGGAAGTCACACATCACAGAGCAGTTTCTCAGAAAGCTTCTTTCCAGATTTCATCTGAGGATATTTCCTTTTTCACCATAGCCCTCTATGGGCTTCCAAATATCACTTTGCCAATTCCACAAGAACTGTCTTAGCGAAAGGCTTCTTGAGGGGAAAGCTGTAACTCTGTGAGATGATTTCACAGAACACAAAGAACTTTCTCAGAAAGCTTCTTTCTCTCTTTTATCGGAGGATATTTCCTTTGTCCCTATAGTTTTCAAAGGGATCCGAAATATCTGTTCTCAGATTCCACAGAAATTAGGCTAGCAAAGAGATCCACGAAATACAGATGTAACTCTGTGAGATGAATGAACAGAACACTAAGCAGTTTCTCAGAAAGCTTCTTTCCACATTTCATCTGAGGATATTTCCTTTTTCACCATAGCCCTCTATGGGCTTCCAAATATCACTTTGCCAATTCCACAAGAACTGTCTTATCGAAAGGCTTCTTGAGGGGAAAGCTGTAACTCTGTGAGATGATTTCACAGAACACAAAGAAGTTTCTCATAAAGCTTCCTTCTCTTTGTTATCGGAGGATATTTCCTTTGGCCCTATAGTCTTCAAAGGGATCCGAAGTATCTGTTCTCAGATTCCACAGAAATAAGGCTAGCAAAGAGATCCACGAAATACAGATGTAACTCTGTGAGTGGAAGTTACACATCACAGAGCAGTTTCTCAGAAAGCTTCTTACCAGATTTCATCTGAGGATATTTCCTTTTTCACCATAGCCCTCTATGGGCTTCCAAATATCACTTTGCCAATTCCACAAGAACTGTCTTAGCCAAAGTCTTCTTGAGGGGAAAGCTGTAACTCTGTGAGATGATTTCAAAGAACACAAAGAAGTTTCTCAGAAAGCTTCCTTCTCTTTGTTATTGGAGGATATTTCCTTTGGCCCTATAGTCTTCAAAGGGATCCGAAATATCTGTTCTCAGATTCCACAGAAATAAGGCTAGCAAAGAGATCCACGAAATACAGATGTAACTCTGTGAGTGGAAGTTACACATCACAGAGTAGTTTCTCAGAAAGCTTCTTTCCAGATTTCATCTGAGGATATTTCCTTTTTCACCATAGCCCTCTATGGGCTTCCAAATATCACTTTGCCAATTCCACAAGAACTGTCTTAGCGAAAGGCTTCTTGAGTGGACAGCTGTAACTCTGTGAGATGATTTCACAGAACACAAAGAAGTTTCTCAGAAAGCTTCCTTCTTTTTGTTATCGGAGGATATTTCCTTTGGCCCTATAGTCTTCAAAGGGATCCGAAATATCTGTTCTCAGATTCCACAGAAATAAGGCTAGCAAAGAGATCCACGAAATACAGATGTAACTCTGTGAGTGGAAGTCACACATCACAGAGCAGTTTCTCAGAAAGCTTCTTTCCAGATTTCATCTGAGGATATTTCCTTTTTCACCATAGCCCTCTATGGGCTTCCAAATATCACTTTGCCAATTCCACAAGAACTGTCTTAGCGAAAGGCTTCTTGAGGGGAAAGCTGTAACTCTCTGAGATGATTTCACAGAACACAAAGAACTTTCTCAGAAAGCTTCTTTCTCTCTTTTATCGGAGGATATTTCCTTTGTCCCTATAGTTTTCTAAGGGATCCGAAATATCTGTTCTCAGATTCCACAGAAATTAGGCTAGCAAAGAGATCCACGAAATACAGATGTAACTCTGTGAGATGAATGAACAGAACACTAAGCAGTTTCTCAGAAAGCTTCTTTCCACATTTCATCTGAGGATATTTCCTTTTTCACCATAGCCCTCTATGGGCTTCCAAATATCACTTTGCCAATTCCACAAGAACTGTCTTAGCGAAAGGCTTCTTGAGGGGAAAGCTGTAACTCTGTGAGATGAATTCACAGAACACAAAGAAGTTTCTCAGAAAGCTTCCTTCTCTTTGTTATCGGAGGATATTTCCTTTGGCCCTATAGTCTTCAAAAGGATCCGAAATATCTGTTCTCAGATTCCACAGAAATAAGGCTAGCAAAGAGATCGACGAAATACAGATGTAACTCTGTGAGTGGAAGTCACACATGACAGAGCAGTTTCTCAGAAAGCTTCTTTCCAGATTTCATCAGAGGATATTTCCTTTTTCACCATAGACCTTTATGGGCTGCCAAATATCACTTTGCCAATTCCACAAGAACTGTCTTAGCGAAAGGCTTCTTGAGGGGAAAGCTGCAACTCTGTGAGATGATTTCACAGAACACAAAGAAGTTTCTCAGAAAGTTTCTTTCTCTTTGTTATCGGAGGATATTGCCTTTAGCCCTATAGTCTTCAAAGGAATACGAAATATCTGTTCTCAGATTCCACAGAAATAAGGCTAGCAAAGAGATCCACGTAATACAGATGTAACTCTGTGAGTGGAAGTCACACATCACAGAGCAGTTTCTCAGAAAGCTTCTTTCCGGATTTCAACTGAGGATATTTCCTTTTTCACCATAGCCCTCTATGGGCTGCCAAATATCACTTTGCCAATTCCACAAGAACTGTCTTAGCGAAAGGCTTCTTGAGGGGAAAGCTGTAACTCTGTGAGATGATTTCACAGAACACAAAGAAGTTTCTCAGAAAGCTTCCTTCTTTTTGTTATCGGAGGATATTTCCTTTGGCCCTATAGTCTTCAAAGGGATCCGAAATATCTGTTCTCAGATTCCACAGAAATAAGGCTAGCAAAGAGATCCACGAAATACCGATGTAACTCTGTGAGATTAATGAACAGAACACTAAGCAGTTTCTCAGAAAGCTTCTTTCCGGATTTCAACTGAGGATATTTCCTTTTTCACCATTGCCCTCTATGGGCTGCCAAATATCACTTTGCCAATTCCACAAGAACTGTCTTAGCGAAAGGCTTCTTGAGAGGAAAGCTGTAACTCTGTGAGATGATTTCACAGAACACAAAGAAGTTTCTCAGAAAGCTTCCTTCTTTTTGTTATCGGAGGATATTTCCTTTGGCCCTATAGTCTTCAAAGGGATCCGAAATATCTGTTCTCAGATTCCACAGAAATAAGGCTAGCAAAGAGATCCACGAAATACAGATGTAACTCTGTGAGTGGAAGTCACACATCACAGAGCAGTTTCTCAGAAAGCTTCTTTCCAGATTTCATCTGAGGATATTTCCTTTTTCACCATAGCCCTCTATGGGCTTCCAAATATCACTTTGCCAATTCCACAAGAACTGTCTTAGCGAAAGGCTTCTTGAGGGGAAAGCTGTAACTCTCTGAGATGATTTCACAGAACACAAAGAACTTTCTCAGAAAGCTTCTTTCTCTCTTTTATCGGAGGATATTTCCTTTGTCCCTATAGTTTTCTAAGGGATCCGAAATATCTGTTCTCAGATTCCACAGAAATTAGGCTAGCAAAGAGATCCACGAAATACAGATGTAACTCTGTGAGATGAATGAACAGAACACTAAGCAGTTTCTCAGAAAGCTTCTTTCCACATTTCATCTGAGGATATTTCCTTTTTCACCATAGCCCTCTATGGGCTTCCAAATATCACTTTGCCAATTCCACAAGAACTGTCTTAGCGAAAGGCTTCTTGAGGGGAAAGCTGTAACTCTGTGAGATGAATTCACAGAACACAAAGAAGTTTCTCAGAAAGCTTCCTTCTCTTTGTTATCGGAGGATATTTCCTTTGGCCCTATAGTCTTCAAAAGGATCCGAAATATCTGTTCTCAGATTCCACAGAAATAAGGCTAGCAAAGAGATCGACGAAATACAGATGTAACTCTGTGAGTGGAAGTCACACATGACAGAGCAGTTTCTCAGAAAGCTTCTTTCCAGATTTCATCAGAGGATATTTCCTTTTTCACTATAGACCTTTATGGGCTGCCAAATATCACTTTGCCAATTCCACAAGAACTGTCTTAGCGAAAGGCTTCTTGAGGGGAAAGCTGCA
Organism: Macaca nemestrina; assembly: GCF_043159975.1. Classification (NCBI taxonomy): domain Eukaryota; kingdom Metazoa; phylum Chordata; class Mammalia; order Primates; family Cercopithecidae; genus Macaca; species Macaca nemestrina. The sequence continues at coordinate 104,348,507 of NC_092132.1, read as the reverse complement.
ACTCTGTGAGATGATTTCACAGAACACAAAGAAGTTTCTCAGAAAGTTTCTTTCTCTTTGTTATCGGAGGATATTGCCTTTAGCCCTATAGTCTTCAAAGGAATACGAAATATCTGTTCTCAGATTCCACAGAAATAAGGCTAGCAAAGAGATCCACGTAATACAGATGTAACTCTGTGAGTGGAAGTCACACATCACAGAGCAGTTTCTCAGAAAGCTTCTTTCCGGATTTCAACTGAGGATATTTCCTTTTTCACCATAGCCCTCTATGGGCTGCCAAATATCACTTTGCCAATTCCACAAGAACTGTCTTAGCGAAAGGCTTCTTGAGGGGAAAGCTGTAACTCTGTGAGATGATTTCACAGAACACAAAGAAGTTTCTCAGAAAGCTTCCTTCTTTTTGTTATCGGAGGATATTTCCTTTGGCCCTATAGTCTTCAAAGGGATCCGAAATATCTGTTCTCAGATTCCACAGAAATAAGGCTAGCAAAGAGATCCACGAAATACAGATGTAACTCTGTGAGTGGAAGTCACACATCACAGAGCAGTTTCTCAGAAAGCTTCTTTCCAGATTTCATCTGAGGATATTTCCTTTTTCACCATAGCCCTCTATGGGCTTCCAAATATCACTTTGCCAATTCCACAAGAACTGTCTTAGCGAAAGGCTTCTTGAGGGGAAAGCTGTAACTCTCTGAGATGATTTCACAGAACACAAAGAACTTTCTCAGAAAGCTTCTTTCTCTCTTTTATCGGAGGATATTTCCTTTGTCCCTATAGTTTTCTAAGGGATCCGAAATATCTGTTCTCAGATTCCACAGAAATTAGGCTAGCAAAGAGATCCACGAAATACAGATGTAACTCTGTGAGATGAATGAACAGAACACTAAGCAGTTTCTCAGAAAGCTTCTTTCCAGATTTCATCTGAGGATATTTCCTTTTTCACCATAGCCCTCTATGGGCTTCCAAATATCACTTTGCCAATTCCACAAGAACTGTCTTAGCCAAAGTCTTCTTGAGGGGAAAGCTGTAACTCTGTGAGATGATTTCACAGAACACAAAGAAGTTTCTCAGAAAGCTTCCTTCTCTTTGTTATTGGAGGATATTTCCTTTGGCCCTATAGTCTTCAAAGGGATCCGAAATATCTGTTCTCAGATTCCACAGAAATAAGGCTAGCAAAGAGATCCACGAAATACAGATGTAACTCTGTGAGTGGAAGTTACACATCACAGAGTAGTTTCTCAGAAAGCTTCTTTCCAGATTTCATCTGAGGATATTTCCTTTTTCACCATAGCCCTCTATGGGCTTCCAAATATCACTTTGCCAATTCCACAAGAACTGTCTTAGCGAAAGGCTTCTTGAGGGGACAGCTGTAACTCTGTGAGATGATTTCACAGAACACAAAGAAGTTTTTCAGAAAGCTTCCTTCTCTTTGTTATCGGAGGATATTTCCTTTGGCCCTATAGTCTTCAAAGGGATCCGAAATATCTGTTCTCAGATTCCACAGAAATAAGGCTAGCAAAGAGATCCACGAAATACCGATGTAACTCTGTGAGATTAATGAACAGAACACTAAGGAGTTTCTCAGAAAGCTTCTTTCCAGATTTCATCTGAGGATATTTCCTTTTTCACCATAGCCCTCTATGGGCTTCCAAATATCACTTTGCCAATTCCACAAGAACTGTCTTAGCGAAAGGCTTCTTGAGGGGAAAGCTGTAACTCTGTGAGATGATTTCACAGAACACAAAGAAGTTTCTCAGAAAGCTTCCTTCTCTTTTTTATCGGAGGATATTTCCTTTGGCCCTATAGTCTTCAAAAGGATCCGAAATATCTGTTCTCAGATTCCACAGAAATAAGGCTAGCAAAGAGATCGACGAAATACAGATGTAACTCTGTGAGTGGAAGTCACACATCACAGAGCAGTTTCTCAGAAAGCTTCTTTCCAGATTTCATCAGAGGATATTTCCTTTTTCACCATAGCCCTGTATAGGCTGCCAAATATCACTTTGCCAATTCCACAAGAACTGTCTTAGCGAAAGGCTTCTTGAGGGGAAAGCTGTAACTCTGTGAGATGATTTCACAGAACCCAAAGAAGTTTCTCAGAAAGTTTCTTTCTCTTTGTTATCGGAGTATATTGCCTTTACCCCTATAGTCTTCAAAGGAATACGAAATATCTGTTCTCAGATTCCACAGAAATAAGGCTAGCAAAGAGATCCACGAAATACAGATGTAACTCTGTGAGTGGAAGTCACACATCACAGAGCAGTTTCTCAGAAAGCTTCTTTCCGGATTTCATCTGAGGATATTTCCTTTTTCACCATTGCCCTCTATGGGCTGCCAAATATCACTTTGCCAATTCCACAAGAACTGTCTTAGCGAAAGGCTTCTTGAGGGGAAAGCTGTAACTCTGTGAGATGATTTCACTGAACACAAAGAAGTTTCTCAGAAAGCTTCTTTCCCATTGTTATCGGAGGATATTTCCTTTGGCCCTATAGTCTTCAAAGGGATCCGAAATATCTGTTCTCAGATTCCACAGAAATAAGGCTAGCAAAGAGATCCACGAAATACAGATGTAACTCTGTGAGTGGAAGTCACACATCACAGAGCAGTTTCTCAGAAAGCTTCTTTCCAGATTTCATCTGAGGATATTTCCTTTTTCATCATAGCCCACTATGGGCTTCCAAATATCACTTTGCCAATTCCACAAGAACTGTCTTAGCGAAAGGCTTCTTGAGGAGAAAGCTGTAACTCTGTGAGATGATTTCACAGAAGACAAAGAACTTTCTCAGAAAGCTTCTTTCTCTCTTTTATCGGAGGATATTTCCTTTGTCCCTATAGTTTTCAAAGGGATCCGAAATATCTGTTCTCAGATTCCACAGAAATTAAGCTAGCAAAGAGATCCACGAAATACAGATGTAACTCTGTGAGATGAATGAACAGAACACTAAGCAGTTTCTCAGAAAGCTTCTTTCCACATTTCATCTGAGGATATTTCCTTTTTCACCATAGCCCTCTATGGGCTTCCAAATATCACTTTGCCAATTCCACAAGAACTGTCTTAGCGAAATTCTTCTTGAGGGGAAAGCTGTAACTCTGTGAGATGATTTCACAGAACACAAAGAAGTTTCTCATAAAGCTTCCTTCTCTTTGTTATCGGAGGATATTTCCTTTGGCCCTATAGTCTTCAAAGGGATCCGAAATATCTGTTCTCAGATTCCACAGAAATAAGGCTAGCAAAGAGATCCACGAAATACAGATGTAACTCTGTGAGTGGAAGTTACACATCACAGAGCAGTTTCTCAGAAAGCTTCTTTCCAGATTTCACCTGAGGATATTTCCTTTTTCACCATAGCCCTCTATGGGCTTCCAAATATCACTTTGCCAATTCCACAAGAACTGTCTTAGCCAAAGTCTTCTTGAGGGGAAAGCTGTAACTCTGTGAGATGATTTCACAGAACACAAAGAAGTTTCTCAGAAAGCTTCCTTCTCTTTGTTATTGGAGGATATTTCCTTTGGCCCTATAGTCTTCAAAGGGATCCGAAATATCTGTTCTCAGATTCCACAGAAATAAGGCTAGCAAAGAGATCCACGAAATACAGATGTAACTCTGTGAGTGGAAGTCACACATCACAGAGCAGTTTCTCAGAAAGCTTCTTTCCAGATTTCATCTGAGGATATTTCCTTTTTCACCATAGCCCTCTATGGGCTTCCAAATATCACTTTGCCAATTCCACAAGAACTGTCTTAGCGAAAGGCTTCTTGAGGGGAAAGCTGTAACTCTGTGAGATGATTTCACTGAACACAAAGAAGTTTCTCAGAAAGCTTCCTTCTCTTTGTTATCCGAGGATATTTCCCTTGGCCCTATAGTCTTCAAAGGGATCCGAAATATCTGTTGTAAGATTCCACAGAAATAAGGCTAGCAAAGAGATCCACAAAATACAGATGTAACTCTGAGAGATGAATGAACAGAACACTAAGCAGTTTTCAGAAAGCTTCTTTCCAGATTTCATCTGAGGATATTTCCTTTTTCACCATAGCCCTCTATGGGCTTCCAAATATCACTTTGCCAATTCCACAAGAACTGTCTTAGCGAAAGGCTTCTTGAGGGGAAAGCTGTGACTCTGTGAGATGATTCCACAGAACACAAAGAAGATTCTCAGAAAGCTTCCTTCTCTTTGTTATCGGAGGATATTTCCTTTGGCCCTATAGTCTTCAAAGGGATCCGAAATATCTGTTCTCAGATTCCACAGAAATAAGGCTAGCAAAGAGATCCACGAAATACAGATGTAACTCTGTGAGTGGAAGTCACACATGACAGAGCAGTTTCTCAGAAAGCTTCTTTCCAGATTTCATCAGAGGATATTTCCTTTTTCACCATAGCCCTCTATGGGCTTCCAAATATCACTTTGCCAATTCCACAAGAACTGTCTTAGCGAAAGGCTTCTTGAGGTGAAAGCTGTAACTCTGTGAGATGATTTCACTGAACACAAAGAAGTTTCTCAGAAAGCTTCTTTCTCTTTGTTATCGGAGAATATTTCCTTTGGCCCTATAGTCTTCAAAGGGATCCGAAATATCTGTTCTCAGATTCCACAGAAATAAGGCTAGCAAAGAGATCCACGAAATACAGATGTAACTCTGTGAGATGAATGAACAGAACACTAAGCAGTTTCTCAGAAAGCTTCTTTCCAGAATTCATCTGAGGATATTTCCTTTTTCACCATAGCCCTCTATGGGCTTCCAAATATCACTTTGCCAATTCCACAAGAACTGTCTTAGCGAAAGGCTTCTTGAGGGGAAAGCTGTAACTCTGTGAGATGATTTCACTGAACACAAAGAAGTTTCTCAGAAAGCTTCTTTCTCTTTGTTATCCGAGGATATTTCCCTTGTCCCTATAGTCTTCTAAGGGATCCGAAATATCTGTTCTAAGATTCCACAGAAATAAGGCTAGCAAAGAGATTCACAAAATACAGATGTAATTCTGAGAGATGAATGAACAGAACACCAAGCAGTTTTCAGAAAGCTTCTTTCCAGATTTCATCTGAGGATATTTCCTTTTTCACCATAGCCCTCTATGGCTTCCAAATATCACTTTGCCAATTCCACAAGAACTGTCTTAGCGAAAGGCTTCTTGAGTGGAAAGCTGTAACTCTGTGAGATGATTTCACACAACACAAAGAAATTTCTCAGAAAGCTTCCTTCTCTTTGTTATCGGAGGATATTTCCTTTGGCCCTATAGTCTTCAAAGGGATCCGAAATATCTGTTCTCAGATTCCACAGAAATAAGGCTAGCAAAGAGATCCACGAAATACAGATGTAACCCTGTGAGTGGAAGTTACACATCAGAGAGTAGTTTCTCAGAAAGCTTCTTTCCAGATTTCATCTGAGGATATTTGCTTTTTCACCATAGCCCTCTATGGGCTGCCAAATATCACTTTGCCAATTCCACAAGAACTGTCTTAGCGAAAGTCTTCTTGAGGGGAAAGCTGTCACTCTGTGAGATGATTTCACAGAACACAAAGAATTTTCTCAGAAAGCTTCCTTCCCTTTGTTATCGGAGGATATTTCCTTTGGCCCTATAGACTTCAAAGGGATCCGAAATATCTGTTCTCAGATTCCACAGAAATAAGGCTAGCAAAGAGATTCACGAAATACAGATGTAACTCTGTGAGATGAATGAACAGAACACTAAACAGTTTCTCAGAAAGCTTCTTTCCAGATTTCATCTGAGGATATTTCCTTTTTCACCATAGCCCTCTATGGGCTTCCAAATATCACTTTGCCAATTCCACAAGAACTGTCTTAGTGAAAGGCTTCTTGAGGGGAAAGCTGTAACTCTGTGAGATGATTTCACAGAACACAAAGAAGTTTCTCAGAAAGCTTCCTTCTCTTTGTTATCGGAGGATATTTCCTTTGGCCCTATAGTCTTCAAAGGGATCCGAAATATCTGTTCTCAGATTCCACAGAAATAAGGCTAGCAAAGAGATCCACGAAATACAGATGTAACTCTGTGAGATGAATGAACAGAACACTAAGCAGTTTCTCAGAAAGCTTCTTTCCAGATTTCATCTGAGGATATTTCCTTTTTCACCATAGCCCTCTATGGGCTTCCAAATATCACTTTGCCAATTCCACAAGAACTGTCTTAGCGAAAGGCTTCTTGAGGGGAAAGCTGTAACTCTGTGAGATGATTTCACAGAACACAAAGAACTTTCTCAGAAAGCTTCTTTCTCTCTTTTATCGGAGGATATTTCCTTTGTCCCTATAGTCTTCAAAGGGATCCGAAATATCTGTTCTAAGATTCCACAGAAATAAGGCTAGCAAAGAGATCCACAAAATACAGATGTAACTCTGAGAGATGAATGAACAGAACACCAAGCAGTTTTCAGAAAGCTTTTTTCCAGATTTCATCTGAGGATATTTCCTTTTTCACCATAGCCCTCTATGGGCTTCCAAATATCACTTTGCCAATTCCACAAGAACTGTCTTAGCGAAAGGCTTCTTGAGGGGAAAGCTGTAACTCTGTGAGATGATTTCACACAACACAATGAAATTTCTCAGAAAGCTTCCTTCTCTTTGTTATCGGAAGATATTTCCTTTGGCCCTATAGTCTTCAAAGGGATCCGAAATATCTGTTCTCAGATTCCACAGAAATAAGGCTAGCAAAGAGATCCACGAAATACAGATGTAACCCTGTGAGTGGAAGTTACACATCACAGAGTAGTTTCTCAGAAAGCTTCTTTCCAGATTTCATCTGAGGATATTTCCTTTTTCACCATAGCCCTCTATGGGCTGCCAAATATCACTTTGCCAATTCCACAAGAACTGTCTTAGCGAAAGGCTTCTTGAGGGGAAAGCTGTAACTCTGTGAGATGATTTCACAGAACACAAAGAAGTTTCTCAGAAAGCTTCCTTCCCTTTGTTATCGGAGGATATTTCCTTTGGCCCTATAGACTTCAAAGTGATCCGAAATATCTGTTCTCAGATTCCACAGAAATAAGGCTAGCAAAGAGATTCACGAAATACAGATGTAACTCTGTGAGATGAATGAACAGAACACTAAGCAGTTTCTCAGAAAGCTTCTTTCCAGATTTCATCTGAGGATATTTCCTTTTTCACCATAGCCCTCTATGGGCTTCCAAATATCACTTTGCCAATTCCACAAGAACTGTCTTAGCGAAAGGCTTCTTGAGGGGACAGCTGTAACTCTGTGAGATGATTTCACAGAACACAAAGAAGTTTCTCAGAAAGCTTCCTTCTCTTTGTTATCGGAGGATATTTCCTTTGGCCCTATAGTCTTCAAAGGGATCCGAAATATCTGTTCTCAGATTCCACAGAAATAAGGCTAGCAAAGAGATCCACGAAATACAGATGTAACTCTGTGAGATTAATGAACAGAACACTAAGCAGTTTCTCAGAAAGCTTCTTTCCAGATTTCATCTGAGGATATTTCCTTTTTCACCATAGCCCTCTATGGGCTTCCAAATATCACTTTGCCAATTCCACAAGAACTGTCTTAGCGAAAGGCTTCTTGAGGGGAAAGCTGTAACTCTGTGAGATGATTTCACAGAACACAAAGAAGTTTCTCAGAAAGCTTCCTTCTCTTTGTTATCGGAGGATATTTCCTTTGGCCCTATAGTCTTCAAAAGGATCCGAAATATCTGTTCTCAGATTCCACAGAAATAAGGCTAGCAAAGAGATCCACGAAATACAGATGTAACTCTGTGAGTGGAAGTCACACATGACAGAGCAGTTTCTCAGAAAGCTTCTTTCCCGATTTCATCAGAGGATATTTCCTTTTTCACCATAGACCTTTATGGGCTGCCAAATATCACTTTGCCAATTCCACAAGAACTGTCTTAGCGAAAGGCTTCTTGAGGGGAAAGCTGTAACTCTGTGAGATGATTTCACAGAACATAAAGAAGTTTCTCAGAAAGTTTCTTTCTCTTTGTTATCGGAGGATATTGCCTTTAGCCCTATAGTCTTCAAAGGAATACGAAATATCTGTTCTCAGATTCCACAGAAATAAGGCTAGCAAAGAGATCCACGAAATACAGATGTAACTCTGTGAGTGGAAGTCACACATCACAGAGCAGTTTCTCAGAAAGCTTCTTTCCGGATTTCATCTGAGGATATTTGCTTTTTCACCATTGCCCTCTATGGGCTGCCAAATATCACTTTGCCAATTCCACAAGAACTGTCTTAGCGAAAGGCTTCTTGAGGGGAAAGCTGTAACTCTGTGAGATGATTTCACAGAACACAAAGAAGTTTCTCAGAAAGCTTCCTTCTCTTTGTTATCGGAGGATATTTCCTTTGGCCCTATAGTCTTCAAAGGGATCCGAAATATCTGTTCTCAGATTCCACAGAAATAAGGCTAGCAAAGAGATCCACGAAATACAGATGTAACTCTGTGAGTGGAAGTCACACATCACAGAGCAGTTTCTCAGAAAGCTTCTTTCCAGATTTCATCTGAGGATATTTCCTTTTTCACCATAGCCCTCTATGGGCTTCCAAATATCACTTTGCCAATTCCACAAGAACTGTCTTAGCGAAAGGCTTCTTGAGGGGAAAGCTGTAACTCTGTGAGATGATTTCACAGAACACAAAGAACTTTCTCAGAAAGCTTCTTTCTCTCTTTTATCGGAGGATATTTCCTTTGTCCCTATAGTTTTCAAAGGGATCCGAAATATCTGTTCTCAGATTCCACAGAAATAAGGCTAGCAAAGAGATCCACGAAATACAGATGTAACTCTGTGAGATGAATGAACAGAACACTAAGCAGTTTCTCAGAAAGCTTCTTTCCACATTTAATCTGAGGATATTTCCTTTTTCACCATAGCCCTCTATGGGCTTCCAAATATCACTTTGCCAATTCCACAAGAACTGTCTTAGCGAAAGGCTTCTTGAGGGGAAAGCTGTAACTCTGTGAGATGATTTCACAGAACACAAAGAAGTTTCTCATAAAGCTTCCTTCTCTTTGTTATCGGAGGATATTTCCTTTGGGCCTATAGTCTTCAAAGGGATCCGAAGTATCTGTTCTCAGATTCCACAGAAATAAGGCTAGCAAAGAGATCCACGAAATACAGATGTAACTCTGTGAGTGGAAGTTACACATCACAGAGCAGTTTCTCAGAAAGCTTCTTTCCAGATTTCATCTGAGGATATTTCCTTTTTCACCATAGCCCTCTATGGGCTTCCAAATATCACTTTGCCAATTCCACAAGAACTGTCTTAGCCAAAGTCTTCTTGAGGGGAAAGCTGTAACTCTGTGAGTTGATTTCACAGAACACAAAGAAGTTTCTCAGAAAGCTTCCTTCTCTTTGTTATTGGAGGATATTTCCTTTGGCCCTATAGTCTTCAAAGGGATCCGAAATATCTGTTCTCAGATTCCACAGAAATAAGGCTAGCAAAGAGATCCACGAAATACCGATGTAACTCTGTGAGATTAATGAACAGAACACTAAGCAGTTTCTCAGAAAGCTTCTTTCCAGATTTCATCTGAGGATATTTCCTTTTTCACCATAGCCCTCTATGGGCTTCCAAATATCACTTTGCCAATTCCACAAGAACTGTCTTAGCGAAAGGCTTCTTGAGGGGAAAGCTGTAACTCTGTGAGATGATTTCACAGAACACAAAGAAGTTTCTCAGAAAGCTTCCTTCTCTTTGTTATCGGAGGATATTTCCTTTGGCCCTTTAGTCTTCAAAAGGATCCGAAATATCTGTTCTCAGATTCCACAGAAATAAGGCTAGCAAAGAGATCGACGAAATACAGATGTAACTCTGTGAGTGGAAGTCACACATGACAGAGCAGTTTCTCAGAAAGCTTCTTTCCAGATTTCATCAGAGGATATTTCCTTTTTCACCATAGACCTTTATGGGCTGCCAAATATCACTTTGCCAATTCCACAAGAACTGTCTTAGCGAAAGGCTTCTTGAGGGGAAAGCTGTAACTCTGTGAGATGATTTCACAGAACCCAAAGAAGTTTCTCAGAAAGTTTCTTTCTCTTTGTTATCGGAGGATATTGCCTTTAGCCCTATAGTCTTCAAAGGAATACGAAATATCTGTTCTCAGATTCCACAGAAATAAGGCTAGCAAAGAGATCCACGAAATACAGATGTAACTCTGTGACTGGAAGTCACACATCACAGAGCAGTTTCTCAGAAAGCTTCTTTCCGGATTTCATCTGAGGATATTTCCTTTTTCACCATTGCCCTCTATGGGCTGCCAAATATCACTTTGCCAATTCCACAAGAACTGTCTTAGCGAAAGGCTTCTTGAGGGGAAAGCTGTAACTCTGTGAGATGATTTCACAGAACACAAAGAAGTTTCTCAGAAAGCTTCCTTCTTTTTGTTATCGGAGGATATTTCCTTTGGCCCTATAGTCTTCAAAGGGATCCGAAATATCTGTTCTCAGATTCCACAGAAATAAGGCTAGCAAAGAGATCCACGAAATACAGATGTAACTCTGTGAGTGGAAGTCACACATCACAGAGCAGTTTCTCAGAAAGCTTCTTTCCAGATTTCATCTGAGGATATTTCCTTTTTCACCATAGCCCTCTGTGGGCTTCCAAATATCACTTTGCCAATTCCACAAGAACTGTCTTAGCGAAAGGCTTCTTGAGGGGAAAGCTGTAACTCTGTGAGATGATTTCACAGAACACAAAGAACTTTCTCAGAAAGCTTCTTTCTCTCTTTTATCGGAGGATATTTCCTTTGTCCCTATAGTTTTCAAAGGGATCCGAAATATCTGTTCTCAGATTCCACAGAAATTAGGCTAGCAAAGAGATCCACGAAATACAGATGTAACTCTGTGAGATGAATGAACAGAACACTAAGCAGTTTCTCAGAAAGCTTCTTTCCACATTTCATCTGAGGATATTTCCTTTTTCACCATAGCCCTCTATGGGCTTCCAAATATCACTTTGCCAATTCCACAAGAACTGTCTTAGCGAAAGGCTTCTTGAGGGGAAAGCTGTAACTCTGTGAGATGATTTCACAGAACACAAAGAAGTTTCTCATAAAGCTTCCTTCTCTTTGTTATCGGAGGATATTTCCTTTGGCCCTATAGTCTTCAAAGGGATCCGAAATATCTGTTCTCAGATTCCACAGAAATAAGGCTAGCAAAGAGATCCACGAAATACAGATGTAACTCTGTGAGTGGAAGTCACACATCACAGAGCAGTTTCTCAGAAAGCTTCTTTCCAGATTTCATCTGAGGATATTTCCTTTTTCACCATAGCCCTCTATGGGCTTCCAAATATCACTTTGCCAATTCCACAAGAACTGTCTTAGCGAAAGGCTTCTTGAGGGGAAAGCTGTAACTCTGTGAGATGATTTCACTGAACACAAAGAAGTTTCTCAGAAAGCTTCTTTCTCTTTGTTATCGGAGAATATTTCCTTTGGACCTATAGTCTTCAAAGGGATCCGAAATATCTGTTCTCAGATTCCACAGAAATAAGGCTAGCAAAGAGATCCACGAAATACAGATGTAACTCTGTGAGATGAATGAACAGAACACTAAGCAGTTTCTCAGAAAGCTTCTTTCCAGAATTCATCTGAGGATATTTCCTTTTTCACCACAGCCCTCTATGGGCTTCCAAATATCACTTTGCCAATTCCACAAGAACTGTCTTAGCGAAAGGCTTCTTGAGGGGAAAGCTGTAACTCTGTGAGATGATTTCACTGAACACAAAGAAGTTTCTCAGAAAGATTCTTTCTCTTTGTTATCCGAGGATATTTCCCTTGGCCCTATAGTCTTCAAAGGGATCCGAAATATCTGTTCTAAGATTCCACAGAAATAAGGCTAGCAAAGAGATCCACAAAATACAGATGTAATTCTGAGAGATGAATGAACAGAACACCAAGCAGTTTTCAGAAAGCTTCTTTCCAGATTTCATCTGAGGATATTTCCTTTTTCACCATAGCCCTCTATGGGCTTCCAAATATAACTTTGCCAATTCCACAAGAACTGTCTTAGCGAAAGGCTTCTTGAGGGGAAAGCTGTAACTCTGTGAGATGATTTCACAGAACACAAAGAACTTTCTCAGAAAGCTTCTTTCTCTCTTTTATCGGAGGATATTTCCTTTGTCCCTATAGTCTTCAAAGGGATCCGAAATATCTGTTCTAAGATTCCACAGAAATAAGGCTAGCAAAGAGATCCACAAAATACAGATGTAACTCTGAGAGATGAATGAACAGAACACCAAGCAGTTTTCAGAAAGCTTTTTTCCAGATTTCATCTGAGGATATTTGCTTTTTCACCATTGCCCTCTATGGGCTGCCAAATATCACTTTGCCAATTCCACAAGAACTGTCTTAGCGAAAGGCTTCTTGAGGGGAAAGCTGTAACTCTGTGAGATGATTTCACAGAACACAAAGAAGTTTCTCAGAAAGCTTCCTTCTCTTTGTTATCGGAGGATATTTCCTTTGGCCCTATAGTCTTCAAAGGGATCCGAAATATCTGTTCTCAGATTCCACAGAAATAAGGCTAGCAAAGAGATCCACGAAATACAGATGTAACTCTGTGAGTGGAAGTCACACATCACAGAGCAGTTTCTCAGAAAGCTTCTTTCCAGATTTCATCTGAGGATATTTCCTTTTTCACCATAGCCCTCTATGGGCTTCCAAATATCACTTTGCCAATTCCACAAGAACTGTCTTAGCGAAAGGCTTCTTGAGGGGAAAGCTGTAACTCTGTGAGATGATTTCACAGAACACAAAGAACTTTCTCAGAAAGCTTCTTTCTCTCTTTTATCGGAGGATATTTCCTTTGTCCCTATAGTTTTCAAAGGGATCCGAAATATCTGTTCTCAGATTCCACAGAAATAAGGCTAGCAAAGAGATCCACGAAATACAGATGTAACTCTGTGAGATGAATGAACAGAACACTAAGCAGTTTCTCAGAAAGCTTCTTTCCACATTTCATCTGAGGATATTTCCTTTTTCACCATAGCCCTCTATGGGCTTCCAAATATCACTTTGCCAATTCCACAAGAACTGTCTTAGCGAAAGGCTTCTTGAGGGGAAAGCTGTAACTCTGTGAGATGATTTCACAGAACACAAAGAAGTTTCTCATAAAGCTTCCTTCTCTTTGTTATCGGAGGATATTTCCTTTGGGCCTATAGTCTTCAAAGGGATCCGAAATATCTGTTCTCAGATTCCACAGAAATAAGGCTAGCAAAGAGATCCACGAAATACAGATGTAACTCTGTGAGTGGAAGTTACACATCACAGAGCAGTTTCTCAGAAAGCTTCTTTCCAGATTTCATCTGAGGATATTTCCTTTTTCACCATAGCCCTCTATGGGCTTCCAAATATCACTTTGCCAATTCCACAAGAACTGTCTTAGCCAAAGTCTTCTTGAGGGGAAAGCTGTAACTCTGTGAGTTGATTTCACAGAACACAAAGAAGTTTCTCAGAAAGCTTCCTTCTCTTTGTTATTGGAGGATATTTCCTTTGGCCCTATAGTCTTCAAAGGGATCCGAAATATCTGTTCTCAGATTCCACAGAAATAAGGCTAGCAAAGAGATCCACGAAATACCGATGTAACTCTGTGAGATTAATGAACAGAACACTAAGCAGTTTCTCAGAAAGCTTCTTTCCAGATTTCATCTGAGGATATTTCCTTTTTCACCATAGCCCTCTATGGGCTTCCAAATATCACTTTGCCAATTCCACAAGAACTGTCTTAGCGAAAGGCTTCTTGAGGGGAAAGCTGTAACTCTGTGAGATGATTTCACAGAACACAAAGAAGTTTCTCAGAAAGCTTCCTTCTCTTTGTTATCGGAGGATATTTCCTTTGGCCCTTTAGTCTTCAAAAGGATCCGAAATATCTGTTCTCAGATTCCACAGAAATAAGGCTAGCAAAGAGATCGACGAAATACAGATGTAACTCTGTGAGTGGAAGTCACACATGACAGAGCAGTTTCTCAGAAAGCTTCTTTCCGGATTTCATCTGAGGATATTTCCTTTTTCACCATTGCCCTCTATGGGCTGCCAAATATCACTTTGCCAATTCCACAAGAACTGTCTTAGCGAAAGGCTTCTTGAGGGGAAAGCTGTAACTCTGTGAGATGATTTCACAGAACACAAAGAAGTTTCTCAGAAAGCTTCCTTCTCTTTGTTATCGGAGGATATTTCCTTTGGCCCTATAGTCTTCAAAGGGATCCGAAATATCTGTTCTCAGATTCCACAGAAATAAGGCTAGCAAAGAGATCCACGAAATACAGATGTAACTCTGTGAGTGGAAGTCACACATCACAGAGCAGTTTCTCAGAAAGCTTCTTTCCAGATTTCATCTGAGGATATTTCCTTTTTCACCATAGCCCTCTGTGGGCTTCCAAATATCACTTTGCCAATTCCACAAGAACTGTCTTAGCGAAAGGCTTCTTGAGGGGAAAGCTGTAACTCTGTGAGATGATTTCACTGAACACAAAGAAGTTTCTCAGAAAGGTTCTTTCTCTTTGTTATCCGAGGATATTTCCCTTGGCCCTATAGTCTTCAAAGGGATCCGAAATATCTGTTCTAAGATTCCACAGAAATAAGGCTAGCAAAGAGATCCACAAAATACAGATGTAACTCTGAGAGATGAATGAACAGAACACTAAGCAGTTTTCAGAAAGCTTCTTTCCAGATTTCATCTGAGGATATTTCCTTTTTCACCATAGCCCTCTATGGGCTTCCAAATATCACTTTGCCAATTCCACAAGAACTGTCTTAGCGAAAGGCTTCTTGAGGGGAAAGCTGTGACTCTGTGAGATGATTTCACAGAACACAAAGAACTTTCTCAGAAAGCTTCCTTCTCTTTGTTATCGGAGGATATTTCCTTTGTCCCTATAGTCTTCAAAGGGATCCGAAATATCTGTTCTCAGATTCCACAGAAATAAGGCTAGCAAAGAGATCCACGAAATACAGATTTAATTCTGTGAGATGAATGAACAGAACACTAAGCAGTTTCTCAGAAAGCTTCTTTCCAGATTTCATCTGAGGATATTTCCTTTTCCACCATAGCCCTCTATGGGCTTCCAAATATCACTTTGCCAATTCCACAGGAACTGTCTTAGAGAAAGGCTTCTTGAGGGGAAAGCTGTAACTCTGTGAGATGATTTCACAGAACACAAAGAAGTTTCTCAGAAAGCTTCCTTCTCTTTGTTATCGGAGGATATTTCCTTTGGCCCTATAGTCTTCAAAAGGATCCGAAATATCTGTTCTCAGATTCCACAGAAATAAGGCTAGCAAAGAGATCCACGAAATACAGATGTAACTCTGTGAGTGGAAGTCACACATGACAGAGCAGTTTCTTAGAAAGCTTCTTTCCAGATTTCATCAGAGGATATTTCCTTTTTCACCATAGCCCTCTATGGGCTTCCAAATATCACTTTGCCAATTCCACAAGAACTGTCTTAGCGAAAGGCTTCTTGAGGGGAAAGCTGTAACTCTGTGAGATGATTTCACTGAACACAAAGAAGTTTCTCAGAAAGCTTCTTTCTCTTTGTTATCGGAGAATATTTCCTTTGGACCTATAGTCTTCAAAGGGATCCGAAATATCTGTTCTCAGATTCCACAGAATAAGGCTAGCAAAGAGATCCACGAAATACAGATGTAACTCTGTGAGATGAATGAACAGAACACTAAGCAGTTTCTCAGAAAGCTTCTTTCCAGAATTCATCTGAGGATATTTCCTTTTTCACCACAGCCCTCTATGGGCTTCCAAATATCACTTTGCCAATTCCACAAGAACTGTCTTAGCGAAAGGCTTCTTGAGGGGAAAGCTGTAACTCTGTGAGATGATTTCACTGAACACAAAGAAGTTTCCCAGAAAGATTCTTTCTCTTTGTTATCCGAGGATATTTCCCTTGGCCCTATAGTCTTCAAAGGGATCCGAAATATCTGTTCTAAGATTCCACAGAAATAAGGCTAGCAAAGAGATCCACAAAATACAGATGTAATTCTGAGAGATGAATGAACAGAACACCAAGCAGTTTTCAGAAAGCTTCTTTCCAGATTTCATCTGAGGATATTTCCTTTTTCACCATAGCCCTCTATGGGCTTCCAAATATAACTTTGCCAATTCCACAAGAACTGTCTTAGCGAAAGGCTTCTTGAGGGGAAAGCTGTAACTCTGTGAGATGATTTCACAGAACACAAAGAACTTTCTCAGAAAGCTTCTTTCTCTCTTTTATCGGAGGATATTTCCTTTGTCCCTATAGTCTTCAAAGGGATCCGAAATATCTGTTCTAAGATTCCACAGAAATAAGGCTAGCAAAGAGATCCACAAAATACAGATGTAACTCTGAGAGATGAATGAACAGAACACCAAGCAGTTTTCAGAAAGCTTTTTTCCAGATTTCATCTGAGGATATTTCCTTTTTCACCATAGCCCTCTATGGGCTTCCAAATATCACTTTGCCAATTCCACAAGAACTGTCTTAGCGAAAGGCTTCTTGAGGGGAAAGCTGTAACTCTGTGAGATGATTTCACACAACACAATGAAATTTCTCAGAAAGCTTCCTTCTCTTTGTTATCGGAAGATATTTCCTTTGGCCCTATAGTCTTCAAAGGGATCCGAAATATCTGTTCTCAGATTCCACAGAAATAAGGCTAGCAAAGAGATCCACGAAATACAGATGTAACCCTGTGAGTGGAAGTTACACATCACAGAGTAGTTTCTCAGAAAGCTTCTTTCCAGATTTCATCTGAGGATATTTCCTTTTTCACCATAGCCCTCTATGGGCTGCCAAATATCACTTTGCCAATTCCACAAGAACTGTCTTAGCGAAAGGCTTCTTGAGGGGAAAGCTGTAACTCTGTGAGATGATTTCACAGAACACAAAGAAGTTTCTCAGAAAGCTTCCTTCCCTTTGTTATCGGAGGATATTTCCTTTGGCCCTATAGACTTCAAAGGGATCCGAAATATCTGTTCTCAGATTCCACAGAAATAAGGCTAGCAAAGAGATTCACGAAATACAGATGTAACTCTGTGAGATGAATGAACAGAACACTAAACAGTTTCTCAGAAAGCTTCTTTCCAGATTTCATCTGAGGATATTTCCTTTTTCACCATAGCCCTCTATGGGCTTCCAAATATCACTTTGCCAATTCCACAAGAACTGTCTTAGCGAAAGGCTTCTTGAGGGGAAAGCTGTAACTCTGTGAGATGATTTCACAGAACACAAAGAACTTTCTCAGAAAGCTTCTTTCTCTCTTTTATCGGAGGATATTTCCTTTGTCCCTATAGTCTTCAAAGGGATCCGAAATATCTGTTCTAAGATTCCACAGAAATAAGGCTAGCAAAGAGATCCACAAAATACAGATGTAACTCTGAGAGATGAATGAACAGAACACCAAGCAGTTTTCAGAAAGCTTTTTTCCAGATTTCATCTGAGGATATTTCCTTTTTCACCATAGCCCTCTATGGGCTTCCAAATATCACTTTGCCAATTCCACAAGAACTGTCTTAGCGAAAGGCTTCTTGAGGGGAAAGCTGTAACTCTGTGAGATGATTTCACACAACACAATGAAATTTCTCAGAAAGCTTCCTTCTCTTTGTTATCGGAAGATATTTCCTTTGGCCCTATAGTCTTCAAAGGGATCCGAAATATCTGTTCTCAGATTCCACAGAAATAAGGCTAGCAAAGAGATCCACGAAATACAGATGTAACCCTGTGAGTGGAAGTTACACATCACAGAGTAGTTTCTCAGAAAGCTTCTTTCCAGATTTCATCTGAGGATATTTCCTTTTTCACCATAGCCCTCTATGGGCTGCCAAATATCACTTTGCCAATTCCACAAGAACTGTCTTAGCGAAAGGCTTCTTGAGGGGAAAGCTGTAACTCTGTGAGATGATTTCACAGAACACAAAGAAGTTTCTCAGAAAGCTTCCTTCCCTTTGTTATCGGAGGATATTTCCTTTGGCCCTATAGACTTCAAAGGGATCCGAAATATCTGTTCTCAGATTCCACAGAAATAAGGCTAGCAAAGAGATTCACGAAATACAGATGTAACTCTGTGAGATGAATGAACAGAACACTAAACAGTTTCTCAGAAAGCTTCTTTCCAGATTTCATCTGAGGATATTTCCTTTTTCACCATAGCCCTCTATGGGCTTCCAAATATCACTTTGCCAATTCCACAAGAACTGTCTTAGCGAAAGGCTTCTTGAGGGGACAGCTGTAACTCTGTGAGATGATTTCACAGAACACAAAGAAGTTTCTCAGAAAGCTTCCTTCTCTTTGTTATCGGAGGATATTTCCTTGGGCCCTATAGTCTTCAAAGGGATCCGAAATATCTCTTCTCAGATTCCACAGAAATAAGGCTAGCAAAGAGATCCACGAAATACAGATGTAACTCTGTGAGATTAATGAACAGAACACTAAGCAGTTTCTCAGAAAGCTTCTTTCCAGATTTCATCTGAGGATATTTCCTTTTTCACCATAGCCCTCTATGGGCTTCCAAATATCACTTTGCCAATTCCACAAGAACTGTCTTAGCGAAAGGCTTCTTGAGGGGAAAGCTGTAACTCTGTGAGATGATTTCACAGAACACAAAGAAGTTTCTCAGAAAGCTTCCTTCTCTTTGTTATCGGAGGATATTTCCTTTGGCCCTATAGTCTTCAAAAGGATCCGAAATATCTGTTCTCAGATTCCACAGAAATAAGGCTAGCAAAGAGATCCACGAAATACAGATGTAACTCTGTGAGTGGAAGTCACACATCACAGAGCAGTTTCTCAGAAAGCTTCTTTCCCGATTTCATCAGAGGATATTTCCTTTTTCACCATAGACCTTTATGGGCTGCCAAATATCACTTTGCCAATTCCACAAGAACTGTCTTAGCGAAAGGCTTCTTGAGGGGAAAGCTGTAACTCTGTGAGATGATTTCACAGAACATAAAGAAGTTTCTCAGAAAGTTTCTTTCTCTTTGTTATCGGAGGATATTGCCTTTAGCCCTATAGTCTTCAAAGGAATACGAAATATCTGTTCTCAGATTCCACAGAAATAAGGCTAGCAAAGAGATCCACGAAATACAGATGTAACTCTGTGAGTGGAAGTCACACATCACAGAGCAGTTTCTCAGAAAGCTTCTTTCCGGATTTCATCTGAGGATATTTGCTTTTTCACCATTGCCCTCTATGGGCTGCCAAATATCACTTTGCCAATTCCACAAGAACTGTTTTAGCGAAAGGCTTCTTGAGGGGAAAGCTGTAACTCTGTGAGATGATTTCACAGAACACAAAGAAGTTTCTCAGAAAGCTTCCTTCTCTTTGTTATCGGAGGATATTTCCTTTGGCCCTATAGTCTTCAAAGGGATCCGAAATATCTGTTCTCAGATTCCACAGAAATAAGGCTAGCAAAGAGATCCACGAAATACAGATGTAACTCTGTGAGTGGAAGTCACACATCACAGAGCAGTTTCTCAGAAAGCTTCTTTCCAGATTTCATCTGAGGATATTTCCTTTTTCACCATAGCCCTCTATGGGCTTCCAAATATCACTTTGCCAATTCCACAAGAACTGTCTTAGCGAAAGGCTTCTTGAGGGGAAAGCTGTAACTCTGTGAGATGATTTCACAGAACACAAAGAACTTTCTCAGAAAGCTTCTTTCTCTCTTTTATCGGAGGATATTTCCTTGTCCCTATAGTTTTCAAAGGGATCCGAAATATCTGTTCTCAGATTCCACAGAAATAAGGCTAGCAAAGAGATCCACGAAATACAGATGTAACTCTGTGAGATGAATGAACAGAACACTAAGCAGTTTCTCAGAAAGCTTCTTTCCACATTTCATCTGAGGATATTTCCTTTTTCACCATAGCCCTCTATGGGCTTCCAAATATCACTTTGCCAATTCCACCAGAACTGTCTTAGCGAAAGGCTTCTTGAGGGGAAAGCTGTAAATCTGTGAGATGATTTCACAGAACACAAAGAAGTTTCTCATAAAGCTTCCTTCTCTTTGTTATCGGAGGATATTTCCTTTGGGCCTATAGTCTTCAAAGGGATCCGAAGTATCTGTTCTCAGATTCCACAGAAATAAGGCTAGCAAAGAGATCCACGAAATACAGATGTAACTCTGTGAGTGGAAGTTACACATCACAGAGCAGTTTCTCAGAAAGCTTCTTTCCAGATTTCATCTGAGGATATTTCCTTTTTCACCATAGCCCTCTATGGGCTTCCAAATATCACTTTGCCAATTCCACAAGAACTGTCTTAGCCAAAGTCTTCTTGAGGGGAAAGCTGTAACTCTGTGAGATGATTTCACAGAACACAAAGAAGTTTCTCAGAAAGCTTCCTTCTCTTTTTTATTGGAGGATATTTCCTTTGGCCCTATAGTCTTCAAAGGGATCCGAAATATCTGTTCTCAGATTCCACAGAAATAAGGCTAGCAAAGAGATCCACGAAATACCGATGTAACTCTGTGAGATTAATGAACAGAACACTAAGCAGTTTCTCAGAAAGCTTCTTTCCAGATTTCATCTGAGGATATTTCCTTTTTCACCATAGCCCTCTATGGGCTTCCAAATATCACTTTGCCAATTCCACAAGAACTGTCTTAGCGAAAGGCTTCTTGAGGGGAAAGCTGTAACTCTGTGAGATGATTTCACAGAACACAAAGAAGTTTCTCAGAAAGCTTCCTTCTCTTTGTTATCGGAGGATATTTCCTTTGGCCCTTTAGTCTTCAATAGGATCCGAAATATCTGTTCTCAGATTCCACAGAAATAAGGCTAGCAAAGAGATCGACGAAATACAGATGTAACTCTGTGAGTGGAAGTCACACATGACAGAGCAGTTTATCAGAAAGCTTCTTTCCAGATTTCATCAGAGGATATTTCCTTTTTCACCATAGACCTTTATGGGCTGCCAAATATCACTTTGCCAATTCCACAAGAACTGTCTTAGCGAAAGGCTTCTTGAGGGGACAGCTGTAACTCTGTGAGATGATTTCACAGAACACAAAGAAGTTTCTCAGAAAGCTTCCTTCTCTTTGTTATCGGAGGATATTTCCTTTGGCCCTATAGTCTTCAAAGGGATCCGAATTATCTGTTCTCAGATTCCACAGAAATAAGGCTAGCAAAGAGATCCACGAAATACAGATGTAACTCTGTGAGATTAATGAACAGAACACTAAGCAGTTTCTCAGAAAGCTTCTTTCCAGATTTCATCTGAGGATATTTCCTTTTTCACCATAGCCCTCTATGGGCTTCCAAATATCACTTTGCCAATTCCACAAGAACTGTCTTAGCGAAAGGCTTCTTGAGGGGAAAGCTGTAACTCTGTGAGATGATTTCACAGAACACAAAGAAGTTTCTCAGAAAGCTTCCTTCTCTTTGTTATCGGAGGATATTTCCTTTGGCCCTTTAGTCTTCAAAAGGATCCGAAATATCTGTTCTCAGATTCCACAGAAATAAGGCTAGCAAAGAGATCGACGAAATACAGATGTAACTCTGTGAGTGGAAGTCACACATGACAGAGCAGTTTCTCAGAAAGCTTCTTTCCAGATTTCATCAGAGGATATTTCCTTTTTCACCATAGACCTTTATGGGCTGCCAAATATCACTTTGCCAATTCCACAAGAACTGTCTTAGCGAAAGGCTTCTTGAGGGGAAAGCTGTAACTCTGTGAGATGATTTCACAGAACCCAAAGAAGTTTCTCAGAAAGTTTCTTTCTCTTTGTTATCGGAGGATATTGCCTTTAGCCCTATAGTCTTCAAAGGAATACGAAATATCTGTTCTCAGATTCCACAGAAATAAGGCTAGCAAAGAGATCCACGAAATACAGATGTAACTCTGTGACTGGAAGTCACACATCACAGAGCAGTTTCTCAGAAAGCTTCTTTCCGGATTTCATCTGAGGATATTTCCTTTTTCACCATTGCCCTCTATGGGCTGCCAAATATCACTTTGCCAATTCCACAAGAACTGTCTTAGCGAAAGGCTTCTTGAGGGGAAAGCTGTAACTCTGTGAGATGATTTCACAGAACACAAAGAAGTTTCTCAGAAAGCTTCCTTCTTTTTGTTATCGGAGGATATTTCCTTTGGCCCTATAGTCTTCAAAGGGATCCGAAATATCTGTTCTCAGATTCCACAGAAATAAGGCTAGCAAAGAGATCCACGAAATACAGATGTAACTCTGTGAGTGGAAGTCACACATCACAGAGCAGTTTCTCAGAAAGCTTCTTTCCAGATTTCATCTGAGGATATTTCCTTTTTCACCATAGCCCTCTGTGGGCTTCCAAATATCACTTTGCCAATTCCACAAGAACTGTATTAGCGAAAGGCTTCTTGAGGGGAAAGCTGTAACTCTGTGAGATGATTTCACAGAACACAAAGAACTTTCTCAGAAAGCTTCTTTCTCTCTTTTATCGGAGGATATTTCCTTTGTCCCTATAGTTTTCTAAGGGATCCGAAATATCTGTTCTCAGATTCCACAGAAATTAGGCTAGCAAAGAGATCCACGAAATACAGATGTAACTCTGTGAGATGAATGAACAGAACACTAAGCAGTTTCTCAGAAAGCTTCTTTCCACATTTCATCTGAGGATATTTCCTTTTTCACCATAGCCCTCTATGGGCTTCCAAATATCACTTTGCCAATTCCACCAGAACTGTCTTAGCGAAAGGCTTCTTGAGGGGAAAGCTGTAACTCTGTGAGATGATTTCACAGAACACAAAGAAGTTTCTCATAAAGCTTCCTTCTCTTTGTTATCGGAGGATATTTCCTTTGGGCCTATAGTCTTCAAAGGGATCCGAAGTATCTGTTCTCAGATTCCACAGAAATAAGGCTAGCAAAGAGATCCACGAAATACAGATGTAACTCTGTGAGTGGAAGTTACACATCACAGAGCAGTTTCTCAGAAAGCTTCTTTCCAGATTTCATCTGAGGATATTTCCTTTTTCACCATAGCCCTCTATGGGCTTCCAAATATCACTTTGCCAATTCCACAAGAACTGTCTTAGCCAAAGTCTTCTTGAGGGGAAAGCTGTAACTCTGTGAGATGATTTCACAGAACACAAAGAAGTTTCTCAGAAAGCTTCCTTCTCTTTGTTATTGGAGGATATTTCCTTTGGCCCTATAGTCTTCAAAGGGATCCGAAATATCTGTTCTCAGATTCCACAGAAATAAGGCTAGCAAAGAGATCCACGAAATACCGATGTAACTCTGTGAGATTAATGAACAGAACACTAAGCAGTTTCTCAGAAAGCTTCTTTCCAGATTTCATCTGAGGATATTTCCTTTTTCACCATAGCCCTCTATGGGCTTCCAAATATCACTTTGCCAATTCCACAAGAACTGTCTTAGCGAAAGGCTTCTTGAGGGGAAAGCTGTAACTCTGTGAGATGATTTCACAGAACACAAAGAAGTTTCTCAGAAAGCTTCCTTCTCTTTGTTATCGGAGGATATTTCCTTTGGCCCTTTAGTCTTCAATAGGATCCGAAATATCTGTTCTCAGATTCCACAGAAATAAGGCTAGCAAAGAGATCGACGAAATACAGATGTAACTCTGTGAGTGGAAGTCACACATGACAGAGCAGTTTCTCAGAAAGCTTCTTTCCAGATTTCATCAGAGGATATTTCCTTTTTCACCATAGACCTTTATGGGCTGCCAAATATCACTTTGCCAATTCCACAAGAACTGTCTTAGCGAAAGGCTTCTTGAGGGGACAGCTGTAACTCTGTGAGATGATTTCACAGAACACAAAGAAGTTTCTCAGAAAGCTTCCTTCTCTTTGTTATCGGAGGATATTTCCTTTGGCCCTATAGTCTTCAAAGGGATCCGAAATATCTGTTCTCAGATTCCACAGAAATAAGGCTAGCAAAGAGATCCACGAAATACAGATGTAACTCTGTGAGATTAATGAACAGAACACTAAGCAGTTTCTCAGAAAGCTTCTTTCCAGATTTCATCTGAGGATATTTCCTTTTTCACCATAGCCCTCTATGGGCTTCCAAATATCACTTTGCCAATTCCACAAGAACTGTCTTAGCGAAAGGCTTCTTGAGGGGAAAGCTGTAACTCTGTGAGATGATTTCACAGAACACAAAGAAGTTTCTCAGAAAGCTTCCTTCTCTTTGTTATCGGAGGATATTTCCTTTGGCCCTTTAGTCTTCAAAAGGATCCGAAATATCTGTTCTCAGATTCCACAGAAATAAGGCTAGCAAAGAGATCGACGAAATACAGATGTAACTCTGTGAGTGGAAGTCACACATGACAGAGCAGTTTCTCAGAAAGCTTCTTTCCAGATTTCATCAGAGGATATTTCCTTTTTCACCATAGACCTTTATGGGCTGCCAAATATCACTTTGCCAATTCCACAAGAACTGTCTTAGCGAAAGGCTTCTTGAGGGGAAAGCTGTAACTCTGTGAGATGATTTCACAGAACCCAAAGAAGTTTCTCAGAAAGTTTCTTTCTCTTTGTTATCGGAGGATATTGCCTTTAGCCCTATAGTCTTCAAAGGAATACGAAATATCTGTTCTCAGATTCCACAGAAATAAGGCTAGCAAAGAGATCCACGAAATACAGATGTAACTCTGTGAGTGGAAGTCACACATCACAGAGCAGTTTCTCAGAAAGCTTCTTTCCGGATTTCATCTGAGGATATTTCCTTTTTCACCATTGCCCTCTATGGGCTGCCAAATATCACTTTGCCAATTCCACAAGAACTGTCTTAGCGAAAGGCTTCTTGAGGGGAAAGCTGTAACTCTGTGAGATGATTTCACAGAACACAAAGAAGTTTCTCAGAAAGCTTCCTTCTTTTTGTTATCGGAGGATATTTCCTTTGGCCCTATAGTCTTCAAAGGGATCCGAAATATCTGTTCTCAGATTCCACAGAAATAAGGCTAGCAAAGAGATCCACGAAATACAGATGTAACTCTGTGAGTGGAAGTCACACATCACAGAGCAGTTTCTCAGAAAGCTTCTTTCCAGATTTCATCTGAGGATATTTCCTTTTTCACCATAGCCCTCTGTGGGCTTCCAAATATCACTTTGCCAATTCCACAAGAACTGTATTAGCGAAAGGCTTCTTGAGGGGAAAGCTGTAACTCTGTGAGATGATTTCACAGAACACAAAGAACTTTCTCAGAAAGCTTCTTTCTCTCTTTTATCGGAGGATATTTCCTTTGTCCCTATAGTTTTCAAAGGGATCCGAAATATCTGTTCTCAGATTCCACAGAAATTAGGCTAGCAAAGAGATCCACGAAATACAGATGTAACTCTGTGAGATGAATGAACAGAACACTAAGCAGTTTCTCAGAAAGCTTCTTTCCACATTTCATCTGAGGATATTTCCTTTTTCACCATAGCCCTCTATGGGCTTCCAAATATCACTTTGCCAATTCCACAAGAACTGTCTTAGCGAAAGGCTTCTTGAGGGGAAAGCTGTAACTCTGTGAGATGATTTCACAGAACACAAAGAAGTTTCTCATAAAGCTTCCTTCTCTTTGTTATCGGAGGATATTTCCTTTGGCCCTATAGTCTTCAAAGGGATCCGAAGTATCTGTTCTCAGATTCCACAGAAATAAGGCTAGCAAAGAGATCCACGAAATACAGATGTAACTCTGTGAGTGGAAGTTACACATCACAGAGCAGTTTCTCAGAAAGCTTCTTTCCAGATTTCATCTGAGGATATTTCCTTTTTCACCATAGCCCTCTATGGGCTTCCAAATATCACTTTGCCAATTCCACAAGAACTGTCTTAGCGAAAGGCTTCTTGAGGGGAAAGCTGTAATTCTGTGAGATGATTTCACAGAACACAAAGAAGTTTCTCATAAAGCTTCCTTCTCTTTGTTATCGGAGGATATTTCCTTTGGCCCTATAGTCTTCAAAGGGATCCGAAGTATCTGTTCTCAGATTCCACAGAAATAAGGCTAGCAAAGAGATCCACGAAATACAGATGTAACTCTGTGAGTGGAAGTTACACATCACAGAGCAGTTTCTCAGAAAGCTTCTTTCCAGATTTCATCTGAGGATATTTCCTTTTTCACCATAGCCCTCTATGGGCTTCCAAATATCACTTTGCCAATTCCACAAGAACTGTCTTAGCGAAAGGCTTCTTGAGGGGAAAGCTGTAACTCTGTGAGATGATTTCACAGAACACAAAGAACTTTCTCAGAAAGCTTCTTTCTCTCTTTTATCGGAGGATATTTCCTTTGTCCCTATAGTTTTCAAAGGGATCCGAAATATCTGTTCTCAGATTCCACAGAAATTAGGCTAGCAAAGAGATCCACGAAACACAGATGTAACTCTGTGAGATGAATGAACAGAACACTAAGCAGTTTCTCAGAAAGCTTCTTTCCACATTTCATCTGAGGATATTTCCTTTTTCACCATAGCCCTCTATGGGCTTCCAAATATCACTTTGCCAATTCCACAAGAACTGTCTTAGCGAAAGGCTTCTTGAGGGGAAAGCTGTAACTCTGTGAGATGATTTCACAGAACACAAAGAAGTTTCTCAGAAAGCTTCCTTCTCTTTGTTATCGGAGGATATTTCCTTTGGCCCTATAGTCTTCAAAGGGATCCGAAGTATCTGTTCTCAGATTCCACAGAAATAAGGCAAGCAAAGAGATCCACGAAATACAGATGTAACTCTGTGAGTGGAAGTTACACATCACAGAGCAGTTTCTCAGAAAGCTTCTTTCCAGATTTCATCTGAGGATATTTCCTTTTTCACCATAGCCTTCTATGGGCTTCCAAATATCACTTTGCTAATTCCACAAGAACTGTCTTAGCGACAGGCTTCTTGAGGGGAAAGCTGTAACTCTGTGGGATGATTTCACAGAACACAAAGAAGTTTCTCAGAAAGCTTCTTTCTCTTTGTTATCTTAGAATATTTCCTTTGTCCCTATAGTCTTCAAAGGGATCCGAAATATCTGTTCTCAGATTCCACAGAAATAAGGCTAGCAAAGAGATCCACGAAATACAGATGTAACTCTGTGAGATGAATGAACAAAACACTAAGCAGTTTCTGAGAACGCTTCTTTCCAGATTTCTTCTGAGGATATTTCCTTTTTCACCTAGCCCTCTATGGGCTTCCAAATATCACTTTGCCAATTCCACAAGAACTGTCTTAGCCAAAGTCTTCTTGAGGGGAAAGCTGTAACTCTGTGAGATGATTTCACAGAACACAAAGAAGTTTCTCAGAAAGCTTCCTTCTCTTTGTTATTGGAGGATATTTCCTTTGGCCCTATAGTCTTCAAAGGGATCCGAAATATCTGTTCTCAGATTCCACAGAAATAAGGCTAGCAAAGAGATCCACGAAATACAGATGTAACTCTGTGAGTGGAAGTCACACATCACAGAGCAGTTTCTGAGAAAGCTTCTTTCCAGATTTCATCTGAGGATATTTCCTTTTTCACCATAGCCCTCTATGGGCTTCCAAATATCACTTTGCCAATTCCACAAGAACTGTCTTAGCGAAAGGCTTCTTGAGGGGAAAGCTGTAACTCTGTGAGATGATTACACTGAACACAAAGAAGTTTCTCAGAAAGCTTCTTTCTCTTTGTTATCCGAGGATATTTCCCTTGGCATTATAGTCTTCAAAGGGATCCGAAATATTTGTTCTAAGATTCCACAGAAATAAGGCTAGCAAAGAGATCCACAAAATACAGATGTAACTCTGAGAGATGAATGAACAGAACACCAAGCAGTTTTCAGAAAGCTTCTTTCCAGATTTCATCTGAGGATATTTCCTTTTTCACCATAGCCCTCTATGGGCTTCCAAATATCACTTTGCCAATTCCACAAGAACTGTCTTAGCGAAAGGCTTCTTGAGGGGAAAGCTGTAACTCTGTGAGATGATTTCACACAACACAAAGAAATTTCTCAGAAAGCTTCCTTCTCTTTGTTATCGGAGGACATTTCCATTGGCCCTATAGTCTTCAAAGGGATCCGAAATATCTGTTCTCAGATTCCACAGAAATAAGGCTAGCAAAGAGATCCA
The DNA here is from genome assembly GCF_043159975.1 of Macaca nemestrina. Lineage (NCBI taxonomy): Eukaryota > Metazoa > Chordata > Mammalia > Primates > Cercopithecidae > Macaca > Macaca nemestrina. Next base: position 104,320,582 of record NC_092132.1, on the reverse strand, counting down.
CGAAATACAGATGTAACTCTGTGAGATTAATGAACAGAACACTAAGCAGTTTCTGAGAAAGCTTCTTTCCACATTTCATCTGAGGATATTTCCTTTTTCACCATAGCCCTCTATGGGCTTCCAAATATCACTTTGCCAATTCCACAAGAACTGTCTTAGCGAAAGGCTTCTTGAGGGGAAAGCTGTAACTCGGTGAGATGATTTCACAGAACACAAAGAAGTTTCTCAGAAAGCTTCCTTCTCTTTGTTATCGGAGGATATTTCCTTTGGCCCTATAGTCTTCAAAAGGATCCGAAATATCTGTTCTCAGATTCCACAGAAATAAGGCTAGCAAAGAGATCCACGAAATACAGATGTAACTCTGTGAGTGGAAGTCACACATGACAGAGCAGTTTCTCAGAAAGCTTCTTTCCAGATTTCATCAGAGGATATTTCCTTTTTCACCATAGACCTTTATGGGCTTCCAAATATCACTTTGCCAGTTCCACAAGAACTGTCTTAGCGAAAGGCTTCTTGAGGGGAAAGCTGTAACTCTGTGAGATGATTTCACAGAACACAAAGAAGTTTCTCAGAAAGCTTCCTTCTCTTTGTTATCGGAGGATATTTCCTTTGGCCCTATAGTCTTCAAAGGGATCCGAAGTATCTGTTCTCAGATTCCACAGAAATAAGGCTAGCAAAGAGATCCACGAAATACAGATGTAACTCTGTGAGTGGAAGTTACACATCACAGAGCAGTTTCTCAGAAAGCTTCTTTCCAGATTTCATCTGAGGATATTTCCTTTTTCACCATAGCCCTCTATGGGCTTCCAAATATCACTTTGCCAATTCCACAAGAACTGTCTTAGCCAAAGTCTTCTTGAGGGGAAAGCTGTAACTCTGTGAGATGATTTCACAGAACACAAAGAAGTTTCTCAGAAAGCTTCCTTCTCTTTGTTATTGGAGGATATTTCCTTTGGCCCTATAGTCTTCAAAGGGATCCGAAATATCTGTTCTCAGATTCCACAGAAATAAGGCTAGCAAAGAGATCCACGAAATACAGATGTAACTCTGTGAGTGGAAGTCACACATCACAGAGCAGTTTCTCAGAAAGCTTCTTTCCAGATTTCATCTGAGGATATTTCCTTTTTCACCATAGCCCTCCATGGGCTTCCAAATATCACTTTACCAATTCCACAAGAACTGTCTTAGCGAAAGGCTTCTTGAGAGGAAAGCTGTAACTATGTGAGATGATTTCACAGAACACAAAGAACTTTCCCAGAAAGCTTCTTTCTCTCTTTTATCGGAGGATATTTCCTTTGTCCCTATAGTTTTCAAAGGGATCCGAAATATCTGTTCTCAGATTCCACAGAAATAAGGCTAGCAAAGAGATCCACGAAATACAGATGTAACTCTCTGAGATGAATGAACAGAACACTAAGCAGTTTCTCAGAAAGCTTCTTAACAGATTTCATCTGAGGATATTTCCTTTTTCACCATAGCCCTCTATGGGCTTCCAAATATCACTTTGCCAATTCCACAAGAACTGTCATAGCGAAAGGCTTCTTGAGGGGAAAGCTGTAACTCTGTGAGATGATTTCACTGAACACAAAGAAGATTCTCAGAAAGCTTCTTTCTCTTTGTTATGGGAGGATATTTCCTTTGGCCCTATAGTCTTCAACGGGATCCGAAATATCTGTTCTCAGATTCCACAGAAATAAGGTTAGCAAAGAGATTCACGAAATACAGATGTAAGTCTGTGAGATGAATGAACAGAACACTAAGCAGTTTCTCAGAAAGCTTTTTTCCAGATTTCATCTGAGGATATTTCCTTTTTCACCATAGCCCTCTATGGGCTTCCAAATATCACTTTGCTAATTCCACAAGAACTGTCTTAGCGAAAGGCTTCTTGAGGGGAAAGCTGTAACTCTGTGAGATGATGTCACAGAACACAAAGAAGTTTCTCAGAAAGCTTCCTTCTCTTTGTTATCGGAGGATATTTCCTTTGTCCCTATAGACTTCAAAGGGATCCGAAGTATCTGTTCTCAGATTCCACAGAAATAAGGCTAGCAAAGAGATCCACGAAATACAGATGTAACTCTGTGAGTGGAAGTTACACATCACAGAGCAGTTTCTCAGAAAGCTTCTTTCCAGATTTCATCTGAGGATATTTCCTTTTTCACCATAGCCTTCTATGGGCTTCCAAATATCACTTTGCTAATTCCACAAGAACTGTCTTAGCGACAGGCTTCTTGAGGGGAAAGCTGTAACTCTGTGGGATGATTTCACAGAACACAAAGAAGTTTCTCAGAAAGCTTCTTTCTCTTTGTTATCGGAGAATATTTCCTTTGGCCCTATAGTCTTCAAAGGAATCCGAAATATCTGTTCTCAGATTCCACAGAAATAAGGCTAGCAGAGAGATCCACGAAATACAGATGTAACTCTGTGAGATGAATGAACAGAACACTAAGCAGTTTCTGAGAAAGCTTCTTTCCAGATTTCTTCTGAGGATATTTCCTTTTTCACCTAGCCCTCTATGGGCTTCCAAATATCACTTTGCCAATTCCACAAGAACTGTCTTAGCCAAAGTCTTCTTGAGGGGAAAGCTGTAACTCTGTGAGATGATTTCACAGAACACAAAGAAGTTTCTCAGAAAGCTTCCTTCTCTTTGTTATTGGAGGATATTTCCTTTGGCCCTATAGTCTTCAAAGGGATCCGAAATATCTGTTCTCAGATTCCACAGAAATAAGGCTAGCAAAGAGATCCACGAAATACAGATGTAACTCTGTGAGTGGAAGTCACACATCACAGAGCAGTTTCTCAGAAAGCTTCTTTCCAGATTTCATCTGAGGATATTTCCTTTTTCACCATAGCCCTCTATGGGCTTCCAAATATCACTTTGCCAATTCCACAAGAACTGTCTTAGCGAAAGGCTTCTTGAGGGGAAAGCTGTAACTCTGTGAGATGATTTCACTGAACACAAAGAAGTTTCTCAGAAAGCTTCTTTCTCTTTGTTATCCGAGGATATTTCCCTAGGCCCTATAGTCTTCAAAGGGATCGGAAATATTTGTTCTAAGATTCCACAGAAATAAGGCTAGCAAAGAGATCCACAAAATACAGATGTAACTCTGAGAGATGAATGAACAGAACACCAAGCAGTTTTCAGAAAGCTTCTTTCCAGATTTCATCTGAGGATATTTCCTTTTTCACCATAGCCCTCTATGGGCTTCCAAATATCACTTTGCCAATTCCAAAAGAACTGTCTTAGCGAAAGGCTTCTTGAGGGGAAAGCTGTAACTCTGTGAGATGATTTCACACAACACAAAGAAATTTCTCAGAAAGCTTCCTTCTCTTTGTTATCGGAGGACATTTCCTTTGGCCCTATAGTCTTCAAAGGGATCCGAAATATCTGTTGTCAGATTCCACAGAAATAAGGCTAGCAAAGAGATCCACGAAATACAGATGTAACCCTGTGAGTGGAAGTTACACATCACAGAGTAGTTTCTCAGAAAGCTTCTTTCCAGATTTCATCTGAGGATATTTCCTTTTTCACCATAGACCTCTATGGGCTGCCAAATATCACTTTGCCAATTCCACAAGAACTGTCTTAGCGAAAGGCTTCTTGAGGGGAAAGCTGTAACTCTGTGAGATGATTTCACAGAACACAAAGAAGTTTCTCAGAAAGCTTCCTTCCCTTTGTTATCGGTGGATATTTCCTTTGGCCCTATAGACTTCAAAGGGATCCGAAATATCTGTTCTCAGATTCCACAGAAATAAGGCTAGCAAAGAGATCCACGAAATACAGATGTAATTTCGTGAGATGAATGAACAGAACACTAAGCAGTTTCTCAGAAAGCTTCTTTCCAGATTTCATCTGAGGATATTTACTTTTCCACCATAGCCCTCTATGGGCTTCCAAATATCACTTTGCCAATTCCACAGGAACTGTCTTAGAGAAAGGCTTCTTGAGGGGAAATCTGTAACTCTGTGAGATGATTTCACAGAACACAAAGAAGTTTCTCAGAAAGCTTCCTTCTCTTTGTTATCGGAGGATATTTCCTTTGGCCCTATAGTCTTCAAAAGGATCCGAAATATCTGTTGTCAGATTCCACAGAAATAAGGCTAGCAAAGAGATCCACGAAATACAGATGTAACTCTGTGAGTGGAAGTCACACATGACAGAGCAGTTTCTCAGAAAGCTTCTTTCCAGATTTCATCAGAGGATATTTCCTTTTTCACCATAGCCCTCTAAGTGCTTCCAAATATCACTTTGCCAATTCCACAAGAACTGTCTTAGCGAAAGGCTTCTTGAGGGGAAAGCTGTAACTCTGTGAGATGATTTCACTGAACACAAAGAAGTTTCTCAGAAGCCTTCTTTCCCTTTTTTATCGGAGGATATTTCCTTTGGCCCTAGAGTCTTCAAAGGGATCCGAAATATCTGTTCTCAGATTCCACAGAAATAAGGCTAGCAAAGAGATCCACGAAATACAGATGTAACTCTGTGATATGAATGAACAGAACACTAAGCAGTTTCTCAGAAAGCTTCTTTCCAGATTTCATCTGAGGATATTTCCTTTTTCACCATAGCCCTCTTTGGGCTGCCAAATATCACTTTGCCAATTCCACAAGAACTGTCTTAGCGAAAGGCTTCTTGAGGGGAACGCTGTAACTCTGTGAGATGATTTCACAGAACACAAAGAAGTTTCTCAGAAAGCTTCCTTCTCTTTGTTATCGGAGGATATTTCCTTTGGCCCTATAGTCTTCAAAGGGATCCGAAATATCTGTTCTCAGATTCCACAGAAATAAGGCTAGCAAAGAGATCCACGAAATACAGATGTAACTCTGTGAGTGGAAGTCACACATCATAGAGCAGTTTCTCAGAAAGCTTCTTTCCAGATTTCATCTGAGGATATTTCCTTTTTCAACATAGCCCTCTATGGGCTTCCAAATATCACTTTGCCAATTCCACAAGAACTGTCTTAGCGAAAGGCTTCTTGAGGGGAAAGCTGTAAATCTGTGAGATGATTTCACAGAACACAAAGAAGTTTCTCAGAAAGCTTCTTTCTCTTTGTTATCGGAGGATATTTCCCTTGGACCTATAGTCTTCAAAGGGATCCGAAATATCTGTTCTCAGATTCCACAGAAATAAGGCTAGCAAAGAGATCCACGAAATACAGATGTAACTCTGAGAGATGAATGAACAGAACACTAAGCAGTTTCTCAGAAAGCTTCTTTCCAGATTTCATCTGAGGATATTTCCTTTTTCACCATAGCCCTCTATGGGCTTCCAAATATCACTTTGCCAATTCCACAAGAACTGTCTTAGCGAAAGGCTTCTTGAGGGGAAAGCTGTAACTCTGTGAGATGATTTCACAGAACACAAAGAAGTTTCTCAGAAAGCTTCCTTCTCTTTGTTATCGGAGGATATTTCCTTTGGCCCTATAGTCTTCAAAGGGATCCGAAATATCTGTTCAAAGATTCCACAGAAATAAGGCTAGCAAAGAGATCCACGAAATACAGATGTAACTCTGTGAGTGGAAGTCACACATCACAGAGCAGTTTCTCAGAAAGCTTCTTTCCAGATTTCATCTGAGGATATTTCCTTTTTCACCATAGCCCTCTATGGGCTTCCAAATATCACTTTGCCAATTCCACAAGAACTGTCTTAGCGAAAGGCTTCTTGAGGGGAAAGCTGTAACTCTGTGAGATGATTTCACAGAACACAAAGAAGTTTCTCAGAAAGCTTCTTTCTCTCTTTTATCGGAGGATATTTCCTTTGTCCCTATAGTCTTCAAAGGGATCCGAAATATCTGTTCTCAGATTCCACAGAAATAAGGCTAGCAAAGAGATCCACGAAATACAGATGTAATTCTGTGAGATGAATGAACAGAACACTAAGCAGTTTCTCAGAAAGCTTGTTTCCAGATTTCATCTGAGGATATTTACTTTTCCACCCTAGCCCTCTTTGGGCTTCCAAATATCACTTTGCCAATTCCACAGGAACTGTCTTAGAGAAAGGCTTCTTGAGGGGAAAGCTGTAACTCTGTGAGATGACTTCACAGAACACAAAGAAGTTTCTCAGAAAGCATCCTTCTCTTTGTTATCGGAGGATATTTCCTTTGGCCCTATAGTCTTCAAAAGGATCCGAAATATCTGCTCTCAGATTCCACAGATATAAGGCTAGCAAAGAGATCCACGAAATACAGATGTAACTCTGTGAGTGGAAGTCACACATGACAGAGCAGTTTCTCAGAAATCTTCTTTCCAGATTTCATCAGAGGATATTTCCTTTTTCACCATAGCCCTCTATGGGCTTCCAAATATCACTTTGCCAATTCCACAAGAACTGTCTTAGCGAAAGGCTTCTTGAGGGGAAAGCTGTAACTCTGTGAGATGATTTCACTGAACACAAAGAAGTTTCTCAGAAAGCTTCTTTCTCTTTGTTATCGGAGAATATTTCCTTTGGCCCTATAGTCTTCAAAGGGATTGGAAATATCTGTTCTCAGATTCCACAGAAATAAGGGTAGCAAAGAGATCCACGAAATATAGATGTAACTCTGTGAGATGAATGAACAGAACACTAAGCAGTTTCTAAGAAAGCTTCTTTCCAGAATTCATTTGAGGATATTTCCTTTTTCACCATAGCCCTCTGTGGGCTTCCAAATATCACTTTGCCAATTCCACAAGAACTGTCTTAGCGAAAGGCTTCTTGAGGGGAAAGCTGTAACTCTGTGAGATGATTTCACAGAACACAAAGAAGTTTCTCAGAAAGCTTCCTTCTCTTTGTTATCGGAGGATATTTCCTTGGGCCCTATAGTCTTCAAAGGGATCCGAAATATCTCTTCTCAGATTCCACAGAAATAAGGCTAGCAAAGAGATCCACGAAATACAGATGTAACTCTGTGAGTGGAAGTTACACATCACAGAGCAGTTTCTCAGAAAGCTTCTTTCCAGATTTCATCTGAGGATATTTCCTTTTTCACCATAGCCCTCTATGGGCTTCCAAATATCACTTTGCCAATTCCACAATAACTGTCTTAGCGAAAGGCTTCTTGAGGGGAAAGCTGTAACTCTGTGAGATGATTTCACAGAACACAAAGAAGTTTCTCAGAAAGCTTCTTTCTCTTTGTTATCAGAGGATATTTCCCTTGGACCTATAGTCTTCAAAGGGATAAGAAATATCTGTTCTCAGATTCCACAGAAATAAGGCTAGCAAAGAGATCCACGAAATACAGATGTAACTCTGAGAGATGACTGAACAGAACACTAAGCAATTTCTCAGAAAGCTTCTTTCCAGATTTCATCTGAGGATATTTCCTTTTTCACCATAGCCCTGTATGGGCTTCCAAATATCACTTTGCCAATTCCACAAGAACTGTCTTAGCGAAAGGCTTCTTGAGGGGAAAGCTGTAACTCTGTGAGATGATTTCACAGAACACAAAGAAGTTTCTCAGAAAGCTTCCTTCTCTTTGTTATCGGAGGATATTTCCTTTGGCCCTATAGTCTTCAAAGGGATCCGAAATATCTGTTCTCAGATTCCACAGAAATAAGGCTAGCAAAGAGATCCACGAAATACAGATGTAACTCTGTGAGTGGAAGTCACACATCACAGAGCAGTTTCTCAGAAAGCTTCTTTCCAGATTTCATCTGAGGATATTTCCTTTTTCACCATAGCCCTCTATGGGCTTCCAAATATCACTTTGCTAATTCCACAAGAACTGTCTTAGCGAAAGGCTTCTTGAGGGGAAAGCTGTAACTCTGTGAGATGATTTCACAGAACACAAAGAAGTTTCTCAGAAAGCTTCTTTCTCTCTTTTATCGGAGGATATTTCCTTTGTCCCTATAGTCTTCAAAGGGATCCGAAATATCTGTTCTCAGATTCCACAGAAATAAGGCTAGCAAAGAGATCCACGAAATACAGATGTAATTCTGTGAGATGAATGAACAGAACACTAAGCAGTTTCTCAGAAAGCTTGTTTCCAGATTTCATCTGAGGATATTTACTTTACCACCATAGCCCTCTATGGGCTTCCAAATATCACTTTGCCAATTCCACAGGAACTGTCTTAGAGAAAGGCTTCTTGAGGGGAAAGCTGTAACTCTGTGAGATGATTTCACAGAACACAAAGAAGTTTCTCAGAAAGCTTCCTTCTCTTTGTTATCGGAGGATATTTCCTTTGGCCCTATAGTCTTCAAAAGGATCCGAAATATCTGTTCTCAGATTCCACAGATATAAGGCTAGCAAAGAGATCCACGAAATACAGATGTAACTCTGTGAGTGGAAGTCACACATGACAGAGCAGTTTCTCAGAAAGCTTCTTTCCAGATTTCATCAGAGGATATTTCCTTTTTCAACATAGCCCTCAATGGGCTTCCAAATATCACTTTGCCAATTCCACAAGAACTGTCTTAGCGAAAGGCTTCTTGAGGGGAAAGCTGTAACTCTGTGAGATGATATCACTGAACACAAAGAAGATTCTCAGAAAGCTTCTTTCTCTTTGTTATCGGAGAATATTTCCTTTGGCCCTATAGTCTTCAAAGGGATCCGAAATATCTGTTCTCAGATTCCACAGAAATAAGGCTAGCAAAGAGATCCACGAAATACAGATGTAACTCTGTGAGATGAATGAACAGAACACTAAGCAGTTTCTCAGAAAGCTTCTTTCCAGATTTCATCTGAGGATATTTCCTTTTTCACCATAGCCCTCTGTGGGCTTCCAAATATCACTTTGCCAATTCCACAAGAACTGTCTTAGCGAAAGGCTTCTTGAGGGGAAAGCTGTAACTCTGTGAGATGATTTCACAGAACACAAAGAAGTTTCTCAGAAAGCTTCCTTCTCTTTGTTATCGGAGGATATTTCCTTGGGCCCTATAGTCTTCAAAGGGATCCGAAATATCTCTTCTCAGATTCCACAGAAATAAGGCTAGCAAAGAGATCCACGAAATACAGATGTAACTCTGTGAGTGGAAGTTACACATCACAGAGCAGTTTCTCAGAAAGCTTCTTTCCAGATTTCATCTGAGGATATTTCCTTTTTCACCATAGCCCTCTATGGGCTTCCAAATATCACTTTGCCAATTCCACAAGAACTGTCTTAGCGAAAGGCTTCTTGAGGGGAAAGCTGTAACTCTGTGAGATGATTTCACAGAACACAAAGAAGTTTCTCAGAAAGCTTCTTTCTCTCTTTTATCGGAGGATATTTCCTTTGTCCCTATAGTCTTCAAAGGAATCAGAAATATCTGTTCTCAGATTCCACAGAAATAAGGCTAGCAAAGAGATCCACGAAATACAGATGTAATTCTGTGAGATGAATGAACAGAACACTAAGCAGTTTCTCAGAAAGCTTCTTTCCAGATTTCATCTGAGGATATTTCCTTTTTCACCATAGCCCTCTATGGGCTTCCAAATATCACTTTGCCAATTCCACAAGAACTGTCTTAGCGAAAGGCTTCTTGAGGGGAAAGCTGTAACTCTGTGAGATGATTTCACTGAACACAAAGAAGTTTCTCAGAAAGCTTCTTTCTCTTTGTTATCCGAGGATATTTCCCTTGGCCCTATAGTCTTCAAAGGGATCCGAAATATCTGTTCTCAGATTCCACAGACATAAGGCTAGCAAAGAGATCCACAAAATACAGATGTAACTCTGAGAGATGAATGAACAGAACACTAGGCAGTTTTCAGAAAGCTTCTTTCCAGATTTCATCTGAGGATATTTCCTTTTTCACCATAGCCCTCTATGGGCTGCCAAATATCACTTTGCCAATTCCACAAGAACTGTCTTAGCGAAAGGCTTCTTGAGGGGAAAGCTGTTACGCTGTGAGATGATTTCACAGAACACAAAGAAGTTTCTCAGAAAGCTTCCTTCTCTTTGTTACCGGAGGATATTTCCTTTGGCCCTATAGTCTTCAAAGGGATCCGAAATATCTGTTCTCAGATTCCACAGAAATAAGGCTAGCAAAGAGATCCACGAAATACAGATGTAACTCTGTGAGTGGAAGTTACACATCACAGAGTAGTTTCTCAGAAAGCTTCTTTCCAGATTTCATCTGAGGATATTTCCTTTTTCACCATAGCCCTCTAAGGGCTTCCAAATATCACTTTGCCAATTCCACCAGAACTGTCTTAGCGAAAGGCTCCTTGAGGGGAAAGCTGTGACTCTGTGAGATGATTTCACAGAACACAAAGAAGTTTCTCAGAAAGCTTCCTTCTCTTTGTTATCGGAGGATATTTCCTTTGTCCCTATAGTCTTCAAAGGGATCCGAAATATCTGTTCTCAGATTCCACAGAAATAAGGCTAGCAAAGAGATCCACGAAATACAGATGTAACTCTGTGAGATGAATGAACATTTCACTAAACAGTTTCTCAGTAAGCTTCTTTCCAGAATTCATCTGAGGATATTTCCTTTTTCACCATAGCCCTCTATGTGCTTCCAAATATCACTTTGCCAATTCCACAAGAACTGTCTTAGCGAAAGGCTTCTTGAGGGGAAAGCTGTAACTATGTGAGATGATTTCAAAGAACACAAAGAAGTTTCTCAGAAAGCTTCCTTCTCTTTGTTATCGGAGGATATTTCCTTGGGCCCTATAGTCTTCAAAGGGATCCGAAATATCTCTTCTCAGATTCCACAGAAATAAGGCTAGCAAAGAGATCCACGAAATACAGATGTAACTCTGTGAGTGGAAGTTACACATCACAGAGCAGTTTCTCAGAAACCTTCTTTCCAGATTTCATCTGAGGATATTTCCTTTTTCACCATAGCCCTCTATGGGCTTCCAAATATCACTTTGCCAATTCCACAAGAACTGTCTTAGCGAAAGGCTTCTTGAGGGGAAAGCTGTAACTCTGTGAGATGATTTCACAGAACACAAAGAAGTTTTTAAGAAAGCTTCTTTCTCTTTATTATCAGAGGATATTTCCCTTGGACCTATAGTCTTCAAAGGGATAAGAAATATCTGTTCTCAGATTCCACAGAAATAAGGCTAGCAAAGAGATCCACGAAATACAGATGTAACTCTGAGAGATGAATGAACAGAACACTAAGCAGTTTCTCAGAAAGCTTCTTTCCAGATTTCATCTGAGGATATTTCCTTTTTCACCATAGCCCTCTATGGGCTTCCAAATATCACTTTGCCAATTCCACAAGAACTGTCTTAGCGAAAGGCTTCTTGAGGGGAAAGCTGTAACTCTGTGAGATGATTTCACAGAACACAAAGAAGTTTCTCAGAAAGCTTCCTTCTCTTTGTTATCGGAGGATATTTCCTTTGGCCCTATAGTCTTCAAAGGGATCCGAAATATCTGTTCTCAGATTCCACAGAAATAAGGCTAGCAAAGAGATCCACGAAATACAGATGTAACTCTGTGAGTGGAAGTCACACATCACAGAGCAGTTTCTCAGAAAGCTTCTTTCCAGATTTCATCTGAGGATATTTCCTTTTTCACCATAGCCCTCTATGGGCTTCCAAATATCACTTTGCTAATTCCACAAGAACTGTCTTAGCGAAAGGCTTCTTGAGGGGAAAGCTGTAACTCTGTGAGATGATTTCACAGAACACAAAGAAGTTTCTCAGAAAGCTTCTATCTCTCTTTTATCGGAGGATATTTCCTTTGTCCCTATAGTCTTCAAAGGGATCAGAAATATCTGTTCTCAGATTCCACAGAAATAAGGCTAGCAAAGAGATCCACGAAATACAGATGTAATTCTGTGAGATGAATGAACAGAACACTAAGCAGTTTCTCAGAAAGCTTGTTTCCAGATTTCATCTGAGGATATTTACTTTACCACCATAGCCCTCTATGGGCTTCCAAATATCACTTTGCCAATTCCACAGGAACTGTCTTAGAGAAAGGCTTCTTGAGGGGAAAGCTGTAACTCTGTGAGATGATTTCACAGAACACAAAGAAGTTTCTCAGAAAGCTTCCTTCTCTTTGTTATCGGAGGATATTTCCTTTGGCCCTATAGTCTTCAAAAGGATACGAAATATCTGTTCTCAGATTCCACAGAAATAAGGCTAGCAAAGAGATTCACGAAATACAGATGTAACTCTGTGAGTGGAAGTCACACATGACAGAGCAGTTTCTCAGAAAGCTTCTTTCCAGATTTCATCAGAGGATATTTCCTTTTTCACCATAGCCCTCTATGGGCTTCCAAATATCACTTTGCCAATTCCACAAGAACTGTCTTAGCGAAAGGCTTCTTGAGGGGAAAGCTGTAACTCTGTGAGATGATTTCACTGAACACAAAGAAGTTTCTCAGAAAGCTTCTTTCTCTTTGTTATCGGAGAATATTTCCTTTGGCCCTATAGTCTTCAAAGGGATCGGAAATATCTGTTCTCAGATTCCACAGAAATAAGGCTAGCAAAGAGATCCACGAAATACAGATGTAACTCTGTGAGATGAATGAACAGAACACTAAGTAGTTTCTCAGAAAGCTTCTTTCCAGAATTCATCTGAGGATATTTCCTTTTTCACCATAGCCCTCTGTGGGCTTCCGAATATCACTTTGCCAATTCCACAAGAACTGTCTTAGCGAAAGGCTTCTTGAGGGGAAAGCTGTAACTCTGTGAGATGATTTCACAGAACACAAAGAAGTTTCTCAGAAAGCTTCCTTCTCTTTGTTATCGGAGGATATTTCCTTGGGCCCTATAGTCTTCAAAGGGATCCGAAATATCTGTTCTCAGATTCCACAGAAATAAGGCTAGCAAAGAGATCCACGAAATACAGATGTAACTCTGTGAGTGGAAGTCACACATCACAGAGCAGTTTCTCAGAAAGCTTCTTTCCAGATTTCATCTGAGGATATTTCCTTTTTCACCATAGCCCTCTATGGGCTTCCAAATATCACTTTGCTAATTCCACAAGAACTGTCTTAGCGAAAGGCTTCTTGAGGGGAAAGCTGTAACTCTGTGAGATGATTTCACAGAACACAAAGAAGTTTCTCAGAAAGCTTCTTTCTCTCTTTTATCGGAGGATATTTCCTTTGTCCCTATAGTCTTCAAAGGGATCCGAAATATCTGTTCTCAGATTCCACAGAAATAAGGCTAGCAAAGAGATCCACGAAATACAGATGTAATTCTGTGAGATGAATGAACAGAACACTAAGCAGTTTCTCAGAAAGCTTGTTTCCAGATTTCATCTGAGGATATTTACTTTACCACCATAGCCCTCTATGGGCTTCCAAATATCACTTTGCCAATTCCACAGGAACTGTCTTAGAGAAAGGCTTCTTGAGGGGAAAGCTGTAACTCTGTGAGATGATTTCACAGAACACAAAGAAGTTTCTCAGAAAGCTTCCTTCTCTTTGTTATCGGAGGATATTTCCTTTGGCCCTATAGTCTTCAAAAGGATCCGAAATATCTGTTCTCAGATTCCACAGATATAAGGCTAGCAAAGAGATCCACGAAATACAGATGTAACTCTGTGAGTGGAAGTCACACATGACAGAGCAGTTTCTCAGAAAGCTTCTTTCCAGATTTCATCAGAGGATATTTCCTTTTTCAACATAGCCCTCAATGGGCTTCCAAATATCACTTTGCCAATTCCACAAGAACTGTCTTAGCGAAAGGCTTCTTGAGGGGAAAGCTGTAACTCTGTGAGATGATATCACTGAACACAAAGAAGATTCTCAGAAAGCTTCTTTCTCTTTGTTATCGGAGAATATTTCCTTTGGCCCTATAGTCTTCAAAGGGATCCGAAATATCTGTTCTCAGATTCCACAGAAATAAGGCTAGCAAAGAGATCCACGAAATACAGATGTAACTCTGTGAGATGAATGAACAGAACACTAAGCAGTTTCTCAGAAAGCTTCTTTCCAGATTTCATCTGAGGATATTTCCTTTTTCACCATAGCCCTCTGTGGGCTTCCAAATATCACTTTGCCAATTCCACAAGAACTGTCTTAGCGAAAGGCTTCTTGAGGGGAAAGCTGTAACTCTGTGAGATGATTTCACAGAACACAAAGAAGTTTCTCAGAAAGCTTCCTTCTCTTTGTTATCGGAGGATATTTCCTTGGGCCCTATAGTCTTCAAAGGGATCCGAAATATCTCTTCTCAGATTCCACAGAAATAAGGCTAGCAAAGAGATCCACGAAATACAGATGTAACTCTGTGAGTGGAAGTTACACATCACAGAGCAGTTTCTCAGAAAGCTTCTTTCCAGATTTCATCTGAGGATATTTCCTTTTTCACCATAGCCCTCTATGGGCTTCCAAATATCACTTTGCCAATTCCACAAGAACTGTCTTAGCGAAAGGCTTCTTGAGGGGAAAGCTGTAACTCTGTGAGATGATTTCACAGAACACAAAGAAGTTTCTCAGAAAGCTTCTTTCTCTCTTTTATCGGAGGATATTTCCTTTGTCCCTATAGTCTTCAAAGGAATCAGAAATATCTGTTCTCAGATTCCACAGAAATAAGGCTAGCAAAGAGATCCACGAAATACAGATGTAATTCTGTGAGATGAATGAACAGAACACTAAGCAGTTTCTCAGAAAGCTTCTTTCCAGATTTCATCTGAGGATATTTCCTTTTTCACCATAGCCCTCTATGGGCTTCCAAATATCACTTTGCCAATTCCACAAGAACTGTCTTAGCGAAAGGCTTCTTGAGGGGAAAGCTGTAACTCTGTGAGATGATTTCACTGAACACAAAGAAGTTTCTCAGAAAGCTTCTTTCTCTTTGTTATCCGAGGATATTTCCCTTGGCCCTATAGTCTTCAAAGGGATCCGAAATATCTGTTCTCAGATTCCACAGACATAAGGCTAGCAAAGAGATCCACAAAATACAGATGTAACTCTGAGAGATGAATGAACAGAACACTAGGCAGTTTTCAGAAAGCTTCTTTCCAGATTTCATCTGAGGATATTTCCTTTTTCACCATAGCCCTCTATGGGCTGCCAAATATCACTTTGCCAATTCCACAAGAACTGTCTTAGCGAAAGGCTTCTTGAGGGGAAAGCTGTTACGCTGTGAGATGATTTCACAGAACACAAAGAAGTTTCTCAGAAAGCTTCCTTCTCTTTGTTACCGGAGGATATTTCCTTTGGCCCTATAGTCTTCAAAGGGATCCGAAATATCTGTTCTCAGATTCCACAGAAATAAGGCTAGCAAAGAGATCCACGAAATACAGATGTAACTCTGTGAGTGGAAGTTACACATCACAGAGTAGTTTCTCAGAAAGCTTCTTTCCAGATTTCATCTGAGGATATTTCCTTTTTCACCATAGCCCTCTAAGGGCTTCCAAATATCACTTTGCCAATTCCACCAGAACTGTCTTAGCGAAAGGCTCCTTGAGGGGAAAGCTGTGACTCTGTGAGATGATTTCACAGAACACAAAGAAGTTTCTCAGAAAGCTTCCTTCTCTTTGTTATCGGAGGATATTTCCTTTGTCCCTATAGTCTTCAAAGGGATCCGAAATATCTGTTCTCAGATTCCACAGAAATAAGGCTAGCAAAGAGATCCACGAAATACAGATGTAACTCTGTGAGATGAATGAACATTTCACTAAACAGTTTCTCAGTAAGCTTCTTTCCAGAATTCATCTGAGGATATTTCCTTTTTCACCATAGCCCTCTATGTGCTTCCAAATATCACTTTGCCAATTCCACAAGAACTGTCTTAGCGAAAGGCTTCTTGAGGGGAAAGCTGTAACTATGTGAGATGATTTCAAAGAACACAAAGAAGTTTCTCAGAAAGCTTCCTTCTCTTTGTTATCGGAGGATATTTCCTTGGGCCCTATAGTCTTCAAAGGGATCCGAAATATCTCTTCTCAGATTCCACAGAAATAAGGCTAGCAAAGAGATCCACGAAATACAGATGTAACTCTGTGAGTGGAAGTTACACATCACAGAGCAGTTTCTCAGAAACCTTCTTTCCAGATTTCATCTGAGGATATTTCCTTTTTCACCATAGCCCTCTATGGGCTTCCAAATATCACTTTGCCAATTCCACAAGAACTGTCTTAGCGAAAGGCTTCTTGAGGGGAAAGCTGTAACTCTGTGAGATGATTTCACAGAACACAAAGAAGTTTTTAAGAAAGCTTCTTTCTCTTTATTATCAGAGGATATTTCCCTTGGACCTATAGTCTTCAAAGGGATAAGAAATATCTGTTCTCAGATTCCACAGAAATAAGGCTAGCAAAGAGATCCACGAAATACAGATGTAACTCTGAGAGATGAATGAACAGAACACTAAGCAGTTTCTCAGAAAGCTTCTTTCCAGATTTCATCTGAGGATATTTCCTTTTTCACCATAGCCCTCTATGGGCTTCCAAATATCACTTTGCCAATTCCACAAGAACTGTCTTAGCGAAAGGCTTCTTGAGGGGAAAGCTGTAACTCTGTGAGATGATTTCACAGAACACAAAGAAGTTTCTCAGAAAGCTTCCTTCTCTTTGTTATCGGAGGATATTTCCTTTGGCCCTATAGTCTTCAAAGGGATCCGAAATATCTGTTCTCAGATTCCACAGAAATAAGGCTAGCAAAGAGATCCACGAAATACAGATGTAACTCTGTGAGTGGAAGTCACACATCACAGAGCAGTTTCTCAGAAAGCTTCTTTCCAGATTTCATCTGAGGATATTTCCTTTTTCACCATAGCCCTCTATGGGCTTCCAAATATCACTTTGCTAATTCCACAAGAACTGTCTTAGCGAAAGGCTTCTTGAGGGGAA
Source organism: Macaca nemestrina (assembly GCF_043159975.1). Lineage (NCBI taxonomy): Eukaryota > Metazoa > Chordata > Mammalia > Primates > Cercopithecidae > Macaca > Macaca nemestrina. The sequence continues at coordinate 104,303,942 of NC_092132.1, read as the reverse complement.
AGCTGTAACTCTGTGAGATGATTTCACAGAACACAAAGAAGTTTCTCAGAAAGCTTCTATCTCTCTTTTATCGGAGGATATTTCCTTTGTCCCTATAGTCTTCAAAGGGATCAGAAATATCTGTTCTCAGATTCCACAGAAATAAGGCTAGCAAAGAGATCCACGAAATACAGATGTAATTCTGTGAGATGAATGAACAGAACACTAAGCAGTTTCTCAGAAAGCTTGTTTCCAGATTTCATCTGAGGATATTTACTTTACCACCATAGCCCTCTATGGGCTTCCAAATATCACTTTGCCAATTCCACAGGAACTGTCTTAGAGAAAGGCTTCTTGAGGGGAAAGCTGTAACTCTGTGAGATGATTTCACAGAACACAAAGAAGTTTCTCAGAAAGCTTCCTTCTCTTTGTTATCGGAGGATATTTCCTTTGGCCCTATAGTCTTCAAAAGGATACGAAATATCTGTTCTCAGATTCCACAGAAATAAGGCTAGCAAAGAGATTCACGAAATACAGATGTAACTCTGTGAGTGGAAGTCACACATGACAGAGCAGTTTCTCAGAAAGCTTCTTTCCAGATTTCATCAGAGGATATTTCCTTTTTCACCATAGCCCTCTATGGGCTTCCAAATATCACTTTGCCAATTCCACAAGAACTGTCTTAGCGAAAGGCTTCTTGAGGGGAAAGCTGTAACTCTGTGAGATGATTTCACTGAACACAAAGAAGTTTCTCAGAAAGCTTCTTTCTCTTTGTTATCGGAGAATATTTCCTTTGGCCCTATAGTCTTCAAAGGGATCGGAAATATCTGTTCTCAGATTCCACAGAAATAAGGCTAGCAAAGAGATCCACGAAATACAGATGTAACTCTGTGAGATGAATGAACAGAACACTAAGTAGTTTCTCAGAAAGCTTCTTTCCAGAATTCATCTGAGGATATTTCCTTTTTCACCATAGCCCTCTGTGGGCTTCCGAATATCACTTTGCCAATTCCACAAGAACTGTCTTAGCGAAAGGCTTCTTGAGGGGAAAGCTGTAACTCTGTGAGATGATTTCACAGAACACAAAGAAGTTTCTCAGAAAGCTTCCTTCTCTTTGTTATCGGAGGATATTTCCTTGGGCCCTATAGTCTTCAAAGGGATCCGAAATATCTGTTCTCAGATTCCACAGAAATAAGGCTAGCAAAGAGATCCACGAAATACAGATGTAACTCTGTGAGTGGAAGTTACACATCACAGAGCAGTTTCTCAGAAAGCTTCTTTCCAGATTTCATCTGAGGATATTTCCTTTTTCACCATAGCCCTCTATGGGCTTCCAAATATCACTTTGCCAATACCACAATAACTGTCTTAGCGAAAGGCTTCTTGAGGGGAAAGCTGTAACTCTGTGAGATGATTTCACTGAACACAAAGAAGTTTCTCAGAAAGCTTCGTTCCCTTTGTAATCAGAGGATATTTCCTTTGGCCCTATAGTCTTCAAAGGGATCCGAAATATCTGCTCTCAGATTCCACAGAAATAAGGCTAGCAAAGAGATCCACGAAATACAGATGTAACTCTGTGATATGAATGAACAGAACACTAAGCAGTTTCTCAGAAAGCTTCTTTCCAGATTTCATCTGAGGATATTTCCTGTTTCACCCTAGCCCTCTATGGGCTGCCAAATATCACTTTGCCAATTCCACAAGAACTGTCTTAGCGAAAGGCTTCTTGAGGGGAAAGCTGTAACTCTGTGAGGTGATTTCACAGAACACAAAGAAGTTTCTCGGAAAGCTTCCTTTTCTTTGTTATCGGAGGATATTTCCTTTGGCCCTATAGTCTTCAAAGGGATCCGAAATATCTGTTCTCAGATTCCACAGAAATAAGGCTAGCAAAGAGATCCACGAAATACAGATGTAACTCTGTGAGTGGAAGTCACACATCACAGAGCAGTTTCTCAGAAAGCTTCTTTCCAGATTTCATCTGAGGATATTTCCTTTTTCACCATAGCCCTCTATGGGCTGCCAAATATCACTTTGCCAATTCCACAAGAACTGTCTTAGCGAAAGGCTTCTTGAGGGGAAAGCTGTAACTCTGTGAGATGATTTCACAGAACACAAAGAAGTTTCTCAGAAAGCTTCTTTCTCTCTTTTATCGGAGGATATTTCCTTTGTCCCTATAGTCTTCAAAGGGATCAGAAATATCTGTTCTCAGATTCCACAGAAATAAGGCTAGCAAAGAGATCCACGAAATACAGATGTAATTCTGTGAGATGAATGAACAGAACACTAAGCAGTTTCTCAGAAAGCTTCTTTCCAGATTTCATCTGAGGATATTTCCTTTTTCACCATAGCCCTCTATGGGCTTCCAAATATCACTTTGCCAATTCCACAAGAACTGTCTTAGCGAAAGGCTTCTTGAGGGGAAAGCTGTAACTCTGTGAGATGATTTCACTGAACACAAAGAAGTTTCTCAGAAAGCTTCTTCCTCTTTGTTATCCGAGGATATTTCCCTTGGCCCTATAGTCTTCAAAGGGATCCGAAATATCTGTTCTCAGATTCCACAGACATAAGGCTAGCAAAGAGATCCACAAAATACAGATGTAACTCTGAGAGATGAATGAACAGAAAACTAGGCAGTTTTCAGAAAGCTTCTTTCCAGATTTCATCTGAGGATATTTCCTTTTTCACCATAGCCCTCTATGGGCTGCCAAATATCACTATGCCAATTCCACAAGAACTGTCTTAGCGAAAGGCTTCTTGAGGGGAAAGCTGTAACTCTGTGAGATGATTTCACAGAACACAAAGAAGTTTCTCAGAAAGCTTCTTTCTCTCTTTTATCGGAGGATATTTCCTTTGTCCCTATAGTCTTCAAAGGGATCAGAAATATCTGTTCTCAGATTCCACAGAAATAAGGCTAGCAAAGAGATCCACGAAATACAGATGTAATTCTGTGAGATGAATGAACAGAACACTAAGCAGTTTCTCAGAAAGCTTGTTTCCAGATTTCATCTGAGGAATTTACTTTTCCACCATAGCCCTCTTTGGGCTTCCAAATATCACTTTGCCAATTCCACAAGAACTGTCTTAGCGAAAGGCTTCTTGAGGGGAAAGCTGTAACTCTGTGAGATGATTTCACAGAACACAAAGATGTTTCTCAGAAAGCTTCCTTCTCTTTGTTATCGGAGGATATTTCCTTTGGCCCTATAGTCTTCAAAGGGATCCGAAATATCTGTTCTCAGATTCCACAGAAATAAGGCTAGCAAAGAGATCCACGAAATACAGATGTAACTCTGTGAGATGAATGAACAGAACACTAAGCAGTTTCTCAGAAAGCTTCTTTCCAGAATTCATCTGAGGATATTTCCTTTTTCACCATAGCCCTCTGTGGGCTTCCAAATATCACTTTGCCAATTCCACAAGAACTGTCTTAGCGAAAGGCTTCTTGAGGGGAAAGCTGTAACTCTGTGAGATGATTTCACAGAACACAAAGATGTTTCTCAGAAAGCTTCCTTCTCTTTGTTATCGGAGGATATTTCCTTGGGCCCTATAGTCTTCAAAGGGATCCGAAATATCTCTTCTCAGATTCCACAGAAATAAGGCTAGCAAAGAGATCCACGAAATAAAGATGTAACTCTGTGAGTGGAAGTTACACATCACAGAGCAGTTTCTCAGAAAGCTTCTTTCCAGATTTCATCTGAGGTTATTTCCTTTTTCACCATAGCCTTCTATGGGCTTCCAAATATCACTTTGCTAATTCCACAAGAACTGTCTTAGCGACAGGCTTCTTGAGGGGAAAGCTGTAACTCTGTGGGATGATTTCACAGAACACAAAGAAGTTTCTCAGAAAGCTTCTTTCTCTTTGTTATCGGAGAATATTTCCTTTGGCCCTATAGTCTTCAAAGGGATCCGAAATATCTGTTCTCAGATTCCACAGAAATAAGGCTAGCAAAGAGATCCACGAAATACAGATGTAACTCTGTGAGATGAATGAACAGAACACTAAGCAGTTTCTGAGAAAGCTTCTTTCCAGATTTCTTCTGAGGATATTTCCTTTTTCACCTAGCCCTCTATGGGCTTCCAAATATCACTTTGCCAATTCCACAAGAACTGTCTTAGCCAAAGTCTTCTTGAGGGGAAAGCTGTAACTCTGTGAGATGATTTCACAGAACACAAAGAAGTTTCTCAGAAAGCTTCCTTCTCTTTGTTATTGGAGGATATTTCCTTTGGCCCTATAGTCTTCAAAGGGATCCGAAATATCTGTTCTCAGATTCCACAGAAATAAGGCTAGCAAAGAGATCCACGAAATACAGATGTAATTCTGTGAGTGGAAGTCACACATCACAGAGCAGTTTCTCAGAAAGCTTCTTTCCAGATTTCATCTGAGGATATTTCCTTTTTCACCATAGCCCTCTAAGGGCTTCCAAATATCACTTTGCCAATTCCACAAGAACTGTCTTAGCGAAAGGCTTCTTGAGGGGAAAGCTGTAACTCTGTGAGATGATTTCACTGAACACAAAGAAATTTCTCAGAAAGCTTCTTTCTCTTTGTTATCCGAGGATATTTCCCTTGGCCCTATAGTCTTCAAAGGGATCCGAAATACTTGTTCTAAGATTCCACAGAAATAAGGCTAGCAAAGAGATCCACAAAATACAGATGCAACTCTGAGAGATGAATGAACAGAACACCAAGCAGTTTTCAGAAAGCTTCTTTCCAGATTTCATCTGAGGATATTTCCTTTTTCACCATAGCCCTCTATGGGCTTCCAAATATCACTTTGCCAATTCCACAAGAACTGTCTTAGCGAAAGGCTTCTTGAGGGGAAAGCTGTAACTCTGTGAGATGATTTCACACAACACAAAGAAATTTCTCAGAAAGCTTCCTTCTCTTTGTTATCGGAGGACATTTCCTTTGGCCCTATAGTCTTCAAAGGCATCCGAAATATCTGTTCTCAGATTCCACAGAAATAAGGCTAGCAAAGAGATCCACGAAATACAGATGTAACTCTGTGAGTGGAAGTTACACATCACAGAGTAGTTTCTCAGAAAGCTTCTTTCCAGATTTCATCTGAGGATATTTCCTTTTTCACCATAGCCCTCTAAGGGCTTCCAAATATCACTTTGCCAATTCCACCAGAACTGTCTTAGCGAAAGGCTTCTTGAGGGGAAAGCTGTGACTCTGTGAGATGATTTCACAGAACACAAAGAAGTTTCTCAGAAAGCTTCCTTCTCTTTGTTATCGGAGGATATTTCCTTTGTCCCTATAGTCTTCAAAGGGATCCGAAATATCTGTTCTCAGATTCCACAGAAATAAGGCTAGCAAGGAGATCCACGAAATACAGATGTAACTCTGTGAGATGAATGAACATTTCACTAAACAGTTTCTCAGTAAGCTTCTTTCCAGAATTCATCTGAGGATATTTCCTTTTTCACCATAGCCCTCTATGTGCTTCCAAATATCACTTTGCCAATTCCACAAGAACTGTCTTAGCGAATTCTTCTTGAGGGGAAAGCTGTAACTATGTGAGATGATTTCACAGAACACAAAGAAGTTTCTCAGAAAGCTTCCTTCTCTTTGTTATCGGAGGATATTTCCTTGGGCCCTATAGTCTTCAAAGGGATCCGAAATATCTCTTCTCAGATTCCACAGAAATAAGGCTAGCAAAGAGATCCACGAAATACAGATGTAACTCTGTGAGATGAATGAACAGAACACTAAGCAGTTTCTCAGAAAGCTTCTTTCCAGAATTCATCTGAGGATATTTCCTTTTTCACCATAGCCCTCTGTGGGCTTCCAAATATCACTTTGCCAATTCCACAAGAACTGTCTTAGCGAAAGGCTTCTTGAGGGGAAAGCTGTAACTCTGTGAGATGATTTCACAGAACACAAAGATGTTTCTCAGAAAGCTTCCTTCTCTTTGTTATCGGAGGATATTTCCTTTGTCCCTATAGTCTTCAAAGGGATCCGAAATATCTCTTCTCAGATTCCACAGAAATAAGGCTAGCAAAGAGATCCACGAAATAAAGATGTAACTCTGTGAGTGGAAGTTACACATCACAGAGCAGTTTCTCAGAAAGCTTCTTTCCAGATTTCATCTGAGGATATTTCCTTTTTCACCATAGCCTTCTATGGGCTTCCAAATATCACTTTGCTAATTCCACAAGAACTGTCTTAGCGACAGGCTTCTTGAGGGGAAAGCTGTAACTCTGTGGGATGATTTCACAGAACACAAAGAAGTTTCTCAGAAAGCTTCTTTCTCTTTGTTATCGGAGAATATTTCCTTTGGCCCTATAGTCTTCAAAGGGATCCGAAATATCTGTTCTCAGATTCCACAGAAATAAGGCTAGCAAAGAGATCCACGAAATACAGATGTAACTCTGTGAGATGAATGAACAGAACACTAAGCAGTTTCTGAGAAAGCTTCTTTCCAGATTTCTTCTGAGGATGTTTCCTTTTTCACCTAGCCCTCTATGGGCTTCCAAATATCACTTTGCCAATTCCACAAGAACTGTCTTAGCCAAAGTCTTCTTGAGGGGAAAGCTGTAACTCTGTGAGATGATTTCACAGAACACAAAGAAGTTTCTCAGAAAGCTTCCTTCTCTTTGTTACCGGAGGATATTTCCTTTGGCCCTATAGTCTTCAAAGGGATCCGAAATATCTGTTCTCAGATTCCACAGAAATAAGGCTAGCAAAGAGATCCACGAAATACAGATGTAACTCTGTGAGTGGAAGTCACACATCACAGAGCAGTTTCTCAGAAAGCTTCTTTCCAGATTTCATCTGAGGATATTTCCTTTTTCACCATAGCCCTCTAAGGGCTTCCAAATATCACTTTGCCAATTCCACAAGAACTGTCTTAGCGAAAGGCTTCTTGAGGGGAAAGCTGTAACTCTGTGAGATGATTTCACTGAACACAAAGAAATTTCTCAGAAAGCTTCTTTCTCTTTGTTATCCGAGGATATTTCCCTTGGCCCTATAGTCTTCAAAGGGATCCGAAATATTTGTTCTAAGATTCCACAGAAATAAGGCTAGCAAAGAGATCCACAAAATACAGATGCAACTCTGAGAGATGAATGAACAGAACACCAAGCAGTTTTCAGAAAGCTTCTTTCCAGATTTCATCTGAGGATATTTCCTTTTTCACCATAGCCCTCTATGGGCTTCCAAATATCACTTTGCCAATTCCACAAGAACTGTCTTAGCGAAAGGCTTCTTGAGGGGAAAGCTGTAACTCTGTGAGATGATTTCACACAACACAAAGAAATTTCTCAGAAAGCTTCCTTCTCTTTGTTATCGGAGGACATTTCCTTTGGCCCTATAGTCTTCAAAGGCATCCGAAATATCTGTTCTCAGATTCCACAGAAATAAGGCTAGCAAAGAGATCCACGAAATACAGATGTAACTCTGTGAGTGGAAGTTACACATCACAGAGTAGTTTCTCAGAAAGCTTCTTTCCAGATTTCATCTGAGGATATTTCCTTTTTCACCATAGCCCTCTAAGGGCTTCCAAATATCACTTTGCCAATTCCACCAGAACTGTCTTAGCGAAAGGCTTCTTGAGGGGAAAGCTGTGACTCTGTGAGATGATTTCACAGAACACAAAGAAGTTTCTCAGAAAGCTTCCTTCTCTTTGTTATCGGAGGATATTTCCTTTGTCCCTATAGTCTTCAAAGGGATCCGAAATATCTGTTCTCAGATTCCACAGAAATAAGGCTAGCAAGGAGATCCACGAAATACAGATGTAACTCTGTGAGATGAATGAACATTTCACTAAACAGTTTCTCAGTAAGCTTCTTTCCAGAATTCATCTGAGGATATTTCCTTTTTCACCATAGCCCTCTATGTGCTTCCAAATATCACTTTGCCAATTCCACAAGAACTGTCTTAGCGAAAGGCTTCTTGAGGGGAAAGCTGTAACTATGTGAGATGATTTCACAGAACACAAAGAAGTTTCTCAGAAAGCTTCCTTCTCTTTGTTATCGGAGGATATTTCCTTGGGCCCTATAGTCTTCAAAGGGATCCGAAATATCTCTTCTCAGATTCCACAGAAATAAGGCTAGCAAAGAGATCCACGAAATACAGATGTAACTCTGCGAGATGAATGAACAGAACACTAAGCAGTTTCTCAGAAAGCTTCTTTCCAGAATTCATCTGAGGATATTTCCTTTTTCACCATAGCCCTCTGTGGGCTTCCAAATATCACTTTGCCAATTCCACAAGAACTGTCTTAGCGAAAGGCTTCTTGAGGGGAAAGCTGTAACTCTGTGAGATGATTTCACAGAACACAAAGATGTTTCTCAGAAAGCTTCCTTCTCTTTGTTATCGGAGGATATTTCCTTTGTCCCTATAGTCTTCAAAGGGATCCGAAATATCTCTTCTCAGATTCCACAGAAATAAGGCTAGCAAAGAGATCCACGAAATAAAGATGTAACTCTGTGAGTGGAAGTTACACATCACAGAGCAGTTTCTCAGAAAGCTTCTTTCCAGATTTCATCTGAGGATATTTCCTTTTTCACCATAGCCTTCTATGGGCTTCCAAATATCACTTTGCTAATTCCACAAGAACTGTCTTAGCGACAGGCTTCTTGAGGGGAAAGCTGTAACTCTGTGGGATGATTTCACAGAACACAAAGAAGTTTCTCAGAAAGCTTCTTTCTCTTTGTTATCGGAGAATATTTCCTTTGGCCCTATAGTCTTCAAAGGGATCCGAAATATCTGTTCTCAGATTCCACAGAAATAAGGCTAGCAAAGAGATCCACGAAATACAGATGTAACTCTGTGAGATGAATGAACAGAACACTAAGCAGTTTCTGAGAAAGCTTCTTTCCAGATTTCTTCTGAGGATGTTTCCTTTTTCACCTAGCCCTCTATGGGCTTCCAAATATCACTTTGCCAATTCCACAAGAACTGTCTTAGCCAAAGTCTTCTTGAGGGGAAAGCTGTAACTCTGTGAGATGATTTCACAGAACACAAAGAAGTTTCTCAGAAAGCTTCCTTCTCTTTGTTACCGGAGGATATTTCCTTTGGCCCTATAGTCTTCAAAGGGATCCGAAATATCTGTTCTCAGATTCCACAGAAATAAGGCTAGCAAAGAGATCCACGAAATACAGATGTAACTCTGTGAGTGGAAGTTACACATCACAGAGTAGTTTCTCAGAAAGCTTCTTTCCAGATTTCATCTGAGGATATTTCCTTTTTCACCATAGCCCTCTAAGGGCTTCCAAATATCACTTTGCCAATTCCACCAGAACTGTCTTAGCGAAAGGCTTCTTGAGGGGAAAGCTGTGACTCTGTGAGATGATTTCACAGAACACAAAGAAGTTTCTCAGAAAGCTTCCTTCTCTTTGTTATCGGAGGATATTTCCTTTGTCCCTATAGTCTTCAAAGGGATCCGAAATATCTGTTCTCAGATTCCACAGAAATAAGGCTAGCAAAGAGATCCACGAAATACAGATGTAACTCTGTGAGATGAATGAACATTTCACTAAACAGTTTCTCAGTAAGCTTCTTTCCAGAATTCATCTGAGGATATTTCCTTTTTCACCATAGCCCTCTATGTGCTTCCAAATATCACTTTGCCAATTCCACAAGAACTGTCTTAGCGAAAGGCTTCTTGAGGGGAAAGCTGTAACTATGTGAGATGATTTCACAGAACACAAAGAAGTTTCTCAGAAAGCTTCCTTCTCTTTGTTATCGGAGGATATTTCCTTGGGCCCTATAGTCTTCAAAGGGATCCGAAATATCTCTTCTCAGATTCCACAGAAATAAGGCTAGCAAAGAGATCCACGAAATACAGATGTAACTCTGTGAGTGGAAGTTACACATCACAGAGCAGTTTCTCAGAAAGCTTCTTTCCAGATTTCATCTGAGGATATTTCCTTTTTCACCATAGCCCTCTATGGGCTTCCAAATATCACTTTGCCAATTCCACAAGAACTGTCTTAGCGAAAGGCTTCTTGAGGGGAAAGCTGTAACTCTGTGAGATGATTTCACAGAACACAAAGAAGTTTCTCAGAAAGCTTCTTTCTCTTTGTTATCGGAGAATATTTCCTTTGGCCCTATAGTCTTCAAAGGGATCCGAAATATCTGTTCTCAGATTCCACAGAAATAAGGCTAGCAAAGAGATCCACGAAATACAGATGTAACTCTGTGAGATGAATGAACAGAACACTAAGCAGTTTCTGAGAAAGCTTCTTTCCAGATTTCTTCTGAGGATGTTTCCTTTTTCACCTAGCCCTCTATGGGCTTCCAAATATCACTTTGCCAATTCCACAAGAACTGTCTTAGCCAAAGTCTTCTTGAGGGGAAAGCTGTAACTCTGTGAGATGATTTCACAGAACACAAAGAAGTTTCTCAGAAAGCTTCCTTCTCTTTGTTACCGGAGGATATTTCCTTTGGCCCTATAGTCTTCAAAGGGATCCGAAATATCTGTTCTCAGATTCCACAGAAATAAGGCTAGCAAAGAGATCCACGAAATACAGATGTAACTCTGTGAGTGGAAGTTACACATCACAGAGTAGTTTCTCAGAAAGCTTCTTTCCAGATTTCATCTGAGGATATTTCCTTTTTCACCATAGCCCTCTAAGGGCTTCCAAATATCACTTTGCCAATTCCACCAGAACTGTCTTAGCGAAAGGCTTCTTGAGGGGAAAGCTGTGACTCTGTGAGATGATTTCACAGAACACAAAGAAGTTTCTCAGAAAGCTTCCTTCTCTTTGTTATCGGAGGATATTTCCTTTGTCCCTATAGTCTTCAAAGGGATCCGAAATATCTGTTCTCAGATTCCACAGAAATAAGGCTAGCAAAGAGATCCACGAAATACAGATGTAACTCTGTGAGATGAATGAACATTTCACTAAACAGTTTCTCAGTAAGCTTCTTTCCAGAATTCATCTGAGGATATTTCCTTTTTCACCATAGCCCTCTATGTGCTTCCAAATATCACTTTGCCAATTCCACAAGAACTGTCTTAGCGAAAGGCTTCTTGAGGGGAAAGCTGTAACTATGTGAGATGATTTCACAGAACACAAAGAAGTTTCTCAGAAAGCTTCCTTCTCTTTGTTATCGGAGGATATTTCCTTGGGCCCTATAGTCTTCAAAGGGATCCGAAATATCTCTTCTCAGATTCCACAGAAATAAGGCTAGCAAAGAGATCCACGAAATACAGATGTAACTCTGTGAGTGGAAGTTACACATCACAGAGCAGTTTCTCAGAAAGCTTCTTTCCAGATTTCATCTGAGGATATTTCCTTTTTCACCATAGCCCTCTATGGGCTTCCAAATATCACTTTGCCAATTCCACAAGAACTGTCTTAGCGAAAGGCTTCTTGAGGGGAAAGCTGTAACTCTGTGAGATGATTTCACAGAACACAAAGAAGTTTTTAAGAAAGCTTCTTTCTCTTTATTATCAGAGGATATTTCCCTTGGACCTATAGTCTTCAAAGGGATAAGAAATATCTGTTCTCAGATTCCACAGAAATAAGGCTAGCAAAGAGATCCACGAAATACAGATGTAACTCTGAGAGATGAATGAACAGAACACTAAGCAGTTTCTCAGAAAGCTTCTTTCCAGATTTCATCTGAGGATATTTCCTTTTTCACCATAGCCCTCTATGGGCTTCCAAATATCACTTTGCCAATTCCACAAGAACTGTCTTAGCGAAAGGCTTCTTGAGGGGAAAGCTGTAACTCTGTGAGATGATTTCACAGAACACAAAGAAGTTTCTCAGAAAGCTTCCTTCTCTTTGTTATCGGAGGATATTTCCTTTGGCCCTATAGTCTTCAAAGGGATCCGAAATATCTGTTCTCAGATTCCACAGAAATAAGGCTAGCAAAGAGATCCACGAAATACAGATGTAACTCTGTGAGTGGAAGTCACACATCACAGAGCAGTTTCTCAGAAAGCTTCTTTCCAGATTTCATCTGAGGATATTTCCTTTTTCACCATAGCCCTCTATGGGCTTCCAAATATCACTTTGCTAATTCCACAAGAACTGTCTTAGCGAAAGGCTTCTTGAGGGGAAAGCTGTAACTCTGTGAGATGATTTCACAGAACACAAAGAAGTTTCTCAGAAAGCTTCTATCTCTCTTTTATCGGAGGATATTTCCTTTGTCCCTATAGTCTTCAAAGGGATCAGAAATATCTGTTCTCAGATTCCACAGAAAAAAGGCTAGCAAAGAGATCCACGAAATACAGATGTAATTCTGTGAGATGAATGAACAGAACACTAAGCAGTTTCTCAGAAAGCTTGTTTCCAGATTTCATCTGAGGATATTTACTTTACCACCATAGCCCTCTATGGGCTTCCAAATATCACTTTGCCAATTCCACAGGAACTGTCTTAGAGAAAGGCTTCTTGAGGGGAAAGCTGTAACTCTGTGAGATGATTTCACAGAACACAAAGAAGTTTCTCAGAAAGCTTCCTTCTCTTTGTTATCGGAGGATATTTCCTTTGGCCCTATAGTCTTCAAAAGGATCCGAAATATCTGTTCTCAGATTCCACAGAAATAAGGCTAGCAAAGAGATCCACGAAATACAGATGTAACTCTGTGAGTGGAAGTCACACATGACAGAGCAGTTTCTCAGAAAGCTTCTTTCCAGATTTCATCAGAGGATATTTCCTTTTTCACCATAGCCCTCTATGGGCTTCCAAATATCACTTTGCCAATTCCACAAGAACTGTCTTAGCGAAAGGCTTCTTGAGGGGAAAGCTGTAACTCTGTGAGATGATTTCACTGAACACAAAGAAGTTTCTCAGAAAGCTTCTTTCTCTTTGTTATCGGAGAATATTTCCTTTGGCCCTATAGTCTTCAAAGGGATCCGAAATATCTGTTCTCAGATTCCACAGAAATAAGGCTAGCAAAGAGATCCACGAAATACAGATGTAACTCTGTGAGATGAATGAACAGAACACTAAGCAGTTTCTCAGAAAGCTTCTTTCCAGAATTCATCTGAGGATATTTCCTTTTTCACCATAGCCCTCTGTGGGCTTCCAAATATCACTTTGCCAATTCCACAAGAACTGTCTTAGCGAAAGGCTTCTTGAGGGGAAAGCTGTAACTCTGTGAGATGATTTCACAGAACACAAAGAAGTTTCTCAGAAAGCTTCCTTCTCTTTGTTATCGGAGGATATTTCCTTGGGCCCTATAGTCTTCAAAGGGATCCGAAATATCTCTTCTCAGATTCCACAGAAATAAGGCTAGCAAAGAGATCCACGAAATACAGATGTAACTCTGTGAGTGGAAGTTACACATCACAGAGCAGTTTTTCAGAAAGCTTCTTTCCAGATTTCATCTGAGGATATTTCCTTTTTCACCATAGCCCTCTAAGGGCTTCCAAATATCACTTTGCCAATTCCACCAGAACTGTCTTAGCGAAAGGCTTCTTGAGGGGAAAGCTGTGACTCTGTGAGATGATTTCACAGAACACAAAGAAGTTTCTCAGAAAGCTTCCTTCTCTTTGTTATCGGAGGATATTTCCTTTGTCCCTATAGTCTTCAAAGGGATCCGAAATATCTGTTCTCAGATTCCACAGAAATAAGGCTAGCAAAGAGATCCACGAAATACAGATGTAACTCTGTGAGATGAATGAACATTTCACTAAACAGTTTCTCAGTAAGCTTCTTTCCAGAATTCATCTGAGGATATTTCCTTTTTCACCATAGCCCTCTATGTGCTTCCAAATATCACTTTGCCAATTCCACAAGAACTGTCTTAGCGAAAGGCTTCTTGAGGGGAAAGCTGTAACTATGTGAGATGATTTCACAGAACACAAAGAAGTTTCTCAGAAAGCTTCCTTCTCTTTGTTATCGGAGGATATTTCCTTGGGCCCTATAGTCTTCAAAGGGATCCGAAATATCTCTTCTCAGATTCCACAGAAATAAGGCTAGCAAAGAGATCCACGAAATACAGATGTAACTCTGTGAGTGGAAGTTACACATCACAGAGCAGTTTCTCAGAAAGCTTCTTTCCAGATTTCATCTGAGGATATTTCCTTTTTCACCATAGCCCTCTATGGGCTTCCAAATATCACTTTGCCAATTCCACAAGAACTGTCTTAGCGAAAGGCTTCTTGAGGGGAAAGCTGTAACTCTGTGAGATGATTTCACAGAACACAAAGAAGTTTTTAAGAAAGCTTCTTTCTCTTTATTATCAGAGGATATTTCCCTTGGACCTATAGTCTTCAAAGGGATAAGAAATATCTGTTCTCAGATTCCACAGAAATAAGGCTAGCAAAGAGATCCACGAAATACAGATGTAACTCTGAGAGATGAATGAACAGAACACTAAGCAGTTTCTCAGAAAGCTTCTTTCCAGATTTCATCTGAGGATATTTCCTTTTTCACCATAGCCCTCTATGGGCTTCCAAATATCACTTTGCCAATTCCACAAGAACTGTCTTAGCGAAAGGCTTCTTGAGGGGAAAGCTGTAACTCTGTGAGATGATTTCACAGAACACAAAGAAGTTTCTCAGAAAGCTTCCTTCTCTTTGTTATCGGAGGATATTTCCTTTGGCCCTATAGTCTTCAAAGGGATCCGAAATATCTGTTCTCAGATTCCACAGAAATAAGGCTAGCAAAGAGATCCACGAAATACAGATGTAACTCTGTGAGTGGAAGTCACACATCACAGAGCAGTTTCTCAGAAAGCTTCTTTCCAGATTTCATCTGAGGATATTTCCTTTTTCACCATAGCCCTCTATGGGCTTCCAAATATCACTTTGCTAATTCCACAAGAACTGTCTTAGCGAAAGGCTTCTTGAGGGGAAAGCTGTAACTCTGTGAGATGATTTCACAGAACACAAAGAAGTTTCTCAGAAAGCTTCTATCTCTCTTTTATCGGAGGATATTTCCTTTGTCCCTATAGTCTTCAAAGGGATCAGAAATATCTGTTCTCAGATTCCACAGAAAAAAGGCTAGCAAAGAGATCCACGAAATACAGATGTAATTCTGTGAGATGAATGAACAGAACACTAAGCAGTTTCTCAGAAAGCTTGTTTCCAGATTTCATCTGAGGATATTTACTTTACCACCATAGCCCTCTATGGGCTTCCAAATATCACTTTGCCAATTCCACAGGAACTGTCTTAGAGAAAGGCTTCTTGAGGGGAAAGCTGTAACTCTGTGAGATGATTTCACAGAACACAAAGAAGTTTCTCAGAAAGCTTCCTTCTCTTTGTTATCGGAGGATATTTCCTTTGGCCCTATAGTCTTCAAAAGGATCCGAAATATCTGTTCTCAGATTCCACAGAAATAAGGCTAGCAAAGAGATCCACGAAATACAGATGTAACTCTGTGAGTGGAAGTCACACATGACAGAGCAGTTTCTCAGAAAGCTTCTTTCCAGATTTCATCAGAGGATATTTCCTTTTTCACCATAGCCCTCTATGGGCTTCCAAATATCACTTTGCCAATTCCACAAGAACTGTCTTAGCGAAAGGCTTCTTGAGGGGAAAGCTGTAACTCTGTGAGATGATTTCACTGAACACAAAGAAGTTTCTCAGAAAGCTTCTTTCTCTTTGTTATCGGAGAATATTTCCTTTGGCCCTATAGTCTTCAAAGGGATCCGAAATATCTGTTCTCAGATTCCACAGAAATAAGGCTAGCAAAGAGATCCACGAAATACAGATGTAACTCTGTGAGATGAATGAACAGAACACTAAGCAGTTTCTCAGAAAGCTTCTTTCCAGAATTCATCTGAGGATATTTCCTTTTTCACCATAGCCCTCTGTGGGCTTCCAAATATCACTTTGCCAATTCCACAAGAACTGTCTTAGCGAAAGGCTTCTTGAGGGGAAAGCTGTAACTCTGTGAGATGATTTCACAGAACACAAAGAAGTTTCTCAGAAAGCTTCCTTCTCTTTGTTATCGGAGGATATTTCCTTGGGCCCTATAGTCTTCAAAGGGATCCGAAATATCTCTTCTCAGATTCCACAGAAATAAGGCTAGCAAAGAGATGCACGAAATACAGATGTAACTCTGTGAGTGGAAGTTACACATCACAGAGCAGTTTCTCAGAAAGCTTCTTTCCAGATTTCATCTGAGGATATTTCCTTTTTCACCATAGCCCTCTATGGGCTTCCAAATATCACTTTGCCAATACCACAATAACTGTCTTAGCGAAAGGCTTCTTGAGGGGAAAGCTGTAACTCTGTGAGATGATTTCACTGAACACAAAGAAGTTTCTCAGAAAGCTTCGTTCCCTTTGTAATCAGAGGATATTTCCTTTGGCCCTATAGTCTTCAAAGGGATCCGAAATATCTGCTCTCAGATTCCACAGAAATAAGGCTAGCAAAGAGATCCACGAAATACAGATGTAACTCTGTGATATGAATGAACAGAACACTAAGCAGTTTCTCAGAAAGCTTCTTTCCAGATTTCATCTGAGGATATTTCCTGTTTCACCCTAGCCCTCTATGGGCTGCCAAATATCACTTTGCCAATTCCACAAGAACTGTCTTAGCGAAAGGCTTCTTGAGGGGAAAGCTGTAACTCTGTGAGGTGATTTCACAGAACACAAAGAAGTTTCTCAGAAAGCTTCCTTTTCTTTGTTATCGGAGGATATTTCCTTTGGCCCTATAGTCTTCAAAGGGATCCGAAATATCTGTTCTCAGATTCCACAGAAATAAGGCTAGCAAAGAGATCCACGAAATACAGATGTAACTCTGTGAGTGGAAGTCACACATCACAGAGCAGTTTCTCAGAAAGCTTCTTTCCAGATTTCATCTGAGGATATTTCCTTTTTCACCATAGCCCTCTATGGGCTTCCAAATATCACTTTGCCAATTCCACAAGAACTGTCTTAGCGAAAGGCTTCTTGAGGGGAAAGCTGTAACTCTGTGAGATGATTTCACAGAACACAAAGAAGTTTCTCAGAAAGCTTCTTTCTCTCTTTTATCGGAGGATATTTCCTTTGTCCCTATAGTCTTCAAAGGAATCAGAAATATCTGTTCTCAGATTCCACAGAAATAAGGCTAGCAAAGAGATCCACGAAATACAGATGTAATTCTGTGAGATGAATGAACAGAACACTAAGCAGTTTCTCAGAAAGCTTCTTTCCAGATTTCATCTGAGGATATTTCTTTTTTCACCATAGCCCTCTATGGGCTTCCAAATATCACTTTGCCAATTCCACAAGAACTGTCTTAGCGAAAGGCTTCTTGAGGGGAAAGCTGTAACTCTGTGAGATGATTTCACTGAACACAAAGAAGTTTCTCAGAAAGCTTCTTTCTCTTTGTTATCCGAGGATATTTCCCTTGGCCCTATAGTCTTCAAAGGGATCCGAAATATCTGTTCTCAGATTCCACAGACATAAGGCTAGCAAAGAGATCCACAAAATACAGATGTAACTCTGAGAGATGAATGAACAGAAAACTAGGCAGTTTTCAGAAACTTCTTTCCAGATTTCATCTGAGGATATTTCCTTTTTCACCATAGCCCTCTATGGGCTGCCAAATATCACTTTGCCAATTCCACAAGAACTGTCTTAGCGAAAGGCTTCTTGAGGGGAAAGCTGTAACTCTGTGAGATGATTTCACAGAACACAAAGAAGTTTCTCAGAAAGCTTCTTTCTCTCTTTTATCGGAGGATATTTCCTTTGTCCCTATAGTCTTCAAAGGGATCAGAAATATCTGTTCTCAGATTCCACAGAAATAAGGCTAGCAAAGAGATCCACGATATACAGATGTAATTCTGTGAGATGAATGAACAGAACACTAAGCAGTTTCTCAGAAAGCTTGTTTCCAGATTTCATCTGAGGAATTTACTTTTCCACCATAGCCCTCTTTGGGCTTCCAAATATCACTTTGCCAATTCCACAAGAACTGTCTTAGCGAAAGGCTTCTTGAGGGGAAAGCTGTAACTCTGTGAGATGATTTCACAGAACACAAAGATGTTTCTCAGAAAGCTTCCTTCTCTTTGTTATCGGAGGATATTTCCTTGGGCCCTATAGTCTTCAAAGGGATCCGAAATATCTCTTCTCAGATTCCACAGAAATAAGGCTAGCAAAGAGATCCACGAAATAAAGATGTAACTCTGTGAGTGGAAGTTACACATCACAGAGCAGTTTCTCAGAAAGCTTCTTTCCAGATTTCATCTGAGGATATTTCCTTTTTCACCATAGCCTTCTATGGGCTTCCAAATATCACTTTGCTAATTCCACAAGAACTGTCTTAGCGACAGGCTTCTTGAGGGGAAAGCTGTAACTCTGTGGGATGATTTCACAGAACACAAAGAAGTTTCTCAGAAAGCTTCTTTCTCTTTGTTATCGGAGAATATTTCCTTTGGCCCTATAGTCTTCAAAGGGATCCGAAATATCTGTTCTCAGATTCCACAGAAATAAGGCTAGCAAAGAGATCCACGAAATACAGATGTAATTCTGTGAGATGAATGAACAGAACACTAAGCAGTTTCTGAGAAAGCTTCTTTCCAGATTTCTTCTGAGGATATTTCCTTTTTCACCTAGCCCTCTATGGGCTTCCAAATATCACTTTGCCAATTCCACAAGAACTGTCTTAGCCAAAGTCTTCTTGAGGGGAAAGCTGTAACTCTGTGAGATGATTTCACAGAACACAAAGAAGTTTCTCAGAAAGCTTCCTTCTCTTTGTTATTGGAGGATATTTCCTTTGGCCCTATAGTCTTCAAAGGGATCCGAAATATCTGTTCTCAGATTCCACAGAAATAAGGCTAGCAAAGAGATCCACGAAATACAGATGTAACTCTGTGAGTGGAAGTCACACATCACAGAGCAGTTTCTCAGAAAGCTTCTTTCCAGATTTCATCTGAGGATATTTCCTTTTTCACCATAGCCCTCTAAGGGCTTCCAAATATCACTTTGCCAATTCCACAAGAACTGTCTTAGCGAAAGGCTTCTTGAGGGGAAAGCTGTAACTCTGTGAGATGATTTCACTGAACACAAAGAAATTTCTCAGAAAGCTTCTTTCTCTTTGTTATCCGAGGATATTTCCCTTGGCCCTATAGTCTTCAAAGGGATCCGAAATATTTGTTCTAAGATTCCACAGAAATAAGGCTAGCAAAGAGATCCACAAAATACAGATGCAACTCTGAGAGATGAATGAACAGAACACCAAGCAGTTTTCAGAAAGCTTCTTTCCAGATTTCATCTGAGGATATTTCCTTTTTCACCATAGCCCTCTATGGGCTTCCAAATATCACTTTGCCAATTCCACAAGAACTGTCTTAGCGAAAGGCTTCTTGAGGGGAAAGCTGTAACTCTGTGAGATGATTTCACACAACACAAAGAAATTTCTCAGAAAGCTTCCTTCTCTTTGTTATCGGAGGACATTTCCTTTGGCCCTATAGTCTTCAAAGGCATCCGAAATATCTGTTCTCAGATTCCACAGAAATAAGGCTAGCAAAGAGATCCACGAAATACAGATGTAACTCTGTGAGTGGAAGTTACACATCACAGAGTAGTTTCTCAGAAAGCTTCTTTCCAGATTTCATCTGAGGATATTTCCTTTTTCACCATAGCCCTCTAAGGGCTTCCAAATATCACTTTGCCTATTCCACCAGAACTGTCTTAGCGAAAGGCTTCTTGAGGGGAAAGCTGTGACTCTGTGAGATGATTTCACAGAACACAAAGAAGTTTCTCAGAAAGCTTCCTTCTCTTTGTTATCGGAGGATATTTCCTTTGTCCCTATAGTCTTCAAAGGGATCCGAAATATCTGTTCTCAGATTCCACAGAAATAAGGCTAGCAAGGAGATCCACGAAATACAGATGTAACTCTGTGAGATGAATGAACATTTCACTAAACAGTTTCTCAGTAAGCTTCTTTCCAGAATTCATCTGAGGATATTTCCTTTTTCACCATAGCCCTCTATGTGCTTCCAAATATCACTTTGCCAATTCCACAAGAACTGTCTTAGCGAAAGGCTTCTTGAGGGGAAAGCTGTAACTATGTGAGATGATTTCACAGAACACAAAGAAGTTTCTCAGAAAGCTTCCTTCTCTTTGTTATCGGAGGATATTTCCTTGGGCCCTATAGTCTTCAAAGGGATCCGAAATATCTCTTCTCAGATTCCACAGAAATAAGGCTAGCAAAGAGATCCACGAAATACAGATGTAACTCTGTGAGATGAATGAACAGAACACTAAGCAGTTTCTCAGAAAGCTTCTTTCCAGAATTCATCTGAGGATATTTCCTTTTTCACCATAGCCCTCTGTGGGCTTCCAAATATCACTTTGCCAATTCCACAAGAACTGTCTTAGCGAAAGGCTTCTTGAGGGGAAAGCTGTAACTCTGTGAGATGATTTCACAGAACACAAAGATGTTTCTCAGAAAGCTTCCTTCTCTTTGTTATCGGAGGATATTTCCTTTGTCCCTATAGTCTTCAAAGGGATCCGAAATATCTCTTCTCAGATTCCACAGAAATAAGGCTAGCAAAGAGATCCACGAAATAAAGATGTAACTCTGTGAGTGGAAGTTACACATCACAGAGCAGTTTCTCAGAAAGCTTCTTTCCAGATTTCATCTGAGGATATTTCCTTTTTCACCATAGCCTTCTATGGGCTTCCAAATATCACTTTGCTAATTCCACAAGAACTGTCTTAGCGACAGGCTTCTTGAGGGGAAAGCTGTAACTCTGTGGGATGATTTCACAGAACACAAAGAAGTTTCTCAGAAAGCTTCTTTCTCTTTGTTATCGGAGAATATTTCCTTTGGCCCTATAGTCTTCAAAGGGATCCGAAATATCTGTTCTCAGATTCCACAGAAATAAGGCTAGCAAAGAGATCCACGAAATACAGATGTAACTCTGTGAGATGAATGAACAGAACACTAAGCAGTTTCTGAGAAAGCTTCTTTCCAGATTTCTTCTGAGGATTTTTCCTTTTTCACCTAGCCCTCTATGGGCTTCCAAATATCACTTTGCCAATTCCACAAGAACTGTCTTAGCCAAAGTCTTCTTGAGGGGAAAGCTGTAACTCTGTGAGATGATTTCACAGAACACAAAGAAGTTTCTCAGAAAGCTTCCTTCTCTTTGTTACCGGAGGATATTTCCTTTGGCCCTATAGTCTTCAAAGGGATCCGAAATATCTGTTCTCAGATTCCACAGAAATAAGGCTAGCAAAGAGATCCACGAAATACAGATGTAACTCTGTGAGTGGAAGTTACACATCACAGAGTAGTTTCTCAGAAAGCTTCTTTCCAGATTTCATCTGAGGATATTTCCTTTTTCACCATAGCCCTCTAAGGGCTTCCAAATATCACTTTGCCAATTCCACCAGAACTGTCTTAGCGAAAGGCTTCTTGAGGGGAAAGCTGTGACTCTGTGAGATGATTTCACAGAACACAAAGAAGTTTCTCAGAAAGCTTCCTTCTCTTTGTTATCGGAGGATATTTCCTTTGTCCCTATAGTCTTCAAAGGGATCCGAAATATCTGTTCTCAGATTCCACAGAAATAAGGCTAGCAAAGAGATCCACGAAATACAGATGTAACTCTGTGAGATGAATGAACATTTCACTAAACAGTTTCTCAGTAAGCTTCTTTCCAGAATTCATCTGAGGATATTTCCTTTTTCACCATAGCCCTCTATGTGCTTCCAAATATCACTTTGCCAATTCCACAAGAACTGTCTTAGCGAAAGGCTTCTTGAGGGGAAAGCTGTAACTATGTGAGATGATTTCACAGAACACAAAGAAGTTTCTCAGAAAGCTTCCTTCTCTTTGTTATCGGAGGATATTTCCTTGGGCCCTATAGTCTTCAAAGGGATCCGAAATATCTCTTCTCAGATTCCACAGAAATAAGGCTAGCAAAGAGATCCACGAAATACAGATGTAACTCTGTGAGTGGAAGTTACACATCACAGAGCAGTTTCTCAGAAAGCTTCTTTCCAGATTTCATCTGAGGATATTTCCTTTTTCACCATAGCCCTCTATGGGCTTCCAAATATCACTTTGCCAATTCCACAAGAACTGTCTTAGCGAAAGGCTTCTTGAGGGGAAAGCTGTAACTCTGTGAGATGATTTCACAGAACACAAAGAAGTTTTTAAGAAAGCTTCTTTCTCTTTATTATCAGAGGATATTTCCCTTGGACCTATAGTCTTCAAAGAGATAAGAAATATCTGTTCTCAGATTCCACAGAAATAAGGCTAGCAAAGAGATCCACGAAATACAGATGTAACTCTGAGAGATGAATGAACAGAACACTAAGCAGTTTCTCAGAAAGCTTCTTTCCAGATTTCATCTGAGGATATTTCCTTTTTCACCATAGCCCTCTATGGGCTTCCAAATATCACTTTGCCAATTCCACAAGAACTGTCTTAGCGAAAGGCTTCTTGAGGGGAAAGCTGTAACTCTGTGAGATGATTTCACAGAACACAAAGAAGTTTCTCAGAAAGCTTCCTTCTCTTTGTTATCGGAGGATATTTCCTTTGGCCCTATAGTCTTCAAAGGGATCCGAAATATCTGTTCTCAGATTCCACAGAAATAAGGCTAGCAAAGAGATCCACGAAATACAGATGTAACTCTGTGAGTGGAAGTCACACATCACAGAGCAGTTTCTCAGAAAGCTTCTTTCCAGATTTCATCTGAGGATATTTCCTTTTTCACCATAGCCCTCTATGGGCTTCCAAATATCACTTTGCTAATTCCACAAGAACTGTCTTAGCGAAAGGCTTCTTGAGGGGAAAGCTGTAACTCTGTGAGATGATTTCACAGAACACAAAGAAGTTTCTCAGAAAGCTTCTATCTCTCTTTTATCGGAGGATATTTCCTTTGTCCCTATAGTCTTCAAAGGGATCAGAAATATCTGTTCTCAGATTCCACAGAAATAAGGCTAGCAAAGAGATCCACGAAATACAGACGTAATTCTGTGCGATGAATGAACAGAACACTAAGCAGTTTCTCAGAAAGCTTGTTTCCAGATTTCATCTGAGGATATTTACTTTACCACCATAGCCCTCTATGGGCTTCCAAATATCACTTTGCCAATTCCACAGGAACTGTCTTAGAGAAAGGCTTCTTGAGGGGAAAGCTGTAACTCTGTGAGATGATTTCACAGAACACAAAGAAGTTTCTCAGAAAGCTTCCTTCTCTTTGTTATCGGAGGATATTTCCTTTGGCCCTATAGTCTTCAAAAGGATCCGAAATATCTGTTCTCAGATTCCACAGAAATAAGGCTAGCAAAGAGATCCACGAAATACAGATGTAACTCTGTGAGTGGAAGTCACACATGACAGAGCAGTTTCTCAGAAAGCTTCTTTCCAGATTTCATCAGAGGATATTTCCTTTTTCACCATAGCCCTCTATGGGCTTCCAAATATCACTTTGCCAATTCCACAAGAACTGTCTTAGCGAAAGGCTTCTTGAGGGGAAAGCTGTAACTCTGTGAGATGATTTCACTGAACACAAAGAAGTTTCTCAGAAAGCTTCTTTCTCTTTGTTATCGGAGAATATTTCCTTTGGCCCTATAGTCTTCAAAGGGATCCGAAATATCTGTTCTCAGATTCCACAGAAATAAGGCTAGCAAAGAGATCCACGAAATACAGATGTAACTCTGTGAGATGAATGAACAGAACACTAAGCAGTTTCTCAGAAAGCTTCTTTCCAGAATTCATCTGAGGATATTTCCTTTTTCACCATAGCCCTCTGTGGGCTTCCAAATATCACTTTGCCAATTCCACAAGAACTGTCTTAGCGAAAGGCTTCTTGAGGGGAAAGCTGTAACTCTGTGAGATGATTTCACAGAACACAAAGAAGTTTCTCAGAAAGCTTCCTTCTCTTTGTTATCGGAGGATATTTCCTTGGGCCCTATAGTCTTCAAAGGGATCCGAAATATCTCTTCTCAGATTCCACAGAAATAAGGCTAGCAAAGAGATCCACGAAATACAGATGTAACTCTGTGAGTGGAAGTTACACATCACAGAGCAGTTTCTCAGAAAGCTTCTTTCCAGATTTCATCTGAGGATATTTCCTTTTTCACCATAGCCCTCTATGGGCTTCCAAATATCACTTTGCCAATACCACAATAACTGTCTTAGCGAAAGGCTTCTTGAGGGGAAAGCTGTAACTCTGTGAGATGATTTCACTGAACACAAAGAAGTTTCTCAGAAAGCTTCGTTCCCTTTGTAATCAGAGGATATTTCCTTTGGCCCTATAGTCTTCAAAGGGATCCGAAATATCTGCTCTCAGATTCCACAGAAATAAGGCTAGCAAAGAGATCCACGAAATACAGATGTAACTCTGTGATATGAATGAACAGAACACTAAGCAGTTTCTCAGAAAGCTTCTTTCCAGATTTCATCTGAGGATATTTCCTGTTTCACCCTAGCCGTCTATGGGCTGCCAAATATCACTTTGCCAATTCCACAAGAACTGTCTTAGCGAAAGGCTTCTTGAGGGGAAAGCTGTAACTCTGTGAGGTGATTTCACAGAACACAAAGAAGTTTCTCAGAAAGCTTCCTTTTCTTTGTTATCGGAGGATATTTCCTTTGGCCCTATAGTCTTCAAAGGGATCCGAAATATCTGTTCTCAGATTCCACAGAAATAAGGCTAGCAAAGAGATCCACGAAATACAGATGTAACTCTGTGAGTGGAAGTCACACATCACAGAGCAGTTTCTCAGAAAGCTTGTTTCCAGATTTCATCTGAGGATATTTCCTTTTTCACCATAGCCCTCTATGGGCTTCCAAATATCACTTTGCCAATTCCACAAGAACTGTCTTAGCGAAAGGCTTCTTGAGGGGAAAGCTGTAACTCTGTGAGATGATTTCACAGAACACAAAGAAGTTTCTCAGAAAGCTTCTTTCTCTCTTTTATCGGAGGATATTTCCTTTGTCCCTATAGTCTTCAAAGGGATCAGAAATATCTGTTCTCAGATTCCACAGAAATAAGGCTAGCAAAGAGATCCACGAAATACAGATGTAATTCTGTGAGATGAATGAACAGAACACTAAGCAGTTTCTCAGAAAGCTTCTTTCCAGATTTCATCTGAGGATATTTCCTTTTTCACCATAGCCCTCTATGGGCTTCCAAATATCACTTTGCCAATTCCACAAGAACTGTCTTAGCGAAAGGCTTCTTGAGGGGAAAGCTGTAACTCTGTGAGATGATTTCACTGAACACAAAGAAGTTTCTCAGAAAGCTTCTTTCTCTTTGTTATCCGAGGATATTTCCCTTGGCCCTATAGTCTTCAAAGGGATCCGAAATATCTGTTCTCAGATTCCACAGACATAAGGCTAGCAAAGAGATCCACAAAATACAGATGTAACTCTGAGAGATGAATGAGCAGAAAACTAGGCAGTTTTCAGAAAGCTTCTTTCCAGATTTCATCTGAGGATATTTCCTTTTTCACCATAGCCCTCTATGGGCTGCCAAATATCACTTTGCCAATTCCACAAGAACTGTCTTAGCGAAAGGCTTCTTGAGGGGAAAGCTGTAACTCTGTGAGATGATTTCACAGAACACAAAGAAGTTTCTCAGAAAGCTTCTTTCTCTCTTTTATCGGAGGATATTTCCTTTGTCCCTATAGTCTTCAAAGGGATCAGAAATATCTGTTCTCAGATTCCACAGAAATAAGGCTAGCAAAGAGATCCACGAAATACAGATGTAATTCTGTGAGATGAATGAACAGAACACTAAGCAGTTTCTCAGAAAGCTTCTTTCCAGAATTCATCTGAGGATATTTCCTTTTTCACCATAGCCCTCTGTGGGCTTCCAAATATCACTTTGCCAATTCCACAAGAACTGTCTTAGCGAAAGGCTTCTTGAGGGGAAAGCTGTAACTCTGTGAGATGATTTCACAGAACACAAAGATGTTTCTCAGAAAGCTTCCTTCTCTTTGTTATCGGAGGATATTTCCTTGGGCCCTATAGTCTTCAAAGGGATCCGAAATATCTCTTCTCAGATTCCACAGAAATAAGGCTAGCAAAGAGATCCACGAAATAAAGATGTAACTCTGTGAGTGGAAGTTACACATCACAGAGCAGTTTCTCAGAAAGCTTCTTTCCAGATTTCATCTGAGGATATTTCCTTTTTCACCATAGCCTTCTATGGGCTTCCAAATATCACTTTGCTAATTCCACAAGAACTGTCTTAGCGACAGGCTTCTTGAGGGGAAAGCTGTAACTCTGTGGGATGATTTCACAGAACACAAAGAAGTTTCTCAGAAAGCTTCTTTCTCTTTGTTATCGGAGAATATTTCCTTTGGCCCTATAGTCTTCAAAGGGATCCGAAATATCTGTTCTCAGATTCCACAGAAATAAGGCTAGCAAAGAGATCCACGAAATACAGATGTAACTCTGTGAGATGAATGAACAGAACACTAAGCAGTTTCTGAGAAAGCTTCTTTCCAGATTTCTTCTGAGGATATTTCCTTTTTCACCTAGCCCTCTATGGGCTTCCAAATATCACTTTGCCAATTCCACAAGAACTGTCTTAGCCAAAGTCTTCTTGAGGGGAAAGCTGTAACTCTGTGAGATGATTTCACAGAACACAAAGAAGTTTCTCAGAAAGCTTCCTTCTCTTTGTTATTGGAGGATATTTCCTTTGGCCCTATAGTCTTCAAAGGGATCCGAAATATCTGTTCTCAGATTCCACAGAAATAAGGCTAGCAAAGAGATCCACGAAATACAGATGTAACTCTGTGAGTGGAAGTCACACATCACAGAGCAGTTTCTCAGAAAGCTTCTTTCCAGATTTCATCTGAGGATATTTCCTTTTTCACCATAGCCCTCTAAGGGCTTCCAAATATCACTTTGCCAATTCCACAAGAACTGTCTTAGCGAAAGGCTTCTTGAGGGGAAAGCTGTAACTCTGTGAGATGATTTCACTGAACACAAAGAAATTTCTCAGAAAGCTTCTTTCTCTTTGTTATCCGAGGATATTTCCCTTGGCCCTATAGTCTTCAAAGGGATCCGAAATATTTGTTCTAAGATTCCACAGAAATAAGGCTAGCAAAGAGATCCACAAAATACAGATGCAACACTGAGAGATGAATGAACAGAACACCAAGCAGTTTTCAGAAAGCTTCTTTCCAGATTTCATCTGAGGATATTTCCTTTTTCACCATAGCCCTCTATGGGCTTCCAAATATCACTTTGCCAATTCCACAAGAACTGTCTTAGCGAAAGGCTTCTTGAGGGGAAAGCTGTAACTCTGTGAGATGATTTCACACAACACAAAGAAATTTCTCAGAAAGCTTCCTTCTCTTTGTTATCGGAGGACATTTCCTTTGGCCCTATAGTCTTCAAAGGCATCCGAAATATCTGTTCTCAGATTCCACAGAAATAAGGCTAGCAAAGAGATCCACGAAATACAGATGTAACTCTGTGAGTGGAAGTTACACATCACAGAGTAGTTTCTCAGAAAGCTTCTTTCCAGATTTCATCTGAGGATATTTCCTTTTTCACCATAGCCCTCTAAGGGCTTCCAAATATCACTTTGCCAATTCCACCAGAACTGTCTTAGCGAAAGGCTTCTTGAGGGGAAAGCTGTGACTCTGTGAGATGATTTCACAGAACACAAAGAAGTTTCTCAGAAAGCTTCCTTCTCTTTGTTATCGGAGGATATTTCCTTTGTCCCTATAGTCTTCAAAGGGATCCGAAATATCTGTTCTCAGATTCCACAGAAATAAGGCTAGCAAGGAGATCCACGAAATACAGATGTAACTCTGTGAGATGAATGAACATTTCACTAAACAGTTTCTCAGTAAGCTTCTTTCCAGAATTCATCTGAGGATATTTCCTTTTTCACCATAGCCCTCTATGTGCTTCCAAATATCACTTTGCCAATTCCACAAGAACTGTCTTAGCGAAAGGCTTCTTGAGGGGAAAGCTGTAACTATGTGAGATGATTTCACAGAACACAAAGAAGTTTCTCAGAAAGCTTCCTTCTCTTTGTTATCGGAGGATATTTCCTTGGGCCCTATAGTCTTCAAAGGGATCCGAAATATCTCTTCTCAGATTCCACAGAAATAAGGCTAGCAAAGAGATCCACGAAATACAGATGTAACTCTGTGAGATGAATGAACAGAACACTAAGCAGTTTCTCAGAAAGCTTCTTTCCAGAATTCATCTGAGGATATTTCCTTTTTCACCATAGCCCTCTGTGGGCTTCCAAATATCACTTTGCCAATTCCACAAGAACTGTCTTAGCGAAAGGCTTCTTGAGGGGAAAGCTGTAACTCTGTGAGATGATTTCACAGAACACAAAGATGTTTCTCAGAAAGCTTCCTTCTCTTTGTTATCGGAGGATATTTCCTTTGTCCCTATAGTCTTCAAAGGGATCCGAAATATCTCTTCTCAGATTCCACAGAAATAAGGCTAGCAAAGAGATCCACGAAATAAAGATGTAACTCTGTGAGTGGAAGTTACACATCACAGAGCAGTTTTTCAGAAAGCTTCTTTCCAGATTTCATCTGAGGATATTTCCTTTTTCACCATAGCCTTCTATGGGCTTCCAAATATCACTTTGCTAATTCCACAAGAACTGTCTTAGCGAGAGGCTTCTTGAGGGGAAAGCTGTAACTCTGTGGGATGATTTCACAGAACACAAAGAAGTTTCTCAGAAAGCTTCTTTCTCTTTGTTATCGGAGAATATTTCCTTTGGCCCTATAGTCTTCAAAGGGATCCGAAATATCTGTTCTCAGATTCCACAGAAATAAGGCTAGCAAAGAGATCCACGAAATACAGATGTAACTCTGTGAGATGAATGAACAGAACACTAAGCAGTTTCTGAGAAAGCTTCTTTCCAGATTTCTTCTGAGGATGTTTCCTTTTTCACCTAGCCCTCTATGGGCTTCCAAATATCACTTTGCCAATTCCACAAGAACTGTCTTAGCCAAAGTCTTCTTGAGGGGAAAGCTGTAACTCTGTGAGATGATTTCACAGAACACAAAGAAGTTTCTCAGAAAGCTTCCTTCTCTTTGTTATTGGAGGATATTTCCTTTGGCCCTATAGTCTTCAAAGGGATCCGAAATATCTCTTCTCAGATTCCACAGAAATAAGGCTAGCAAAGAGATCCACGAAATACAGATGTAACTCTGTGAGTGGAAGTCAAACATCACAGAGCAGTTTCTCAGAAAGCTTCTTTCCGGATTTCATCTGAGGATATTTCCTTTTTCACCATAGCCCTCTAAGGGCTTCCAAATATCACTTTGCCAATTCCACCAGAACTGTCTTAGCGAAAGGCTTCTTGAGGGGAAAGCTGTAACTCTGTGAGATGATTTCACTGAACACAAGGAAATTTCTCAGAAAGCTTCTTTCTCTTTGTTATCCGAGGATATTTCCCTTGGCCCTATAGTCTTCAAAGGGATCCGAAATATTTGTTCTAAGATTCCACAGAAATAAGGCTAGCAAAGAGATCCACAAAATACAGATGCAACTCTGAGAGATGAATGAACAGAACACCAAGCAGTTTTCAGAAAGCTTCTTTCCAGATTTCATCTGAGGATATTTCCTTTTTCACCATAGCCCTCTATGGGCTTCCAAATATCACTTTGCCAATTCCAAAAGAACTGTCTTAGCGAAAGGCTTCTTGAGGGGAAAGCTGTAACTCTTTGAGATGATTTCACACAACACAAAGAAATTTCTCAGAAAGCTTCCTTCTCTTTGTTATCGGAGGACATTTCCTTTGGCCCTATAGTCTTCAAAGGCATCCGAAATATCTGTTCTCAGATTCCACAGAAATAAGGCTAGCAAAGAGATCCACGAAATACAGATGTAACTCTGTGAGTGGAAGTTACACATCACAGAGTAGTTTCTCAGAAAGCTTCTTTCCAGATTTCATCTGAGGATATTTCCTTTTTCACCATAGCCCTCTAAGGGCTTCCAAATATCACTTTGCCAATTCCACAATAACTGTCTTAGCGAAAGGCTTCTTGAGGGGAAAGCTGTGACTCTGTGAGATGATTTCACAGAACACAAAGAAGTTTCTCAGAAAGCTTCCTTCTCTTTGTTATCGGAGGATATTTCCTTTGTCCCTATAGTCTTCAAAGGGATCCGAAATATCTGTTCTCAGATTCCACAGAAATAAGGCTAGCAAAGAGATCCACGAAATACAGATGTAACTCTGTGAGATGAATGAACATTTCACTAAACAGTTTCTCAGTAAGCTTCTTTCCAGAATTCATCTGAGGATATTTCCTTTTTCACCATAGCCCTCTGTGGGCTTCCAAATATCACTTTGCCAATTCCACAAGAACTGTCTTAGCGAAAGGCTTCTTGAGGGAAAAGCTGTAACTATGTGAGATGATTTCACAGAACACAAAGAAGTTTCTCAGAAAGCTTCCTTCTCTTTGTTATCGGAGGATATTTCCTTGGGCCCTATAGTCTTCAAAGGGATCCGAAATATCTCTTCTCAGATTCCACAGAAATAAGGCTAGCAAAGAGATCCACGAAATACAGATGTAACTCTGTGAGTGGAAGTTACACATCACAGAGCAGTTTCTCAGAAAGCTTCTTTCCAGATTTCATCTGAGGATATTTCCTTTTTCACCATAGCCCTCTATGGGCTTCCAAATATCACTTTGCCAATTCCACAAGAACTGTCTTAGCGAAAGGCTTCTTGAGGGGAAAGCTGTAACTCTGTGAGATGATTTCACAGAACACAAAGAAGTTTTTAAGAAAGCTTCTTTCTCTTTATTATCAGAGGATATTTCCCTTGGACCTATAGTCTTCAAAGGGATAAGAAATATCTGTTCTCAGATTCCACAGAAATAAGGCTAGCAAAGAGATCCACGAAATACAGATGTAACTCTGAGAGATGAATGAACAGATCACTAAGCAGTTTCTCAGAAAGCTTCTTTCCAGATTTCATCTGAGGATATTTCCTTTTTCACCATAGCCCTCTATGGGCTTCCAAATATCACTTTGCCAATTCCACAAGAACTGTCTTAGCGAAAGGCTTCTTGAGGGGAAAGCTGTAACTCTGTGAGATGATTTCACAGAACACAAAGAAGTTTCTCAGAAAGCTTCCTTCTCTTTGTTATCGGAGGATATTTCCTTTGGCCCTATAGTCTTCAAAGGGATCCGAAATATCTGTTCTCAGATTCCACAGAAATAAGGCTAGCAAAGAGATCCACGAAATACAGATGTAACTCTGTGAGTGGAAGTCACACATCACAGAGCAGTTTCTCAGAAAGCTTCTTTCCAGATTTCATCTGAGGATATTTCCTTTTTCACCATAGCCCTCTATGGGCTTCCAAATATCACTTTGCTAATTCCACAAGAACTGTCTTAGCGAAAGGCTTCTTGAGGGGAAAGCTGTAACTCTGTGAGATGATTTCACAGAACACAAAGAAGTTTCTCAGAAAGCTTCTATCTCTCTTTTATCGGAGGATATTTCCTTTGTCCCTATAGTCTTCAAAGGGATCAGAAATATCTGTTCTCAGATTCCACAGAAATAAGGCTAGCTAAGAGATCCACGAAATACAGATGTAATTCTGTGAGATGAATGAACAGAACACTAAGCAGTTTCTCAGAAAGCTTGTTTCCAGATTTCATCTGAGGATATTTACTTTACCACCATAGCCCTCTATGGGCTTCCAAATATCACTTTGCCAATTCCACAGGAACTGTCTTAGAGAAAGGCTTCTTGAGGGGAAAGCTGTAACTCTGTGAGATGATTTCACAGAACACAAAGAAGTTTCTCAGAAAGCTTCCTTCTCTTTGTTATCGGAGGATATTTCCTTTGGCCCTATAGTCTTCAAAAGGATCCGAAATATCTGTTCTCAGATTCCACAGAAATAAGGCTAGCAAAGAGATCCACGAAATACAGATGTAACTCTGTGAGTGGAAGTCACACATGACAGAGCAGTTTCTCAGAAAGCTTCTTTCCAGATTTCATCAGAGGATATTTCCTTTTTCACCATAGCCCTCTATGGGCTTCCAAATATCACTTTGCCAATTCCACAAGAACTGTCTTAGCGAAAGGCTTCTTGAGGGGAAAGCTGTAACTCTGTGAGATGATTTCACTGAACACAAAGAAGTTTCTCAGAAAGCTTCTTTCTCTTTGTTATCGGAGAATATTTCCTTTGGCCCTATAGTCTTCAAAGGGATCCGAAATATCTGTTCTCAGATTCCACAGAAATAAGGCTAGCAAAGAGATCCACGAAATACAGATGTAACTCTGTGAGATGAATGAACAGAACACTAAGCAGTTTCTCAGAAAGCTTCTTTCCAGAATTCATCTGAGGATATTTCCTTTTTCACCATAGCCCTCTGTGGGCTTCCAAATATCACTTTGCCAATTCCACAAGAACTGTCTTAGCGAAAGGCTTCTTGAGGGGAAAGCTGTAACTCTGTGAGATGATTTCACAGAACACAAAGAAGTTTCTCAGAAAGCTTCCTTCTCTTTGTTATCGGAGGATATTTCCTTGGGCCCTATAGTCTTCAAAGGGATCCGAAATATCTCTTCTCAGATTCCACAGAAATAAGGCTAGCAAAGAGATCCACGAAATACAGATGTAACTCTGTGAGTGGAAGTTACACATCACAGAGCAGTTTCTCAGAAAGCTTCTTTCCAGATTTCATCTGAGGATATTTCCTTTTTCACCATAGCCCTCTATGGGCTTCCAAATATCACTTTGCCAATACCACAATAACTGTCTTAGCGAAAGGCTTCTTGAGGGGAAAGCTGTAACTCTGTGAGATGATTTCACTGAACACAAAGAAGTTTCTCAGAATGCTTCGTTCCCTTTGTAATCAGACTATATTTCCTTTGGCCCTATAGTCTTCAAAGGGATCCGAAATATCTGCTCTCAGATTCCACAGAAATAAGGCTAGCAAAGAGATCCACGAAATACAGATGTAACTCTGTGATATGAATGAACAGAACACTAAGCAGTTTCTCAGAAAGCTTCTTTCCAGATTTCATCTGAGGATATTTCCTGTTTCACCCTAGCCCTCTATGGGCTTCCAAATATCACTTTGCCAATTCCACAAGAACTGTCTTAGCGAAAGGCTTCTTGAGGGGAAAGCTGTAACTCTGTGAGATGATTTCACAGAATACAAAGAAGTTTCTCAGAAAGCTTCCTTCCCTTTGTTATCGGAGGATATTTCCTTTGGCCCTATAGACTTCAAAGGGATCCGAAATATCTGTTCTCAGATTCCACAGAAATAAGGCTAGCAAAGAGATCCACGAAATACAGATGTAACTCTGTGAGTGGAAGTCACACATCACAGAGCAGTTTCTCAGAAAGCTTCTTTCCAGATTTCATCTGAGGATATT
Organism: Macaca nemestrina; assembly: GCF_043159975.1. Classification (NCBI taxonomy): domain Eukaryota; kingdom Metazoa; phylum Chordata; class Mammalia; order Primates; family Cercopithecidae; genus Macaca; species Macaca nemestrina. Next base: position 104,270,781 of record NC_092132.1, on the reverse strand, counting down.
TCCTTTTTCACCATAGCCCTCTATGGGCTTCCAAATATCACTTTGCCAATTCCACAAGAACTGTCTTAGCGAAAGGCTTCTTGAGGGGAAAGCTGTAACTCTGTGAGATGATTTCACAGAACACAAAGAAGTTTCTCAGAAAGCTTCTTTCTCTCTTTTATCGGAGGATATTTCCTTTGTCCCTATAGTCTTCAAAGGGATCAGAAATATCTGTTCTCAGATTCCACAGAAATAAGGCTAGCAAAGAGATCCACGAAATACAGATGTAATTCTGTGAGATGAATGAACAGAACACTAAGCAGTTTCTCAGAAAGCTTCTTTCCAGATTTCATCTGAGGATATTTCCTTTTTCACCATAGCCCTCTATGGGCTTCCAAATATCACTTTGCCAATTCCACAAGAACTGTCTTAGCGAAAGGCTTCTTGAGGGGAAAGCTGTAACTCTGTGAGATGATTTCACTGAACACAAAGAAGTTTCTCAGAAAGCTTCTTTCTCTTTGTTATCCGAGGATATTTCCCTTGGCCCTATAGTCTTCAAAGGGATCCGAAATATCTGTTCTCAGATTCCACAGACATAAGGCTAGCAAAGAGATCCACAAAATACAGATGTAACTCTGAGAGATGAATGAACAGAACACTAGGCAGTTTTCAGAAAGCTTCTTTCCAGATTTCATCTGAGGATATTTCCTTTTTCACCATAGCCCTCTATGGGCTGCCAAATATCACTTTGCCAATTCCACAAGAACTGTCTTAGCGAAAGGCTTCTTGAGGGGAAAGCTGTAACTCTGTGAGATGATTTCACAGAACACAAAGAAGTTTCTCAGAAAGCTTCTTTCTCTCTTTTATCGGAGGATATTTCCTTTGTCCCTATAGTCTTCAAAGGGATCAGAAATATCTGTTCTCAGATTCCACAGAAATAAGGCTAGCAAAGAGATCCACGAAATACAGATGTAATTCTGTGAGATGAATGAACAGAACACTAAGCAGTTTCTCAGAAAGCTTGTTTCCAGATTTCATCTGAGGAATTTACTTTTCCACCATAGCCCTCTTTGGGCTTCCAAATATCACTTTGCCAATTCCACAAGAACAGTCTTAGCGAAAGGCTTCTTGAGGGGAAAGCTGTAACTCTGTGAGATGATTTCACAGAACACAAAGATGTTTCTCAGAAAGCTTCCTTCTCTTTGTTATCGGAGGATATTTCCTTTGGCCCTATAGTCTTCAAAGGGATCCGAAATATCTGTTCTCAGATTCCACAGAAATAAGGCTAGCAAAGAGATCCACGAAATACAGATGTAACTCTGTGAGATGAATGAACAGAACACTAAGCAGTTTCTCAGAAAGCTTCTTTCCAGAATTCATCTGAGGATATTTCCTTTTTCACCATAGCCCTCTGTGGGCTTCCAAATATCACTTTGCCAATTCCACAAGAACTGTCTTAGCGAAAGGCTTCTTGAGGGGAAAGCTGTAACTCTGTGAGATGATTTCACAGAACACAAAGATGTTTCTCAGAAAGCTTCCTTCTCTTTGTTATCGGAGGATATTTCCTTGGGCCCTATAGTCTTCAAAGGGATCCGAAATATCTCTTCTCAGATTCCACAGAAATAAGGCTAGCAAAGAGATCCACGAAATAAAGATGTAACTCTGTGAGTGGAAGTTACACATCACAGAGTAGTTTCTCAGAAAGCTTCTTTCCAGATTTCATCTGAGGATATTTCCTTTTTCACCATAGACCTCTATGGGCTGCCAAATATCACTTTGCCAATTCCACAAGAACTGTCTTAGCGAAAGGCTTCTTGAGGGGAAAGCTGTAACTCTGTGAGATGATTTCACAGAACACAAAGAAGTTTCTCAGAAAGCTTCCTTCCCTTTGTTATCGGAGGATATTTCCTTTGGCCCTATAGACTTCAAAGGGATCCGAAATATCTGTTCTCAGATTCCACAGAAATAAGGCTAGCAAAAGATTCACGAAATACAGATGTAACTCTGTGAGATGAATGAACAGAACACTAAACAGTTTCTCAGAAAGCTTCTTTCCAGATTTCATCTGAGGATATTTCCTTTTTCACCATAGCCCTCTATGGGCTTCCAAATATCACTTTGCCAATTCCACAAGAACTGTCTTAGCGAAAGGCTTCTTGAGGGGACAGCTGTAACTCTGTGAGATGATTTCACAGAACACAAAGAAGTTTCTCAGAAAGCTTCCTTCTCTTTGTTATCGGAGAATATTTCCTTTGGCCCTATAGACTTCAAAGGGATCCGAAGTATCTGTTCTCAGATTCCACAGAAATAAGGCTAGCAAAGAGATCCACGAAATACAGATGTAACTCTGTGAGTGGAAGTTACACATCACAGAGCAGTTTCTCAGAAAGCTTCTTTCCAGATTTCATCTGAGGATATTTCCTTTTTCACCATAGCCTTCTATGGGCTTCCAAATATCACTTTGCTAATTCCACAAGAACTGTCTTAGCGACAGGCTTCTTGAGGGGAAAGCTGTAACTCTGTGGGATGATTTCACAGAACACAAAGAAGTTTCTCAGAAAGCTTCTTTCTCTTTGTTATCGGAGAATATTTCCTTTGGCCCTATAGTCTTCAAAGGGATCCGAAATATTTGTTCTAAGATTCCACAGAAATAAGGCTAGCAAAGAGATCCACAAAATACAGATGCAACTCTGAGAGATGAATGAACAGAACACCAAGCAGTTTTCAGAAAGCTTCTTTCCAGATTTCATCTGAGGATATTTCCTTTTTCACCATAGCCCTCGATGGGCTTCCAAATATCACTTTGCCAATTCCAAAAGAACTGTCTTAGCGAAAGGCTTCTTGAGGGGAAAGCTGTAACTCTGTGAGATGATTTCACACAACACAAAGAAATTTCTCAGAAAGCTTCCTTCTCTTTGTTATCGGAGGACATTTCCTTTGGCCCTATAGTCTTCAAAGGCATCCGAAATATCTGTTCTCAGATTCCACAGAAATAAGGCTAGCAAAGAGATCCACGAAATACAGATGTAACTCTGTGAGTGGAAGTTACACATCACAGAGTAGTTTCTCAGAAAGCTTCTTTCCAGATTTCATCTGAGGATATTTCCTTTTTCACCATAGCCCTCTAAGGGCTTCCAAATATCACTTTGCCAATTCCACCAGAACTGTCTTAGCGAAAGGCTTCTTGAGGGGAAAGCTGTGACTCTGTGAGATGATTCCACAGAACAGAAAGAAGTTTCTCAGAAAGCTTCCTTCTCTTTGTTATCGGAGGATATTTCCTTTGTCCCTATAGTCTTCAAAGGGATCCGAAATATCTGTTCTCAGATTCCACAGAAATAAGGCTAGCAAAGAGATCCACGAAATACAGATGTAACTCTGTGAGATGAATGAACATTTCACTAAACAGTTTCTCAGTAAGCTTCTTTCCAGAATTCATCTGAGGATATTTCCTTTTTCACCATAGCCCTCTGTGGGCTTCCAAATATCACTTTGCCAATTCCACAAGAACTGTCTTAGCGAAAGGCTTCTTGAGGGGAAAGCTGTAACTATGTGAGATGATTTCACAGAACACAAAGAAGTTTCTCAGAAAGCTTCCTTCTCTTTGTTATCGGAGGATATTTCCTTGGGCCCTATAGTCTTCAAAGGGATCCGAAATATCTCTTCTCAGATTCCACAGAAATAAGGCTAGCAAAGAGATCCACGAAATACAGATGTAACTCTGTGAGTGGAAGTTACACATCACAGAGCAGTTTCTCAGAAAGCTTCTTTCCAGATTTCATCTGAGGATATTTCCTTTTTCACCATAGCCCTCTATGGGCTTCCAAATATCACTTTGCCAATTCCACAAGAACTGTCTTAGCGAAAGGCTTCTTGAGGGGAAAGCTGTAACTCTGTGAGATGATTTCACAGAACACAAAGAAGTTTTTAAGAAAGCTTCTTTCTCTTTATTATCAGAGGATATTTCCCTTGGACCTATAGTCTTCAAAGGGATAAGAAATATCTGTTCTCAGATTCCACAGAAATAAGGCTAGCAAAGAGATCCACGAAATACAGATGTAACTCTGAGAGATGAATGAACAGAACACTAAGCAGTTTCTCAGAAAGCTTCTTTCCAGATTTCATCTGAGGATATTTCCTTTTTCACCATAGCCCTCTATGGGCTTCCAAATATCACTTTGCCAATTCCACAAGAACTGTCTTAGCGAAAGGCTTCTTGAGGGGAAAGCTGTAACTCTGTGAGATGATTTCACAGAACACAAAGAAGTTTCTCAGAAAGCTTCCTTCTCTTTGTTATCGGAGGATATTTCCTTTGGCCCTATAGTCTTCAAAGGGATCCGAAATATCTGTTCTCAGATTCCACAGAAATAAGGCTAGCAAAGAGATCCACGAAATACAGATGTAACTCTGTGAGTGGAAGTCACACATCACAGAGCAGTTTCTCAGAAAGCTTCTTTCCAGATTTCATCTGAGGATATTTCCTTTTTCACCATAGCCCTCTATGGGCTTCCAAATATCACTTTGCTAATTCCACAAGAACTGTCTTAGCGAAAGGCTTCTTGAGGGGAAAGCTGTAACTCTGTGAGATGATTTCACAGAACACAAAGAAGTTTCTCAGAAAGCTTCTATCTCTCTTTTATCGGAGGATGTTTCCTTTGTCCCTATAGTCTTCAAAGGGATCAGAAATATCTGTTCTCAGATTCCACAGAAATAAGGCTAGCTAAGAGATCCACGAAATACAGATGTAATTCTGTGAGATGAATGAACAGAACACTAAGCAGTTTCTCAGAAAGCTTGTTTCCAGATTTCATCTGAGGATATTTACTTTACCACCATAGCCCTCTATGGGCTTCCAAATATCACTTTGCCAATTCCACAGGAACTGTCTTAGAGAAAGGCTTCTTGAGAGGAAAGCTGTAACTCTGTGAGATGATTTCACAGAACACAAAGAAGTTTCTCAGAAAGCTTCCTTCTCTTTGTTATCGGAGGATATTTCCTTTGGCCCTATAGTCTTCAAAAGGATCCGAAATATCTGTTCTCAGATTCCACAGAAATAAGGCTAGCAAAGAGATCCACGAAATACAGATGTAACTCTGTGAGTGGAAGTCACACATGACAGAGCAGTTTCTCAGAAAGCTTCTTTCCAGATTTCATCAGAGGATATTTCCTTTTTCACCATAGCCCTCTATGGGCTTCCAAATATCACTTTGCCAATTCCACAAGAACTGTCTTAGCGAAAGGCTTCTTGAGGGGAAAGCTGTAACTCTGTGAGATGATTTCACTGAACACAAAGAAGTTTCTCAGAAAGCTTCTTTCTCTTTGTTATCGGAGAATATTTCCTTTGGCCCTATAGTCTTCAAAGGGATCCGAAATATCTGTTCTCAGATTCCACAGAAATAAGGCTAGCAAAGAGATCCACGAAATACAGATGTAACTCTGTGAGATGAATGAACAGAACACTAAGCAGTTTCTCAGAAAGCTTCTTTCCAGAATTCATCTGAGGATATTTCCTTTTTCACCATAGCCCTCTGTGGGCTTCCAAATATCACTTTGCCAATTCCACAAGAACTGTCTTAGCGAAAGGCTTCTTGAGGGGAAAGCTGTAACTCTGTGAGATGATTTCACAGAACACAAAGAAGTTTCTCAGAAAGCTTCCTTCTCTTTGTTATCGGAGGATATTTCCTTGGGCCCTATAGTCTTCAAAGGGATCCGAAATATCTCTTCTCAGATTCCACAGAAATAAGGCTAGCAAAGAGATCCACGAAATACAGATGTAACTCTGTGAGTGGAAGTTACACATCACAGAGCAGTTTCTCAGAAAGCTTCTTTCCAGATTTCATCTGAGGATATTTCCTTTTTCACCATAGCCCTCTATGGGCTTCCAAATATCACTTTGCCAATACCACAATAACTGTCTTAGCGAAAGGCTTCTTGAGGGGAAAGCTGTAACTCTGTGAGATGATTTCACTGAACACAAAGAAGTTTCTCAGAATGCTTCGTTCCCTTTGTAATCAGAGGATATTTCCTTTGGCCCTATAGTCTTCAAAGGGATCCGAAATATCTGCTCTCAGATTCCACAGAAATAAGGCTAGCAAAGAGATCCACGAAATACAGATGTAACTCTGTGATATGAATGAACAGAACACTAAGCAGTTTCTCAGAAAGCTTCTTTCCAGATTTCATCTGAGGATATTTCCTGTTTCACCCTAGCCCTCTATGGGCTTCCAAATATCACTTTGCCAATTCCACAAGAACTGTCTTAGCGAAAGGCTTCTTGAGGGGAAAGCTGTAACTCTGTGAGATGATTTCACAGAACACAAAGAAGTTTCTCAGAAAGCTTCCTTCCCTTTGTTATCGGAGGATATTTCCTTTGGCCCTATAGACTTCAAAGGGATCCGAAATATCTGTTCTCAGATTCCACAGAAATAAGGCTAGCAAAGAGATCCACGAAATACAGATGTAACTCTGTGAGTGGAAGTCACACATCACAGAGCAGTTTCTCAGAAAGCTTCTTTCCAGATTTCATCTGAGGATATTTCCTTTTTCACCATAGCCCTCTATGGGCTTCCAAATATCACTTTGCCAATTCCACAAGAACTGTCTTAGCGAAAGGCTTCTTGAGGGGAAAGCTGTAACTCTGTGAGATGATTTCACAGAACACAAAGAAGTTTCTCAGAAAGCTTCCTTCTCTCTTTTATCGGAGGATATTTCCTTTGTCCCTATAGTCTTCAAAGGGATCAGAAATATCTGTTCTCAGATTCCACAGAAATAAGGCTAGCAAAGAGATCCACGAAATACAGATGTAATTCTGTGAGATGAATGAACAGAACACTAAGCAGTTTCTCAGAAAGCTTCTTTCCAGATTTCATCTGAGGATATTTCCTTTTTCACCATAGCCCTCTATGGGCTTCCAAATATCACTTTGCCAATTCCACAAGAACTGTCTTAGCGAAAGGCTTCTTGAGGGGAAAGCTGTAACTCTGTGAGATGATTTCACAGAACACAAAGAAGTTTCTCAGAAAGCTTCCTTCTCTTTGTTATCCGAGGATATTTCCCTTGGCCCTATAGTCTTCAAAGGGATCCGAAATATCTGTTCTCAGATTCCACAGACATAAGGCTAGCAAAGAGATCCACAAAATACAGATGTAACTCTGAGAGATGAATGAACAGAACACTAGGCAGTTTTCAGAAAGCTTCTTTCCAGATTTCATCTGAGGATATTTCCTTTTTCACCATAGCCCTCTATGGGCTGCGAAATATCACTTTGCCAATTCCACAAGAACTGTCTTAGCGAAAGGCTTCTTGAGGGGAAAGCTGTAACTCTGTGAGATGATTTCACAGAACACAAAGAAGTTTCTCAGAAAGCTTCTTTCTCTCTTTTATCGGAGGATATTTCCTTTGTCCCTATAGTCTTCAAAGGGATCAGAAATATCTGTTCTCAGATTCCACAGAAATAAGGCTAGCAAAGAGATCCACGAAATACAGATGTAATTCTGTGAGATGAATGAACAGAACACTAAGCAGTTTCTCAGAAAGCTTGTTTCCAGATTTCATCTGAGGAATTTACTTTTCCACCATAGCCCTCTTTGGGCTTCCAAATATCACTTTGCCAATTCCACAAGAACTGTCTTAGCGAAAGGCTTCTTGAGGGGAAAGCTGTAACTCTGTGAGATGATTTCACAGAACACAAAGATGTTTCTCAGAAAGCTTCCTTCTCTTTGTTATCGGAGGATATTTCCTTTGGCCCTATAGTCTTCAAAGGGATCCGAAATATCTGTTCTTAGATTCCACAGAAATAAGGCTAGCAAAGAGATCCACGAAATACAGATGTAACTCTGTGAGATGAATGAACAGAACACTAAGCAGTTTCTCAGAAAGCTTCTTTCCAGAATTCATCTGAGGATATTTCCTTTTTCACCATAGCCCTCTGTGGGCTTCCAAATATCACTTTGCCAATTCCACAAGAACTGTCTTAGCGAAAGGCTTCTTGAGGGGAAAGCTGTAACTCTGTGAGATGATTTCACAGAACACAAAGATGTTTCTCAGAAAGCTTCCTTCTCTTTGTTATCGGAGGATATTTCCTTGGGCCCTATAGTCTTCAAAGGGATCCGAAATATCTCTTCTCAGATTCCACAGAAATAAGGCTAGCAAAGAGATCCACGAAATAAAGATGTAACTCTGTGAGTGGAAGTTACACATCACAGAGTAGTTTCTCAGAAAGCTTCTTTCCAGATTTCATCTGAGGATATTTCCTTTTTCACCATAGACCTCTATGGGCTGCCAAATATCACTTTGCCAATTCCACAAGAACTGTCTTAGCGAAAGGCTTCTTGAGGGGAAAGCTGTAACTCTGTGAGATGATTTCACAGAACACAAAGAAGTTTCTCAGAAAGCTTCCTTCCCTTTGTTATCGGAGGATATTTCCTTTGTCCCTATAGACTTCAAAGGGATCCGAAATATCTGTTCTCAGATTCCACAGAAATAAGGCTAGCAAAGAGATTCACGAAATACAGATGTAACTCTGTGAGATGAATGAACAGAACACTAAACAGTTTCTCAGAAAGCTTCTTTCCAGATTTCATCTGAGGATATTTCCTTTTTCACCATAGCCCTCTATGGGCTTCCAAATATCACTTTGCCAATTCCACAAGAACTGTCTTAGCGAAAGGCTTCTTGAGGGGACAGCTGTAACTCTGTGAGATGATTTCACAGAACACAAAGAAGTTTCTCAGAAAGCTTCCTTCTCTTTGTTATCGGAGGATATTTCCTTTGGCCCTATAGACTTCAAAGGGATCCGAAGTATCTGTTCTCAGATTCCACAGAAATAAGGCTAGCAAAGAGATCCACGAAATACAGATGTAACTCTGTGAGTGGAAGTTACACATCACAGAGCAGTTTCTCAGAAAGCTTCTTTCCAGATTTCATCTGAGGATATTTCCTTTTTCACCATAGCCTTCTATGGGCTTCCAAATATCACTTTGCTAATTCCACAAGAACTGTCTTAGCGACAGGCTTCTTGAGGGGAAAGCTGTAACTCTGTGGGATGATTTCACAGAACACAAAGAAGTTTCTCAGAAAGCTTCTTTCTCTTTGTTATCGGAGAATATTTCCTTTGGCCCTATAGTCTTCAAAGGGATCCGAAATATTTGTTCTAAGATTCCACAGAAATAAGGCTAGCAAAGAGATCCACAAAATACAGATGCAACTCTGAGAGATGAATGAACAGAACACCAAGCAGTTTTCAGAAAGCTTCTTTCCAGATTTCATCTGAGGATATTTCCTTTTTCACCATAGCCCTCTATGGGCTTCCAAATATCACTTTGCCAATTCCAAAAGAACTGTCTTAGCGAAAGGCTTCTTGAGGGGAAAGCTGTAACTCTGTGAGATGATTTCACACAACACAAAGAAATTTCTCAGAAAGCTTCCTTCTCTTTGTTATCGGAGGACATTTCCTTTGGCCCTATAGTCTTCAAAGGCATCCGAAATATCTGTTCTCAGATTCCACAGAAATAAGGCTAGCAAAGAGATCCACGAAATACACATGTAACCCTATGAGTGGAAGTTACACATCACAGAGTAGTTTCTCAGAAAGCTTCTTTCCAGATTTCATCTGAGGATATTTCCTTTTTCACCATAGACCTCTATGGGCTGCCAAATATCACTTTGCCAATTCCACAAGAACTGTCTTAGCGAAAGGCTTCCTGAGAGGAAAGCTGTAACTCTGTGAGATGATTTCACAGAACACAAAGAACTTTCCCAGAAAGCTTCTTTCTCTCTTTTATCGGAGGATATTTCCTTTGTCCCTATAGTTTTCAAAGGGATCCGAAATATCTGTTCTCAGATTCCACAGAAATAAGGCTAGCAAAGAGATCCAAGAAATACAGATGTAACCCTCTGAGATGAATGAACAGAACACTAAGCAGTTTCTCAGAAAGCTTCTTAACAAATTTCATCTGAGGATATTTCCTTTTTCACCATAGCCCTCTATGGGCTTCCAAATATCACTTTGCCAATTCCACAAGAACTGTCATAGCGAAAGGCTTCTTGAGGGGAAAGCTGTAACTCTGTGAGATGATTTCACTGAACACAAAGAAGATTCTCAGAAAGCTTCTTTCTCTTTGTTATCAGAGGATATTTCCTTTGGCCCTATAGTCTTCAACGGGATCCGAAATATCTGTTCTCAGATTCCACAGAAATAAGGCTAGCAAAGAGATCCACAAAATACAGATGTAACTCTGAGAGATGAATTAACAGAACACTAGGCAGTTTTCAGAAAGCTTCTTTCCAGATTTCATCTGAGGATATTTCCTTTTTCACCATAGCCCTCTATGGGCTTCCAAATATCACTTTGCCAATTCCACAAGAACTGTCTTAGCGGAAGGCTTCTTGAGGGGAAAGCTGTTACGCTGTGAGATGATTTCACAGAACACAAAGAAGTTTCTCAGAAAGCTTCCTTCTCTTTGTTACCGGAGGATATTTCCTTTGGCCCTATAGTCTTCAAAGGGATCCGAAATATCTGTTCTCAGATTCCACAGAAATAAGGCTAGCAAAGAGATCCACGAAATACAGATGTCACTCTGTGAATGGAAGTTACACATCACAGAGTAGTTTCTCAGAAAGCTTCTTTCCAGATTTCATCTGAGGATATTTCCTTTTTCACCATAGCCCTCTATGGGCTTCCAAATATCACTTTGCCAATTCCACCAGAACTGTCTTAGCGAAAGGCTTCTTGAGGGGAAAGCTGTGACTCTGTGAGATGATTTCACAGAACACAAAGAAGTTTCTCAGAAAGCTTCCTTCTCTTTGTTATCGGAGGATATTTCCTTTGTCCCTATAGTCTTCAAAGGGATCCGAAATATCTGTTCTCAGATTCCACAGAAATAAGGCTAGCAAAGAGATCCACGAAATACAGATGTAATTTTGTGAGATGAATGAACAGAACACTAAGCAGTTTCTCAGAAAGCTTCTTTCCAGATTTCATCTGAGGATATTTACTTTTCCACCATAGCCCTCTATGGGCTTCCAAATATCACTTTGCCAATTCCACAGGAACTGTCTTGGAGAAAGGCTTCTTGAGGGGAAATCTGTAACTCTGTGAGATGATTTCACAGAACACAAAGAAGTTTCTCAGAAAGCTTCCTTCTCTTTGTTATCGGAGGATATTTCCTTTGGCCCTATAGTCTTCAAAAGGATCCGAAATATCTGTTCTCAGATTCCACAGAAATAAGGCTAGCAAAGAGATCCACGAAATACAGATGTAACTCTGTGAGTGGAAGTCACACATGACAGAGCAGTTTCTCAGAAAGCTTCTTTCCAGATTTCATCAGAGGATATTTCCTTTTTCACCATAGCCCTCTAAGTGCTTCCAAATATCACTTTGCCAATTCCACAAGAACTGTCTTAGCGAAAGGCTTCTTGAGGGGAAAGCTGTAACTCTGTGAGATGATTTCACTGAACACAAAGAAGTTTCTCAGAAGCCTTCTTTCCCTTTGTTATCGGAGGATATTTCCTTTGGCCCTATAGTCTTCAAATGGATCCGAAATATCTGTTCTCAGATTCCACAGAAATAAGGCTAGCAAAGAGATCCACGAAATACAGATGTAACTCTGTGATATGAATGAACAGAACACTAAGCAGTTTCTCAGAAAGCTTCTTTCCAGATTTCATCTGAGGATATTTCCTTTTTCACCATAGCCCTCTATGGGCTTCCAAATATCACTTTGCCAATTCCACAAGAACTGTCTTAGCGAAAGGCTTCTTGAGGGGAACGCTGTAACTCTGTGAGACGATTTCACAGAACACAAAGAAGTTTCTCAGAAAGCTTCCTTCTCTTTGTTATCGGAGGATATTTAGTTTGGCCCTATAGTCTTCAAAGGGATCCGAAATATCTGTTCTCAGATTCCACAGAAATAAGGCTAGCAAAGAGATCCACGAAATACAGATGTAACTCTGTGAGTGGAAGTCACACATCATAGAGCAGTTTCTCAGAAAGCTTCTTTCCAGATTTCATCTGAGGATATTTCCTTTTTCAACATAGCCCTCTATGGGCTTCCAAATATCACTTTGCCAATTCCACAAGAACTGTCTTAGCGAAAGGCTTCTTGAGGGGAAAGCTGTAACTCTGTGAGATGATTTCACAGAACACAAAGAAGTTTCTCAGAAAGCTTCTTTCTCTTTGTTATCGGAGGATATTTCCCTTGGACCTGTAGTCTTCAAAGGGATCCGAAATATCTGTTCTCAGATTCCACAGAAATAAGGCTAGCAAAGAGATCCACGAAATACAGATGTAACTCTGTGAGTGGAAGTCACACATCACAGAGCAGTTTCTCAGAAAGCTTCTTTCCAGATTTCATCTGAGGATATTTTCTTTTCCACCATAGCCCTCTATGGGCTTCCAAATATCACTTTGTCAATTCCACACGAACTGTCTTAGAGAAAGGCTTCTTGAGGGGAAAGCTGTAACTCTGTGAGATGATTTCACAGAACACAAAGAAGTTTCTCAGAAAGCTTCCTTCTCTTTGTTATCGGAGGATATTTCCTTTGGCCCTATAGTCTTCAAAAAGATCCGAAATATCTGTTCTCAGATTCCACAGAAAAAAGGCTAGCAAAGAGATCCACGAAATACAGATGTAACTCTGTGAGTGGAAGTCACACATGACAGAGCAGTTTCTCAGAAAGCTTCTTTCCAGATTTCATCAGAGGATATTTCCTTTTTCACCATAGCCCTCTAAGGGTTTCCAAATATCCCTTTGCCAATTCCATAAGAACTGTCTTAGCGAAAGGCTTCTTGAGGGGAAAGCTGTAACTCTGTGAGATGATTTCACAGAACACAAAGAAGTTTCTCAGAAAGCTTCTTTCTCTTTGTTATCGGAGAATATTTCCTTTGTCCCTATAGTCTTCAAAGGGATCCGAAATATCTGTTCTCAGATTCCACAGAAATAAGTCTAGCAAAGAGATCCACGAAATACAGATGTAACTCTGTGAGATGAATGAACAGAACACTAAGCAGTTTCTCAGAAAGCTTCTTTTCAGAATTCATCTGAGGATATTTCCTTTTTCACCATAGCCCTCTGTGGGCTTCCAAATATCACTTTGCCAATTCCACAAGAACTGTCTTAGCGAAAGGCTTCTTGAGTGGAAAGCTGTAACTCTGTGAGATGATTTCACAGAACACAAAGATGTTTCTCAGAAAGCTTCCTTTTCTTTGTTATCGGAGGATATTTCCTTGGGCCCTATAGTCTTCAAAGGGATCCGAAATATCTGTTCTCAGATTCCACAGAAATAAGGCTAGCAAAGAGATCCACGAAATACAGATGTAACTCTGTGAGTGGAAGTTACACATCACAGAGCAGTTTCTCAGAAAGCTTCTTTCCAGATTTCATCTGAGGATATTTCCTTTTTCACCATAGCCCTCTATGGGCTTCCAAATATCACTTTGCCAATTCCACAACAACTGTCTTAGCGAAAGGCTTCTTGAGGGGAAAGCTGTAACTCTGTGAGATGATTTCACTGAACACAAAGAAGTTTCTCAGAAAGCTTCTTTCCCATTGTTATCGGAGGATATTTCCTTTGTCCCTATAGTCTTCAAAGGGATCCGAAATATCTGTTCTCAAATTCCACAGAAATAAGGCTAGCAAAGAGATCCACGAAATACAGATGTAACTCTGTGAGATGAATGAACAGAACACTAAGCAGTTTCTAAGAAAGCTTCTTTCCAGAATTCATCTGAGGATAATTCCTTTTTCACCATAGCCCTCTGTGGGCTTCCAAATATCACTTTGCCAATTCCACAAGAACTGTCTTAGCGAAAGGCTTCTTGAGGGGAACGCTGTAACTCTGTGAGATGTTTTCACAGAACACAAAGAAGTTTCTCAGAAAGCTTCCTTCTCTTTGTTATCGGAGGATATTTCCTTTGTCCCTATAGTCTTCAAAGGGATCCGAAATATCTGTTCTCAGATTCCACAGAAATAAGGCTAGCAAAGAGATCCACGAAATACAGATGTAACTTTGTGAGTGGAAGTCACACATCATAGAGCAGTTTCTCAGAAAGCTTCTTTCCAGATTTCATCTGAGGATATTTCCTTTTTCAACATAGCCCTCTATGGGCTTCCAAATATCACTTTGCCAATTCCACAAGAACTGTCTTAGCGAAAGGCTTCTTGAGGGGAAAGCTGTAACTCTGTGAGATGATTTCACAGAACACAAAGAAGTTTCTCAGAAAGCTTCTTTCTCTTTGTTATCGGAGGATATTTCCCTTGGACCTAGTGTCTTCAAAGGGATCCGAAATATCTGTTCTCAGATTCCACAGAAATAAGGCTAGCAAAGAGATCCACGAAATACAGATGTAACTCTGAGAGATGAATGAACAGAACACTAAGCAGTTTCTCAGAAAGCTTCTTTCCAGATTTCATCTGAGGATATTTCCTTTTTCACCATAGCCCTCTATGGGCTTCCAAATATCACTTTGCCAATTCCACAAGAACTGTCTTAGCGAAAGGCTTCTTGAGGGGAAAGCTGTAACTCTGTGAGATGATTTCACAGAACACAAAGAAGTTTCTCAGAAAGCTTCCTTCTCTTTGTTATCGGAGGATATTTCCTTTGGCCCTATAGTCTTCAAAGGGATCCGAAATATCTGTTCTCAGATTCCACAGAAATAAGGCTAGCAAAGAGATCCACGAAATACAGATGTAACTCTGTGAGTGGAAGTCACACATCACAGAGCAGTTTCTCAGAAAGCTTCTTTCCAGATTTCATCTGAGGATATTTCCTTTTTCACCATAGCCCTCTATGGGCTTCCAAATATCACTTTGCCAATTCCACAAGAACTGTCTTAGCGAAAGGCTTCTTGAGGGGAAAGCTGTAACTCTGTGAGATGATTTCACAGAACACAAAGAAGTTTCTCAGAAAGCTTCTTTCTCTCTTTTATCGGAGGATATTTCCTTTGTCCCTATAGTCTTCAAAGGGATCCGAAATATCTGTTCTCAGATTCCACAGAAATAAGGCTAGCAAAGAGATACACGAAATACAGATGTAATTCTGTGAGATGAATGAACAGAACACTAAGCAGTTTCTCAGAAAGCTTGTTTCCAGATTTCATCTGAGGATATTTACTTTTCCACCCTAGCCCTCTTTGGGCTTCCAAATATCACTTTGCCAATTCCACAGGAACTGTCTTAGAGAAAGGCTTCTTGAGGGGAAAGCTGTAACTCTGTGAGATGATTTCACAGAACACAAAGAAGTTTCTCAGAAAGCATCCTTCTCTTTGTTATCGGAGGATATTTCCTTTGGCCCTATAGTCTTCAAAGGGATCCGAAATATCTGCTCTCAGATTCCACAGAAATAAGGCTAGCAAAGAGATCCACGAAATACAGATGTAACTCTGTGAGTGGAAGTCACACATGACAGAGCAGTTTCTCAGAAAGCTTCTTTCCAGATTTCATCAGAGGATATTTCCTTTTTCACCATAGCCCTCTATGGGCTTCCAAATATCACTTTGCCAATTCCACAAGAACTGTCTTAGCGAAAGGCTTCTTGAGGGGAAAGCTGTAACTCTGTGAGATGATATCACTGAACACAAAGAAGATTCTCAGAAAGCTTCTTTCTCTTTGTTATCGGAGAATATTTCCTTTGGCCCTATAGTCTTCAAAGGGATCCGAAATATCTGTTCTCAGATTCCACAGAAATAAGGCTAGCAAAGAGATCCACGAAATACAGATGTAACTCTGTGAGTGGAAGTCACACATGACAGAGCAGTTTCTCAGAAAGCTTCTTTCCAGATTTCATCAGAGGATATTTCCTTTTTCACCATAGCCCTCTATGGGCTTCCAAATATCACTTTGCCAATTCCACAAGAACTGTCTTAGCGAAAGGCTTCTTGAGGGGAAAGCTGTAACTCTGTGAGATGATTTCACTGAACACAAAGAAGTTTCTCAGAAAGCTTCTTTCTCTTTGTTATCGGAGAATATTTCCTTTGGCCCTATAGTCTTCAAAGGGATCCGAAATATCTGTTCTCAGATTCCACAGAAATAAGGCTAGCAAAGAGATCCACGAAATACAGATGTAACTGTGAGATGAATGAACAGAACACTAAGCAGTTTCTCAGAAAGCTTCTTTCCAGAATTCATTTGAGGATATTTCCTTTTTCACCATAGCCCTCTGTGGGCTTCCAAATATCACTTTGCCAATTCCACAAGAACTGTCTTAGCGAAAGGCTTCTTGAGGGGAAAGCTGTAACTCTGTGAGATGATTTCACAGAACACAAAGAAGTTTCTCAGAAAGCTTCCTTCTCTTTGTTATCGGAGGATATTTCCTTGGGCCCTATAGTCTTCAAAGGGATCCGAAATATCTCTTCTCAGATTCCACAGAAATAAGGCTAGCAAAGAGATCCACGAAATACAGATGTAACTCTGTGAGTGGAAGTTACACATCACAGAGCAGTTTCTCAGAACGCTTCTTTCCAGATTTCATCTGAGGATATTTCCTTTTTCACCATAGCCCTCTATGGGCTTCCAAATATCACTTTGCCAATTCCACAATAACTGTCTTAGCGAAAGGCTTCTTGAGGGGAAAGCTGTAACTCTGTGAGATGATTTCACAGAACACAAAGAAGTTTCTCAGAAAGCTTCTTTCTCTTTGTTATCAGAGGATATTTCCCTTGGACCTATAGTCTTCAAAGGGATAAGAAATATCTGTTCTCAGATTCCACAGAAATAAGGCTAGCAAAGAGATCCACGAAATACAGATGTAACTCTGAGAGATGAATGAACAGAACACTAAGCAATTTCTCAGAAAGCTTCTTTCCAGATTTCATCTGAGGATATTTCCTTTTTCACCATAGCCCTCTATGGGCTTCCAAATATCACTTTGCCAATTCCACAAGAACTGTCTTAGCGAAAGGCTTCTTGAGGGGAAAGCTGTAACTCTGTGAGATGATTTCACAGAACACAAAGAAGTTTCTCAGAAAGCTTCCTTCTCTTTGTTATCGGAGGATATTTCCTTTGGCCCTATAGTCTTCAAAGGGATCCGAAATATCTGTTCTCAGATTCCACAGAAATAAGACTAGCAAAGAGATCCACGAAATACAGATGTAACTCTGTGAGTGGAAGTCACACATCACAGAGCAGTTTCTCAGAAAGCTTCTTTCCAGATTTCATCTGAGGATATTTCCTTTTTCACCATAGCCCTCTATGGGCTTCCAAATATCACTTTGCTAATTCCACAAGAACTGTCTTAGCGAAAGGCTTCTTGAGGGGAAAGCTGTAACTCTGTGAGATGATTTCACAGAACACAAAGAAGTTTCTCAGAAAGCTTCTTTCTCTCTTTTATCGGAGGATATTTCCTTTGTCCCTATAGTCTTCAAAGGGATCAGAAATATCTGTTCTCAGATTCCACAGAAATAAGGCTAGCAAAGAGATCCACGAAATACAGATGTAATTCTGTGAGATGAATGAACAGAACACTAAGCAGTTTCTCAGAAAGCTTGTTTCCAGATTTCATCTGAGGATATTTACTTCACCACCATAGCCCTCTATGGGCTTCCAAATATCACTTTGCCAATTCCACAGGAACTGTCTTAGAGAAAGGCTTCTTGAGGGGAAAGCTGTAACTCTGTGAGATGATTTCACAGAACACAAAGTAGTTTCTCAGAAAGCTTCCTTCTCTTTGTTATCGGAGGATATTTCCTTTGGCCCTATAGTCTTCAAAAGGATCCGAAATATCTGTTCTCAGATTCCACAGAAATAAGGCTAGCAAAGAGATCCACGAAATACAGATGTAACTCTGTGAGTGGAAGTCACACATGACAGAGCAGTTTCTCAGAAAGCTTCTTTCCAGATTTCATCAGAGGATATTTCCTTTTTCAACATAGCCCTCAATGGGCTTCCAAATATCACTTTGCCAATTCCACAAGAACTGTCTTAGCGAAAGGGTTCTTGAGGGGAAAGCTGTAACTCTGTGAGATGATATCACTGAACACAAAGAAGATTCTCAGAAAGCTTCTTTCTCTTTGTTATCGGAGAATATTTCCTTTGGCCCTATAGTCTTCAAAGGGATCCGAAATATCTGTTCTCAGATTCCACAGAAATAAGGCTAGCAAAGAGATCCACGAAATACAGATGTAACTCTGTGAGATGAATGAACAGAACACTAAGCAGTTTCTCAGAAAGCTTCTTTCCAGAATTCATCTGAGGATATTTCCTTTTTCACCATAGCCCTCTGTGGGCTTCCAAATATCACTTTGCCAATTCCACAAGAACTGTCTTAGCGAAAGGCTTCTTGAGGGGAAAGCTGTAACTCTGTGAGATGATTTCACAGAACACAAAGAAGTTTCTCAGAAAGCTTCTATCTCTCTTTTATCGGAGGATATTTCCTTTGTCCCTATAGTCTTCAAAGGGATCAGAAATATCTGTTCTCAGATTCCACAGAAATAAGGCTAGCAAAGAGATCCACGAAATACAGATGTAATTCTGTGAGATGAATGAACAGAACACTAAGCAGTTTCTCAGAAAGCTTGTTTCCAGATTTCATCTGAGGATATTTACTTTACCACCATAGCCCTCTATGGGCTTCCAAATATCACTTTGCCAATTCCACAGGAACTGTCTTAGAGAAAGGCTTCTTGAGGGGAAAGCTGTAACTCTGTGAGATGATTTCACAGAACACAAAGAAGTTTCTCAGAAAGCTTCCTTCTCTTTGTTATCGGAGGATATTTCCTTTGGCCCTATAGTCTTCAAAAGGAACCGAAATATCTGTTCTCAGATTCCACAGAAATAAGGCTAGCAAAGAGATCCACGAAATACAGATGTAACTCTGTGAGTGGAAGTCACACATGACAGAGCAGTTTCTCAGAAAGCTTCTTTCCAGATTTCATCAGAGGATATTTCCTTTTTCACCATAGCCCTCTATGGGCTTCCAAATATCACTTTGCCAATTCCACAAGAACTGTCTTAGCGAAAGGCTTCTTGAGGGGAAAGCTGTAACTCTGTGAGATGATTTCACTGAACACAAAGAAGTTTCTCAGAAAGCTTCTTTCTCTTTGTTATCGGAGAATATTTCCTTTGGCCCTATAGTCTTCAAAGGGATCCGAAATATCTGTTCTCAGATTCCACAGAAATAAGGCTAGCAAAGAGATCCACGAAATACAGATGTAACTCTGTGAGATGAATGAACAGAACACTAAGCAGTTTCTCAGAAAGCTTCTTTCCAGAATTCATCTGAGGATATTTCCTTTTTCACCATAGCCCTCTGTGGGCTTCCAAATATCACTTTGCCAATTCCACAAGAACTGTCTTAGCGAAAGGCTTCTTGAGGGGAAAGCTGTAACTCTGTGAGATGATTTCACAGAACACAAAGAAGTTTCTCAGAAAGCTTCCTTCTCTTTGTTATCGGAGGATATTTCCTTGGGCCCTATAGTCTTCAAAGGGATCCGAAATATCTCTTCTCAGATTCCACAGAAATAAGGCTAGCAAAGAGATCCACGAAATACAGATGTAACTCTGTGAGTGGAAGTTACACATCACAGAGCAGTTTCTCAGAAAGCTTCTTTCCAGATTTCATCTGAGGATATTTCCTTTTTCACCATAGCCCTCTATGGGCTTCCAAATATCACTTTGCCAATACCACAATAACTGTCTTAGCGAAAGGCTTCTTGAGGGGAAAGCTGTAACTCTGTGAGATGATTTCACAGAACACAAAGAAGTTTCTCAGAAAGCTTCGTTCCCTTTGTAATCAGAGGATATTTCCTTTGGCCCTATAGTCTTCAAAGGGATCCGAAATATCTGTTCTCAGATTCCACAGAAATACGGCTAGCAAAGAGATCCACGAAATACAGATGTAACTCTGTGATATGAATGAACAGAACACTAAGCAGTTTCTCAGAAAGCTTCTTTCCAGATTTCATCTGAGGATATTTCCTGTTTCACCCTAGCCCTCTATGGGCTGCCAAATATCACTTTGCCAATTCCACAAGAACTGTCTTAGCGAAAGGCTTCTTGAGGGGAAAGCTGTAACTCTGTGAGGTGATTTCACAGAACACAAAGAAGTTTCTCAGAAAGCTTCCTTTTCTTTGTTATCGGAGGATATTTCCTTTGGCCCTATAGTCTTCAAAGGGATCCGAAATATCTGTTCTCAGATTCCACAGAAATAAGGCTAGCAAAGAGATCCACGAAATACAGATGTAACTCTGTGAGTGGAAGTCACACATCACAGAGCAGTTTCTCAGAAAGCTTCTTTCCAGATTTCATCTGAGGATATTTCCTTTTTCACCATAGCCCTCTATGGGCTTCCAAATATCACTTTGCCAATTCCACAAGAACTGTCTTAGCGAAAGGCTTCTTGAGGGGAAAGCTGTAACTCTGTGAGATGATTTCACAGAACACAAAGAAGTTTCTCAGAAAGCTTCCTTCTCTTTGTTATCAGAGGATATTTCCTTTGGCCCTATAGTCTTCAAAGGGATCCGAAATATCTGTTCTCAGATTCCACAGAAATAAGGCTAGCAAAGAGATCCACGAAATACAGATGTAACTCTGTGAGTGGAAGTCACACATCACAGAGCAGTTTCTCAGAAAGCTTCTTTCCAGATTTCATCTGAGGATATTTTCTTTTCCACCATAGCCCTCTATGGGCTTCCAAATATCACTTTGTCAATTCCACACGAACTGTCTTAGAGAAAGGCTTCTTGAGGGGAAAGCTGTAACTCTGTGAGATGATTTCACAGAACACAAAGAAGTTTCTCAGAAAGCTTCCTTCTCTTTGTTATCGGAGGATATTTCCTTTGGCCCTATAGTCTTCAAAAAGATCCGAAATATCTGTTCTCAGATTCCACAGAAAAAAGGCTAGCAAAGAGATCCACGAAATACAGATGTAACTCTGTGAGTGGAAGTCACACATGACAGAGCAGTTTCTCAGAAAGCTTCTTTCCAGATTTCATCAGAGGATATTTCCTTTTTCACCATAGCCCTCTAAGGGTTTCCAAATATCCCTTTGCCAATTCCACAAGAACTGTCTTAGCGAAAGGCTTCTTGAGGGGAAAGCTGTAACTCTGTGAGATGATTTCACAGAACACAAAGAAGTTTCTCAGAAAGCTTCTTTCTCTTTGTTATCGGAGAATATTTCCTTTGTCCCTATAGTCTTCAAAGGGATCCGAAATATCTGTTCTCAGATTCCACAGAAATAAGTCTAGCAAAGAGATCCACGAAATACAGATGTAACTCTGTGAGATGAATGAACAGAACACTAAGCAGTTTCTCAGAAAGCTTCTTTCCAGAATTCATCTGAGGATATTTCCTTTTTCACCATAGCCCTCTGTGGGCTTCCAAATATCACTTTGCCAATTCCACAAGAACTGTCTTAGCGAAAGGCTTCTTGAGTGGAAAGCTGTAACTCTGTGAGATGATTTCACAGAACACAAAGATGTTTCTCAGAAAGCTTCCTTTTCTTTGTTATCGGAGGATATTTCCTTGGGCCCTATAGTCTTCAAAGGGATCCGAAATATCTGTTCTCAGATTCCACAGAAATAAGGCTAGCAAAGAGATCCACGAAATACAGATGTAACTCTGTGAGTGGAAGTTACACATCACAGAGCAGTTTCTCAGAAAGCTTCTTTCCAGATTTCATCTGAGGATATTTCCTTTTTCACCATAGCCCTCTATGGGCTTCCAAATATCACTTTGCCAATTCCACAACAACTGTCTTAGCGAAAGGCTTCTTGAGGGGAAAGCTGTAACTCTGTGAGATGATTTCACTGAACACAAAGAAGTTTCTCAGAAAGCTTCTTTCCCATTGTTATCGGAGGATATTTCCTTTGTCCCTATAGTCTTCAAAGGGATCCGAAATATCTGTTCTCAGATTCCACAGAAATAAGGCTAGCAAAGAGATCCACGAAATACAGATGTAACTCTGTGAGATGAATGAACAGAACACTAAGCAGTTTCTCAGAAAGCTTCTTTCCAGAATTCATCTGAGGATAATTCCTTTTTCACCATAGCCCTCTGTGGGCTTCCAAATATCACTTTGCCAATTCCACAAGAACTGTCTTAGCGAAAGGCTTCTTGAGGGGAAAGCTGTAACTCTGTGAGATGATTTCACAGAACACAAAGATGTTTCTCAGAAAGCTTCCTTCTCTTTGTTATCGGAGGATATTTCCTTGGGCCCTATAGTCTTCAAAGGGATCCGAAATATCTCTTCTCATATTCCACAGAAATAAGGCTAGCAAAGAGATCCACGAAATACAGATGTAACACTGTGAGTGGAAGTTACACATCACAGAGCAGTTTCTCAGAAAGCTTCTTTCCAGATTTCATCTGAGGATATTTCCTTTTTCACCATAGCCCTCTATGGGCTTCCAAATATCACTTTGCCAATTCCACAAGAACTGTCTTAGCGAAAGGCTTCTTGAGGGGAAAGCTGTAACTCTGTGAGATGATTTCACTGAACACAAAGAAGTTTCTCAGAAAGCTTCTTTCCCTTTGTTATCGGAGGATATTTCCTTTGTCCCTATAGTCTTCAAAGGGATCCGAAATATCTTTTCTCAGATTCCACAGAAATAAGGCTAGCAAAGAGATCCACGAAATACAGATGTAACTCTGTGATATGAATGAACAGAACACTAAGAAATTTCTCAGAACGCTTCTTTCCAGATTTCATCTGAGGATATTTCCTTTTTCACCATAGCCCTCTATGGGCTTCCAAATATCACTTTGCCAATTCCACAAGAACTGTCTTAGCGAAAGGCTTCTTGAGGGGAAAGCTGTAACTCTGTGAGATGATTTCACAGAACACAAAGAAGTTTCTCAGAAAGCTTCCTTCTCTTTGTTATCAGAGGATATTTCCTTTGGCCCTATAGTCTTCAAAGGCATCCGAAATATCTGTTCTCAGATTCCACAGAAATAAGGCTAGCAAAGAGATCCACGAAATACAGATGTAACTCTGTGAGTGGAAGTCACACATCACAGAGCAGTTTCTCAGAAAGCTTCTTTCCAGATTTCATCAGAGGATATTTTCTTTTCCACCATAGCCCTCTATGGGCTTCCAAATATCACTTTGTCAATTCCACACGAACTGTCTTAGAGAAAGGCTTCTTGAGGGGAAAGCTGTAACTCTGTGAGATGATTTCACAGAACACAAAGAAGTTTCTCAGAAAGCTTCCTTCTCTTTGTTATCGGAGGATATTTCCTTTGGCCCTATAGTCTTCAAAAAGATCCGAAATATCTGTTCTCAGATTCCACAGAAATAAGGCTAGCAAAGAGATCCACGAAATACAGATGTAACTCTGTGAGTGGAAGTCACACATGACAGAGCAGTTTCTCAGAAAGCTTCTTTCCAGATTTCATCTGAGGATATTTCCTTTTTCACCATAGCCCTCTAAGGGTTTCCAAATATCCCTTTGCCAATTCCACAAGAACTGTCTTAGCGAAAGGCTTCTTGAGGGGAAAGCTGTAACTCTGTGAGATGATTTCACAGAACACAAAGAAGTTTCTCAGAAAGCTTCCTTTTCTTTGTTATCGGAGGATATTTCCTTGGGCCCTATAGTCTTCAAAGGGATCCGAAATATCTGTTCTCAGATTCCACAGAAATAAGGCTAGCAAAGAGATCCACGAAATACAGATGTAACTCTGTGAGTGGAAGTTACACATCACAGAGCAGTTTCTCAGAAAGCTTCTTTCCAGATTTCATCTGAGGATATTTCCTTTTTCACCATAGCCCTCTATGGGCTTCCAAATATCACTTTGCCAATTCCACAACAACTGTCTTAGCGAAAGGCTTCTTGAGGGGAAAGCTGTAACTCTGTGAGATGATTTCACTGAACACAAAGAAGTTTCTCAGAAAGCTTCTTTCCCATTGTTATCGGAGGATATTTCCTTTGTCCCTATAGTCTTCAAAGGGATCCGAAATATCTGTTCTCAGATTCCACAGAAATAAGGCTAGCAAAGAGATCCACGAAATACAGATGTAACTCTGTGAGATGAATGAACAGAACACTAAGCAGTTTCTCAGAAAGCTTCTTTCCAGAATTCATCTGAGGATATTTCCTTTTTCACCATAGCCCTCTGTGGGCTTCCAAATATCACTTTGCCAATTCCACAAGAACTGTCTTAGCGAAAGGCTTCTTGAGGGGAAAGCTGTAACTCTGTGAGATGATTTCACAGAACACAAAGATGTTTCTCAGAAAGCTTCCTTCTCTTTGTTATCGGAGGATATTTCCTTGGGCCCTATAGTCTTCAAAGGGATCCGAAATATCTCTTCTCAGATTCCACAGAAATAAGGCTAGCAAAGAGATCCACGAAATACAGATGTAACTCTGTGAGTGGAAGTTACACATCACAGAGCAGTTTCTCAGAAAGCTTCTTTCCAGATTTCATCTGAGGATATTTCCTTTTTCACCATAGCCCTCTACGGGCTTCCAAATATCACTTTGCCAATTCCACAAGAACTGTCTTAGCGAAAGGCTTCTTGAGGGGAAAGCTGTAACTCTGTGAGATGATTTCACAGAACACAAAGAACTTTCTCAGAAAGCTTCCTTCTCTTTGTTATCGGAGGATATTTCCTAGGGCCCTATAGTCATCAAAGGGATCCGAAATATCTGTTCTCAGATTCCACAGAAAAAAGGCCAGCAAAGAGATCCACGAATTACAGATGTAACTCTATGAGTGGAAGTTACACATCACAGAGCAGTTTCTCAGAAAGCTTCTTTCCAGATTTCATCTGAGGATATTTCCTTTTTCACCATAGCCCTCTATGGGCTTCCAAATATCACTTTGCCAATTCCACAACAACTGTCTTAGCGAAAGGCTTCTTGAGGGGAAAGCTGTAACTCTGTGAGATGATTTCACTGAACACAAAGAAGTTTCTCAGAAAGCTTCTTTCCCATTGTTATCGGAGGATATTTCCTTTGTCCCTATAGTCTTCAAAGGGATCCGAAATATCTGTTTTCAGATTCCACAGAAATAAGGCTAGCAAAGAGATACACGAAATACAGATGTAACTCTGTGAGATGAATGAACAGAACACTAAGCAGTTTCTCAGAAAGCTTCTTTCCAGAATTCATCTGAGGATAATTCCTTTTTCACCATAGCCCTCTGTGGGCTTCCAAATATCACTTTGCCAATTCCACAAGAACTGTCTTAGCGAAAGGCTTCTTGAGGGGAAAGCTGTAACTCTGTGAGATGATTTCACAGAACACAAAGATGTTTCTCAGAAAGCTTCCTTCTCTTTGTTATCGGAGGATATTTCCTTGGGCCCTATAGTCTTCAAAGGGATCCGAAATATCTCTTCTCATATTCCACAGAAATAAGGCTAGCAAAGAGATCCACGAAATACAGATGTAACTCTGTGAGTGGAAGTTACACATCACAGAGCAGTTTCTCAGAAAGCTTCTTTCCAGATTTCATCTGAGGATATTTCCTTTTTCACCATAGCCCTCTATGGGCTTCCAAATATCACTTTGCCAATTCCACAAGAACTGTCTTAGCGAAAGGCTTCTTGAGGGGAAAGCTGTAACTCTGTGAGATGATTTCACTGAACACAAAGAAGTTTCTCAGAAAGCTTCTTTCCCTTTGTTATCGGAGGATATTTCCTTTGTCCCTATAGTCTTCAAAGGGATCCGAAATATCTTTTCTCAGATTCCACAGAAATAAGGCTAGCAAAGAGATCCACGAAATACAGATGTAACTCTGTGATATGAATGAACAGAACACTAAGAAATTTCTCAGAACGCTTCTTTCCAGATTTCATCTGAGGATATTTCCTTTTTCACCATAGCCCTCTATGGGCTTCCAAATATCACTTTGCCAATTCCACAAGAACTGTCTTAGCGAAAGGCTTCTTGAGGGGAAAGCTGTAACTCTGTGAGATGATTTCACAGAACACAAAGAAGTTTCTCAGAAAGCTTCCTTCTCTTTGTTATCAGAGGATATTTCCTTTGGCCCTATAGTCTTCAAAGGCATCCGAAATATCTGTTCTCAGATTCCACAGAAATAAGGCTAGCAAAGAGATCCACGAAATACAGATGTAACTCTGTGAGTGGAAGTCACACATCACAGAGCAGTTTCTCAGAAAGCTTCTTTCCAGATTTCATCAGAGGATATTTTCTTTTCCACCATAGCCCTCTATGGGCTTCCAAATATCACTTTGTCAATTCCACACGAACTGTCTTAGAGAAAGGCTTCTTGAGGGGAAAGCTGTAACTCTGTGAGATGATTTCACAGAACACAAAGAAGTTTCTCAGAAAGCTTCCTTCTCTTTGTTATCGGAGGATATTTCCTTTGGCCCTATAGTCTTCAAAAAGATCCGAAATATCTGTTCTCAGATTCCACAGAAATAAGGCTAGCAAAGAGATCCACGAAATACAGATGTAACTCTGTGAGTGGAAGTCACACATGACAGAGCAGTTTCTCAGAAAGCTTCTTTCCAGATTTCATCTGAGGATATTTCCTTTTTCACCATAGCCCTCTAAGGGTTTCCAAATATCCCTTTGCCAATTCCACAAGAACTGTCTTAGCGAAAGGCTTCTTGAGGGGAAAGCTGTAACTCTGTGAGATGATTTCACAGAACACAAAGAAGTTTCTCAGAAAGCTTCCTTTTCTTTGTTATCGGAGGATATTTCCTTGGGCCCTATAGTCTTCAAAGGGATCCGAAATATCTGTTCTCAGATTCCACAGAAATAAGGCTAGCAAAGAGATCCACGAAATACAGATGTAACTCTGTGAGTGGAAGTTACACATCACAGAGCAGTTTCTCAGAAAGCTTCTTTCCAGATTTCATCTGAGGATATTTCCTTTTTCACCATAGCCCTCTATGGGCTTCCAAATATCACTTTGCCAATTCCACAACAACTGTCTTAGCGAAAGGCTTCTTGAGGGGAAAGCTGTAACTCTGTGAGATGATTTCACTGAACACAAAGAAGTTTCTCAGAAAGCTTCTTTCACATTGTTATCGGAGGATATTTCCTTTGTCCCTATAGTCTTCAAAGGGATCCGAAATATCTGTTCTCAGATTCCACAGAAATAAGGCTAGCAAAGAGATCCACGAAATACAGATGTAACTCTGTGAGATGAATGAACAGAACACTAAGCAGTTTCTCAGAAAGCTTCTTTCCAGAATTCATCTGAGGATATTTCCTTTTTCACCATAGCCCTCTGTGGGCTTCCAAATATCACTTTGCCAATTCCACAAGAACTGTCTTAGCGAAAGGCTTCTTGAGGGGAAAGCTGTAACTCTGTGAGATGATTTCACAGAACACAAAGATGTTTCTCAGAAAGCTTCCTTCTCTTTGTTATCGGAGGATATTTCCTTGGGCCCTATAGTCTTCAAAGGGATCCGAAATATCTCTTCTCAGATTCCACAGAAATAAGACTAGCAAAGAGATCCACGAAATACAGATGTAACTCTGTGAGTGGAAGTTACACATCACAGAGCAGTTTCTCAGAAAGCTTCTTTCCAGATTTCATCTGAGGATATTTCCTTTTTCACCATAGCCCTCTACGGGCTTCCAAATATCACTTTGCCAATTCCACAAGAACTGTCTTAGCGAAAGGCTTCTTGAGGGGAAAGCTGTAACTCTGTGAGATGATTTCACAGAACACAAAGAACTTTCTCAGAAAGCTTCCTTCTCTTTGTTATCGGAGGATATTTCCTAGGGCCCTATAGTCATCAAAGGGATCCGAAATATCTGTTCTCAGATTCCACAGAAATAAGGCCAGCAAAGAGATCCACGAATTACAGATGTAACTCTATGAGTGGAAGTTACACATCACAGAGCAGTTTCTCAGAAAGCTTCTTTCCAGATTTCATCTGAGGATATTTCCTTTTTCACCAAAGCCCTCTATGGGCTTCCAAATATCACTTTGCCAATTCCACAAGAACTGTCTTAGCGAAAGGCTTCTTGAGGGGAAAGCTGTAACTCTGTGAGATGATTTCACTGAACACAAAGAAGTTTCTCAGAAAGCTTCTTTCCCTTTGTTATCGGAGGATATTTCCTTTGTCCCTATAGTCTTCAAAGGGATCCGAAATATCTGTTCTCAGATTCCACAGAAATAAGGCTAGCAAAGAGATCCACGAAATACAGATGTAACTCTGTGATATGAATGAACAGAACACTAAGAAGTTTCTCAGAACGCTTCTTTCCAGATTTCATCTGAGGATATTTCCTTTTTCACCATAGCCCTCTATGGGCTTCCAAATATCACTTTGCCAATTCCACAAGAACTGTCTTAGCGAAAGGCTTCTTGAGGGGAAAGCTGTAACTCTGTGAGATGATTTCACAGAACACGAAGAAGTTTCTCAGAAAGCTTCCTTCTCTTTGTTATCAGAGGATATTTCCTTTGGCCCTATAGTCTTCAAAGGGATCCGAAATATCTGTTCTCAGATTCCACAGAAATAAGGCCAGCAAAGAGATCCACGAATTACAGATGTAACTCTATGAGTGGAAGTTACACATCACAGAGCAGTTTCTCAGAAAGCTTCTTTCCAGATTTCATCTGAGGATATTTCCTTTTTCACCATAGCCCTCTATGGGCTTCCAAATATCACTTTGCCAATTCCACAACAACTGTCTTAGCGAAAGGCTTCTTGAGGGGAAAGCTGTAACTCTGTGAGATGATTTCACTGAACACAAAGAAGTTTCTCAGAAAGCTTCTTTCCCTTTGTTATCGGAGGATATTTCCTTTGTCCCTATAGTCTTCAAAGGGATCCGAAATATCTGTTCTCAGATTCCACAGAAATAAGGCTAGCAAAGAGATCCACGAAATACAGATGTAACTCTGTGATATGAATGAACAGAACACTAAGAAATTTCTCAGAACGCTTCTTTCCAGATTTCATCTGAGGATATTTCCTTTTTCACCATAGCCCTCTATGGGCTTCCAAATATCACTTTGCCAATTCCACAAGAACTGTCTTAGCGAAAGGCTTCTTGAGGGGAAAGCTGTAACTCTGTGAGATGATTTCACAGAACACAAAGAAGTTTCTCAGAAAGCTTCCTTCTCTTTGTTATCAGAGGATATTTCCTTTGGCCCTATAGTCTTCAAAGGGATCCGAAATATCTGTTCTCAGATTCCACAGAAATAAGGCTAGCAAAGAGATCCACGAAATACAGATGTAACTCTGTGAGTGGAAGTCACACATCACAGAGCAGTTTCTCAGAAAGCTTCTTTCCAGATTTCATCTGAGGATATTTTCTTTTCCACCATAGCCCTCTATGGGCTTCCAAATATCACTTTGTCAATTCCACACGAACTGTCTTAGAGAAAGGCTTCTTGAGGGGAAAGCTGTAACTCTGTGAGATGATTTCACAGAACACAAAGAAGTTTCTCAGAAATCTTCCTTCTCTTTGTTATCGGAGGATATTTCCTTTGGCCCTATAGTCTTCAAAAAGATCCGAAATATCTGTTCTCAGATTCCACAGAAAAAAGGCTAGCAAAGAGATCCACGAAATACAGATGTAACTCTGTGAGTGGAAGTTACACATCACAGAGCAGTTTCTCAGAAAGCTTCTTTCCAGATTTCATCTGAGGATATTTCCTTTTTCACCATAGCCCTCTACGGGCTTCCAAATATCACTTTGCCAATTCCACAAAAACTGTCTTAGCGAAAGGCTTCTTGAGGGGAAAGCTGTAACTCTGTGAGATGATTTCACAGAACACAAAGAACTTTCTCAGAAAGCTTCCTTCTCTTTGTTATCGGAGGATATTTCCTTGGGCCCTATAGTCATCAAAGGGATCCGAAATATCTGTTCTCAGATTCCACAGAAATAAGGCCAGCAAAGAGATCCACGAATTACAGATGTAACTCTATGAGTGGAAGTTACACGTCACAGAGCAGTTTCTCAGAAAGCTTCTTTCCAGATTTCATCTGAGGATATTTCCTTTTTCACGATAGCCCTCTATGGGCTTCCAAATATCACTTTGCCAATTCCACAAGAACTGTCTTAGCGAAAGGCTTCTTGAGGGGAAAGCTGTAACTCTGTGAGATGATTTCACTGAACACAAAGAAGTTTCTCAGAAAGCTTCTTTCCCTTTGTTATCGGAGGATATTTCCTTTGTCCCTATAGTCTTCAAAGGGATCCGAAATATCTGTTCTCAGATTCCACAGAAATAAGGCTAGCAAAGAGATCCACGAAATACAGATGTAACTCTGTGATATGAAAGAACAGAACACTAAGAAGTTTCTCAGAACGCTTCTTTCCAGATTTCATCTGAGGATATTTCCTTTTTCACCATAGCCCTCTATGGGCTTCCAAATATCACTTTGCCAATTCCACAAGAACTGTCTTAGCGAAAGGCTTCTTGAGGGGAAAGCTGTAACTCTGTGAGATGATTTCACAGAACACAAAGAAGTTTCTCAGAAAGCTTCCTTCTCTTTGTTATCGGAGGATATTTCCTTTGGCCCTATAGTCTTCAAAGGGATCCGAAATATCTGTTCTCAGATTCCACAGAAATAAGGCCAGCAAAGAGATCCACGAATTACAGATGTAACTCTATGAGTGGAAGTTACACATCACAGAGCAGTTTCTCAGAAAGCTTCTTTCCAGATTTCATCTGAGGATATTTCCTTTTTCACCATAGCCCTCTATGGGCTTCCAAATATCACTTTGCCAATTCCACAAGAACTGTCTTAGCGAAAGGCTTCTTGAGGGGAAAGCTGTAACTCTGTGAGATGATTTCACTGAACACAAAGAAGTTTCTCAGAAAGCTTCTTTCCCTTTGTTATCGGAGGATATTTCCTTTGTCCCTATAGTCTTCAAAGGGATCCGAAATATCTGTTCTCAGATTCCACAGAAATAAGGCTAGCAAAGAGATCCACGAAATACAGATGTAACTCTGTGATATGAATGAACAGAACACTAAGAAGTTTCTCAGAACGCTTCTTTCCAGATTTCATCTGAGGATATTTCCTTTTTCACCATAGCCCTCTATGGGCTTCCAAATATCACTTTGCCAATTCCACAACAACTGTCTTAGCGAAAGGCTTCTTGAGGGGAAAGCTGTAAGTCTGTGAGATGATTTCACTGAACACAAAGAAGTTTCTCAGAAAGCTTCTTTCCCATTGTTATCGGAGGATATTTCCTTTGTCCCTATAGTCTTCAAAGGGATCCGAAATATCTGTTCTCAGATTCCACAGAAATAAGGCTAGCAAAGAGATCCACGAAATACAGATGTAACTCTGTGAGATGAATGAACAGAACACTAAGCAGTTTCTCAGAAAGCTTCTTTCCAGAATTCATCTGAGGATATTTCCTTTTTCACCATAGCCCTCTATGGGCTTCCAAATATCACTTTGCCAATTCCACAAGAACTGTCTTAGCGAAAGGCTTCTTGAGGGGAAAGCTGTAACTCTGTGAGATGATTTCACAGAACACAAAGATGTTTCTCAGAAACCTTCCTTCTCTTTGTTATCGGAGGAAATTTCCTTGGGCCCTATAGTCATCAAAGGGATCCGAAATATCTGTTCTCAGATTCCACAGAAATAAGGCCAGCAAAGAGATCCACGAATTACAGATGTAACTCTATGAGTGGAAGTTACACATCACAGAGCAGTTTCTCAGAAAGCTTCTTTCCAGATTTCATCTGAGGATATTTCCTTTTTCACCATAGCCCTCTATGGGCTTCCAAATATCACTTTGCCAATTCCACAAGAACTGTCTTAGCGAAAGGCTTCTTGAGGGGAAAGCTGTAACTCTGTGAGATGATTTCACTGAACACAAAGAAGTTTCTCAGAAAGCTTCTTTCCCTTTGTTATCGGAGGATATTTCCTTTGTCCCTATAGTCTTCAAAGGGATCCGAAATATCTGTTCTCAGATTCCACAGAAATAAGGCTAGCAAAGAGATCCACGAAATACAGATGTAACTCTGTGATATGAATGAACAGAACACTAAGAAGTTTCTCAGAACGCTTCTTTCCAGATTTCATCTGAGGATATTTCCTTTTTCACCATAGCCCTCTATGGGCTTCCAAATATCACTTTGCCAATTCCACAAGAACTGTCTTAGCGAAAGGCTTCTTGAGGGGAAAGCTGTAACTCTGTGAGATGATTTCACAGAACACAAAGAAGTTTCTCAGAAAGCTTCCTTCTCTTTGTTATCAGAGGATATTTCCTTTGGCCCTATAGTCTTCAAAGGGATCCGAAATATCTGTTCTCAGATTCCACAGAAATAAGGCTAGCAAAGAGATCCACGAAATACAGATGTAACTCTGTGAGTGGAAGTCACACATCACAGAGCAGTTTCTCAGAAAGCTTCTTTCCAGATTTCATCTGAGGATATTTTCTTTTCCACCATAGCCCTCTATGGGCTTCCAAATATCACTTTGTCAATTCCACACGAACTGTCTTAGAGAAAGGCTTCTTGAGGGGAAAGCTGTAACTCTGTGAGATGATTTCACTGAACACAAAGAAGTTTCTCAGAAAGCTTCCTTCTCTTTGTTATCGGAGGATATTTCCTTTGGCCCTATAGTCTTCAAAAAGATCCGAAATATCTGTTCTCAGATTCCACAGAAAAAAGGCTAGCAAAGAGATCCACGAAATACAGATGTAACTCTGTGAGTGGAAGTCACACATGACAGAGCAGTTTCTCAGAAAGCTTCTTTCCAGATTTCATCAGAGGATATTTCCTTTTTCACCATAGCCCTCTAAGGGTTTCCAAATATCCCTTTGCCAATTCCACAAGAACTGTCTTAGCGAAAGGCTTCTTGAGGGGAAAGCTGTAACTCTGTGAGATGATTTCACAGAACACAAAGAAGTTTCTCAGAAAGCTTCTTTCCCTTTGTTATCGGAGAATATTTCCTTTGTCCCTATAGTCTTCAAAGGGATCCGAAATATCTGTTCTCAGATTCCACAGAAATAAGTCTAGCAAAGAGATCCACGAAACACAGATGTAACTCTGTGAGATGAATGAACAGAACACTAAGCAGTTTCTCAGAAAGCTTCTTTCCAGAATTCATCTGAGGATATTTCCTTTTTCACCATAGCCCTCTGTGGGCTTCCAAATATCACTTTGCCAATTCCACAAGAACTGTCTTAGCGAAAGGCTTCTTGAGGGGAAAGCTGTAACTCTGTGAGATGATTTCACAGAACACAAAGATGTTTCTCAGAAAGCTTCCTTTTCTTTGTTATCGGAGGATATTTCCTTGGGCCCTATAGTCTTCAAAGGGATCCGAAATATCTGTTCTCAGATTCCACAGAAATAAGGCTAGCAAAGAGATCCACGAAATACAGATGTAACTCTGTGAGTGGAAGTTACACATCACAGAGCAGTTTCTCAGAAAGCTTCTTTCCAGATTTCATCTGAGGATATTTCCTTTTTCACCATAGCCCTCTATGGGCTTCCAAATATCACTTTGCCAATTCCACAACAACTGTCTTAGCGAAAGGCTTCTTGAGGGGAAAGCTGTAACTCTGTGAGATGATTTCACTGAACACAAAGAAGTTTCTCAGAAAGCTTCTTTCCCATTTTTATCGGAGGATATTTCCTTTGTCCCTATAGTCTTCAAAGGGATCCGAAATATCTGTTCTCAGATTCCACAGAAATAAGGCTAGCAAAGAGATCCACGAAATACAGATGTAACTCTGTGAGATGAATGAACAGAACACTAAGCAGTTTCTCAGAAAGCTTCTTTCCAGAATTCATCTGAGGATATTTCCTTTTTCACCATAGCCCTCTGTGGGCTTCCAAATATCACTTTGCCAATTCCACAAGAACTGTCTTAGCGAAAGGCTTCTTGAGGGGAAAGCTGTAACTCTGTGAGATGATTTCACAGAACACAAAGATGTTTCTCAGAAAGCTTCCTTCTCTTTGTTATCGGAGGATATTTCCTTGGGCCCTATAGTCTTCAAAGGGATCCGAAATATCTCTTCTCAGATTCCACAGAAATAAGGCTAGCAAAGAGATCCACGAAATACAGATGTAACTCTGTGAGTGGAAGTTACACATCACAGAGCAGTTTCTCAGAAAGCTTCTTTCCAGATTTCATCTGAGGATATTTCCTTTTTCACCATAGCCCTCTACGGGCTTCCAAATATCACTTTGCCAATTCCACAAGAACTGTCTTAGCGAAAGGCTTCTTGAGGGGAAAGCTGTAACTCTGTGAGATGATTTCACAGAACACAAAGAACTTTCTCAGAAAGCTTCCTTCTCTTTGTTATCGGAGGATATTTCCTTGGGCCCTATAGTCATCAAAGGGATCCGAAATATCTGTTCTCAGATTCCACAGAAATAAGGCCAGCAAAGAGATCCACGAATTACAGATGTAACTCTATGAGTGGAAGTTGCACATCACAGAGCAGTTTCTCAGAAAGCTTCTTTCCAGATTTCATCTGAGGATATTTCCTTTTTCACCATAGCCCTCTATGGGCTTCCAAATATCACTTTGCCAATTCCACAAGAACTGTCTTAGCGAAAGGCTTCTTGAGGGGAAAGCTGTAACTCTGTGAGATGATTTCACTGAACACAAAGAAGTTTCTCAGAAAGCTTCTTTCCCTTTGTTATCGGAGGATATTTCCTTTGTCCCTATAGTCTTCAAAGGGATCCGAAATATCTGTTCTCAGATTCCACAGAAATAAGGCTAGCAAAGAGATCCACGAAATACAGATGTAACTCTGTGATATGAATGAACAGAACACTAAGAAGTTTCTCAGAACGCTTCTTTCCAGATTTGATCTGAGGATATTTCCTTTTTCACCATAGCCCTCTATGGGCTTCCAAATATCACTTTGCCAATTCCACAAGAACTGTCTTAGCGAAAGGCTTCTTGAGGGGAAAGCTGTAACTCTGTGAGATGATTTCACAGAACACAAAGAAGTTTTTCAGAAAGCTTCCTTCTCTTTGTTATCAGAGGATATTTCCTTTGGCCCTATAGTCTTCAAAGGGATCCGAAATATCTGTTCTCAGATTCCACAGAAATAAGGCCAGCAAAGAGATCCACGAATTACAGATGTAACTCTATGAGTGGAAGTTACACATCACAGAGCAGTTTCTCAGAAAGCTTCTTTCCAGATTTCATCTGAGGATATTTCCTTTTTCACCATAGCCCTCTATGGGCTTCCAAATATCACTTTGCCAATTCCACAAGAACTGTCTTAGCGAAAGGCTTCTTGAGGGGAAAGCTGTAACTCTGTGAGATGATTTCACTGAACACAAAGAAGTTTCTCAGAAAGCTTCTTTCCCTTTGTTATCGGAGGATATTTCCTTTGTCCCTATAGTCTTCAAAGGGATCCGAAATATCTGTTCTCAGATTCCACAGAAATAAGGCTAGCAAAGAGATCCACGAAATACAGATGTAACTCTGTGATATGAATGAACAGAACACTAAGAAGTTTCTCAGAACGCTTCTTTCCAGATTTCATCTGAGGATATTTCCTTTTTCACCATAGCCCTCTATGGGCTTCCAAATATCACTTTGCCAATTCCACAAGAACTGTCTTAGCGAAAGGCTTCTTGAGGGGAAAGCTGTAACTCTGTGAGATGATTTCACAGAACACAAAGAAGTTTCTCAGAAAGCTTCCTTCTCTTTGTTATCAGAGGATATATCCTTTGGCCCTATAGTCTTCAAAGGGATCCGAAATATCTGTTCTCAGATTCCACAGAAATAAGGCTAGCAAAGAGATCCACGAAATACAGATGTAACTCTGTGAGTGGAAGTCACACATCACAGAGCAGTTTCTCAGAAAGCTTCTTTCCAGATTTCATCTGAGGATATTTACTTTTCCACCATAGCCCTCTATGGGCTTCCAAATATCACTTTGCCAATTCCACACGAACTGTCTTAGAGAAAGGCTTCTTGAGGGG
The DNA here is from genome assembly GCF_043159975.1 of Macaca nemestrina. Lineage (NCBI taxonomy): Eukaryota > Metazoa > Chordata > Mammalia > Primates > Cercopithecidae > Macaca > Macaca nemestrina. The sequence goes on along the minus strand of NC_092132.1, from coordinate 104,235,031 downwards.
AAAGCTGTAACTCTGTGAGATGATTTCACAGAACACAAAGAAGTTTCTCACAAAGCTTCCTTCTCTTTGTTATCGGAGGATATTTCCTTTGGCCCTATAGTCTTCAAAAAGATCCGAAATATCTGTTCTCAGATTCCACAGAAAAAAGGCTAGCAAAGAGATCCACGAAATACAGATGTAACTCTGTGAGTGGAAGTCACACATGACAGAGCAGTTTCTCAGAAAGCTTCTTTCCAGATTTCATCAGAGGATATTTCCTTTTTCACCATAGCCCTCTAAGGGTTTCCAAATATCCCTTTGCCAATTCCACAATAACTGTCTTAGCGAAAGGCTTCTTGAGGGGAAAGCTGTAACTCTGTGAGATGATTTCACAGAACACAAAGAAGTTTCTCAGAAAGCTTCTTTCTCTTTGTTATCGGAGAATATTTCCTTTGTCCCTATAGTCTTCAAAGGGATCCGAAATATCTGTTCTCAGATTCCACAGAAAAAAGGCTAGCAAAGAGATCCACGAAATACAGATGTAACTCTGTGAGTGGAAGTCACACATGACAGAGCAGTTTCTCAGAAAGCTTCTTTCCAGATTTCATCAGAGGATATTTCCTTTTTCACCATAGCCCTCTAAGGGTTTCCAAATATCCCTTTGCCAATTCCACAAGAACTGTCTTAGCGAAAGGCTTCTTGAGGGGAAAGCTGTAACTCTGTGAGATGATTTCACAGAACACAAAGAAGTTTCTCAGAAAGCTTCTTTCCCTTTGTTATCGGAGAATATTTCCTTTGTCCCTATAGTCTTCAAAGGGATCCGAAATATCTGTTCTCAGATTCCACAGAAATAAGTCTAGCAAAGAGATCCACGAAACACAGATGTAACTCTGTGAGATGAATGAACAGAACACTAAGCAGTTTCTCAGAAAGCTTCTTTCCAGAATTCATCTGAGGATATTTCCTTTTTCACCATAGCCCTCTGTGGGCTTCCAAATATCACTTTGCCAATTCCACAAGAACTGTCTTAGCGAAAGGCTTCTTGAGGGGAAAGCTGTAACTCTGTGAGATGATTTCACAGAACACAAAGATGTTTCTCAGAAAGCTTCCTTTTCTTTGTTATCGGAGGATATTTCCTTGGGCCCTATAGTCTTCAAAGGGATCCGAAATATCTGTTCTCAGATTCCACAGAAATAAGGCTAGCAAAGAGATCCACGAAATACAGATGTAACTCTGTGAGTGGAAGTTACACATCACAGAGCAGTTTCTCAGAAAGCTTCTTTCCAGATTTCATCTGAGGATATTTCCTTTTTCACCATAGCCCTCTATGGGCTTCCAAATATCACTTTGCCAATTCCACAACAACTGTCTTAGCGAAAGGCTTCTTGAGGGGAAAGCTGTAACTCTGTGAGATGATTTCACTGAACACAAAGAAGTTTCTCAGAAAGCTTCTTTCCCATTTTTATCGGAGGATATTTCCTTTGTCCCTATAGTCTTCAAAGGGATCCGAAATATCTGTTCTCAGATTCCACAGAAATAAGGCTAGCAAAGAGATCCACGAAATACAGATGTAACTCTGTGAGATGAATGAACAGAACACTAAGCAGTTTCTCAGAAAGCTTCTTTCCAGAATTCATCTGAGGATATTTCCTTTTTCACCATAGCCCTCTGTGGGCTTCCAAATATCACTTTGCCAATTCCACAAGAACTGTCTTAGCGAAAGGCTTCTTGAGGGGAAAGCTGTAACTCTGTGAGATGATTTCACAGAACACAAAGATGTTTCTCAGAAAGCTTCCTTCTCTTTGTTATCGGAGGATATTTCCTTGGGCCCTATAGTCTTCAAAGGGATCCGAAATATCTCTTCTCAGATTCCACAGAAATAAGGCTAGCAAAGAGATCCACGAAATACAGATGTAACTCTGTGAGTGGAAGTTACACATCACAGAGCAGTTTCTCAGAAAGCTTCTTTCCAGATTTCATCTGAGGATATTTCCTTT